>NC_134314.1:65059096-65363208 GCF_964195595.1 Calonectris borealis
TTTATTTACTCCAGAACATTTATTAACCTCACTGGTTCACCCTGTGACATCTCATTACCTGTGAATATCTGGGCCATTCATACATTCCTTGAGAATTTATTATGGCAATTTTACTTAATATGTGAAAGAAAAATCATGATGGCAGTACCTGCAAATAATGTGTTCCACCACAACAATAATATGGCCATGCATTTTTTCATATGGGGAATGGTGATTTTAAATACTCTGAATGTTTTAGATCTCTAACAATGTATTTAATCATGTGAATAGTTTTGCATATAGGAGTGTTTGAATACTGAGCAAATTCCAATGTCTCTGCAGGTCTTGACAATACCAGCAATTGATTACTCAATTATTATAATATTTTTAGAAATTCTATAAAATATTTATTCAATGGTTGTTTTGGAAAACTGACAGAATATATCTGTGGATTTGAAATATTTGTATATCCTTCTAAATTTTATAACAGTATAAAAAGTTCTAATTATGAAGTGTTTGTGAGTTATTAAATACAGATGTGGAAAAAAAAATAGGATCTAACAGAAACTCACAAGATGAAAGATCAGATCTATGACTGGATGTTTAACCTGTTAAGGGGTTCTGAAAAACTGCATGGTACAGAAAACTTAGTAGATATAAACCAAATTCCCTTCTTATACGTGCAAGGAGAAGCCTGGCTGGCTTTGTGGAATCTTCCATGTATGCAGGAGGGTTGTATGTGTTACATAAAGAAAGTAGTATTGTTTCCAGTTTTTGTATTCAGTTTATATCTGCGTCTGATAACAAGAAAAATCCTGCTCTCCTGTTTTATCAACCTGGCCTTGCTGGTTTATGTGTTTTACGTAAGTTCTATGTTAATATTCTGGCAACTAATCTCTACTGCATTTTATTTTGAAGTGCCAAACCATCTAACAGTTCAAGTCTTTCCAGGATTTGCCTCATTCTTAATGTCTTCCCTCGCTATCGTTTATTCTGACATAAAAAGTTTAACACTGCAGTTACATAGCCTTCACCATATCTCCCAACAAACATTTGTTCGTAAATAAATGAGTTTGGCAAAATTATCTTGTCTTATTGCCACTAGCACATCAGCAAATAAGGCTACACCTCCGTCTAGATTCCAGCTTCTTAATCATTCTGAAGAAATCAGTACAAATTTAAAATAAATTTGCCTACAGGCACGTGAAATTATTGTAACTAATAAAATAAGTTCTAGAAACTGCAGTGGTTGCTTTGCAATTGTAGCTTAGCTCTCACTTGAAATACATATATTCCTCTCTCACTGTTGCTGTAGTCTTTTTGTGCTTGTGCTAAATCCTCTGATGGCATCTTTCCCTTTAAGTGATTGCCCTTTGCATCTTCTTGGCACCGAGTTATTTTCAGCAAGCTGTACTCACAGTGCTGGCAGCTGTCCCAGGGAAGCTGCTCTGCCTCGGTGGCATTTGGTACATGGGAATTCCAGAGTAAGGAATGGGCAAAGGTTACCCCGTGTTTTACATCACTCTCAGAAACATCAAACTAGACTATTAGTGTTTGACAACAAACAACTCATGGGGCCTCTAGGCTTTGCGGTCTGTCTCATTCTTTATTTTCCCTATTCTTGTACCTCCACTCATGCCAGCCACGTTGAAATATTACCTGTGTGTTATTCTTGTAATATCATCCTACGATGTAGGAAGTCTTGCTAAAAGATGCAGTTTGACACAGAATAGTTTAAATGCTAGGAAATAGTTTAACTGCTAGGAAACAATCCAAACGCTCAATAAGATTCGGATAGTTGTATTCTCAGAGTTTTCCAGGCCTTTGCTGTTCTAATATCTCGAGAGACTGATTTCAGCCTGGAAGTTACTCTCACTGCACCAAAAACAGGCAAGCAGCAGCTTTTTTTGCACAGCAAAACTTGTCATCCTTCATAAATAAAAATGTCCGATCAAGAAGCAACACATACACAGAATAAATATATGTAATATATCTGTTGCTAAAAAAAAAAGGAAGGCAACTCAGTTTCCACAATTTCATTTTTATAGCAAAGTTCTAATTGTACTTCTGCCTGCTGGAAGTTTAGTCTACAGACCTGTTTAGCTATGTCTTCCACAGACTTCCGAAGGCTGTTTGTGAATCAGGTGTGCTCCCTGATTTGCCTGCCTTCAGACCATTACTTGATGAGAAGTCTGCCTGGCTGTGCCTCACAGCGTGGGTAACAAGTCACCAAGCATGCCAAGTGGTGCCACTGGTGGCCTCTGTTAGCCCTTGCTGGCTACCCCTGGGGACTCTTCTGCCCATGATATGGGTGTGACTGAGGTCTTCACCCTCTTTAGACACCCTCTGAGACTCTTTATTAGCAGTGTCTACCTAATATTATTGAGAGGGCTTGGGGTTTTTTTCCTGATGGGGCAGGTCCTGTACGAGGGAGTTAGGATGGTCAGTTGAAGAACGTTGTTTGCTGAGTAACCTCAGAGATTAACGTTCACTAAAATGAGGATGGAGAAAGGAATCAATAAATCCAATCTGAATACAGAGAAACTGATGTGGTGCCATTAAGTCAGCCCATTCTGGTGATTCATCTTAGTACAAACTCAGTAGACTTTGACTTGTACTTGATCCTTCGATATTGATCCTTAATACTAATATGTTGAAAATCACAGATCATAATCTTAATTTTCTCTATTTTAAATGAGGAAAAAAATTATGCTCCTTTCATTTCACAACAATACCTGGAAAGGAGTTTGTTCCCTAAAATATAAGGTTTTCTAAAAATTGTATGTAACTATCTGTAAGAAGTAAAGATTTAGAGCAAGTACATTAATATAAAAACACTGTAATTTAAAAAAAAATTTGTTCAAGTCAATACTATGATTAGCTAGGCTAGCCTTCCAGACCTACTTAGAGATCTTCTTATGAAATATTTATAAATGGATTTGTTACTTACAGCAGAAAGATAATTTAAAATGCAAATGGGAATTTTTACATGAATGAACTGAGCAGAACTGTTGTAAAAACGAGTATCGCTAGGCATAGGTTCAACGCTACGAGAAAAAAATCACTCTACAAAAAAAAAAACCATCCTTTTCTAGTACAACATTAGGAAGCCTAGTACAACTTTAGGAAGCCTAAAGTGCTAATTTTCAAGTACAGAGTAAAAACAGCTTACAAAATCAGATGTATCCATAATATCTTGTTACCTTTGGCTTTCTGTATACATCATAATCATGTCAAATTAGCATTTCCCATAGCTATTCGGGAACACTGTTTCTCTTAATTCAAATACAAATGTCGGATGAGCACATGGCAGTTATCAGCAGCTTGCTACAAAGCCAGTCCATGGGAGCCGTCTATTTCAAAGCCACAATGCTTCCCTGTAGTATCCGGGTTCTGCAGAGCGCGGTTTTGTCTCGCTCCATTTGCTTCATTATCTTTAAGGTGAGGAAGTTCATCTTACTGTGAACAAACTATTTTTTTTAATATAGTGTTCTTTAAGTGAAGGATGGACTTGAGAAGTAGCAGAAAATGGTAAAAATTACAAGTAATTATCATCTGAGGGCATGTTTGCTCCTGGAAATGAGTGAGAAGGAAGCTGTAATTCATTTGTGATGTTGCAAAAGGTAAGGGTAGCATATTCACATTTGAAAGTATGGATTTGTGTTCCACAGGATCAGGAAGAAATTTTCCATCACTAGCAGCAACATGTATGGCATCAAGATATAAATAGATGTTTTAAATCTTTTTGTGAATAAATCAAAATTACCTATTCCTGGCAATCAGATATCTGATTTGATGTTTTTCTTGTCTGCTACAGCTTCTCTTAATGCAAAGTTATTTCTCTACTGGACAGTTTAATTCTGACATACAGAACTATTTGTCAGATAAACTGATTCTACTCCTATATTCATCAGTAAAAATCAAATAACAGAAATAAATTGATCAACACTTTTGAAGACCAGTGAACCTTTCTATCATGACAAAACATGTTTTCCTTTTTTTACACCAAATTTTGTCAAAGATGATCTCTAAATTGTTTCATGATATCATAACAAAGTCTGGCTTTCCTTTAAAATACAAAACTAAAAACAAACCTCCATGAAAGACAAGGGAATATTTGTTTTCATTAAACATTTTTTCCTATGTTTTTACGCTCTGAGCATTTACTGGCATTACAGTTATGCCTGTTTCCCTCTGCCATCTCCATTGTGCTAGCTGCTGTGTAATCAAGGTGCCACATAAACAGAGAAAAATACCAGTTTGGTCATTTAATTTGACACAACAGTCAAGTGTAGCAAATGAAAGAGGAGAAGCAATGTAAGCATACAAAAATAAGATTAGATATTTGCATTGGTTAACTTGCATAAGTTGATATCTCAGTTTTTGTATGTTAAAATGAGCTAGTGAAGTGCAGAACTTTCTCAGATGTCACATTTTTATCAGTGATTTAGATGTTATCCTTTACATTTACTTCATAGCAAAAATATAATTGGTCTTTCTGAGGAACTCAAACTGTACCTTCATTAGGAGTTACTCTTTTTGGTGCATACTTGCTGAGTTAGATTAAGTTGTGAGCCTCCCTTTGAATCAGTCGATTTGATTTACAAAAACTTTGTAGACCTTCTTAATTGACAATCCTTAATGACGACTTCTACTGAGATCATTAGAGGTTAATAGTTTATTAACAATCCATGCTATGAAGCCGCATCTGGAGCACTGCATCCAGTTCTGGGCTCCCCAGAATAAGACAGACATGGAGTTACTGGAGTGAGTCCAGTGAAGCACCACAAAGATGAACAAGGACTTGGAGGATCTGTCGTGCAAGGAGAGGCTGAGAGAGCTGGGACTGTTCAGCCTGGAGAAGAGAAGGCTCAGCAAAGATCTTATCACTGTGTATAAACAGCTGATGGAGGGTGTTAGGAAGACAGAGCCAGACTGTGGACCAGGCAGTCTCCAGAAGTCCCTTACAACCTCAACCATCCTGTAACTCTGAGGAGTAGACATGACACACGTCAGATTGGTAGAGTGCCAAGCCTCGCAGATGTGATAGGACTTCCAGCAGGCACCAGCTGTAAGTGTAAATACCAATAATATCATTTAGGAAGAGGACAGGAAGAACATCCTTCTATTAATAAGTTTTCTGTAACAGGGAGGGCCAAGCTGACAAATGATTTCAAGGAAATGTAGAAATTCATATCCTTAGTTCTTTAGCAAAACAATGCAGATAATTTAAAATGTTTCCATTATGTTTCAGAATATTTTGAGGATATTCTGTGGCATGGCTGTTGCTGCTTTTATTAGTTGGATCAAATTCTGTTTCAGTGCATCTTATCCATTAATTCACATTCAATAAGGTACCCTTTTGCTAGTGGGCATTCTAGGTTGTCTGTGCTTTGATATTTTTCTAGCACATCCATTAGTACACTATTAGAGTTCAAAAGGAACACGATAGTAAATGTTTCAAACCTAACATGTTTTCATTCAATATTTATGCTTTTAGAAGATGAATAGCAGCTCCATTTCTTATGATGTTCCAAATTATTTCTACTACAGGTAATTTGAACGTCTGATTTTGTTTATGTGTGTATATGTGTGTGTACATGCCCAGGCATTTGCTACTTGTATCTCTTCCAAAGACACTGAAATCCACAGGGAAGCCACATTGTAATTTGCACATCATTTACCTTTACAACTTCTAATTTTTTCGAGTATGTCTGCTGCCTGTGTTTGCTAGATTTATTCAGAAGGGAGAATATCTCTGAACCCATTGGTTAATAGCCTGTCCTAGAGGGACAGGGTTATATAAAAGAGAAATAGAGAAGCATCAGCTGCATGTGCTCTGCTCTAATAGCCTACTGCTGCAAATTTTTTTTATAATTAATAATGAATCATAACTTATAATTCAGAGATTTACATCCCTGAAAACTTCTAGGACCCTTAACCAATGCAAATTGAAATTTACTACAAGTAAGGCAAAAAGCCCAAATAGTTCTCAGTTTAGGAACAACCTTGGAAAACCCAGTATGTTTTCTCCATCAACAGATAAATTAGAAAGCCTACTTTTGTGTGGCAGCCCTGCTTAAAAGTCTACACTTCAAGATGAGAAGCAGCATGTCATTCTGTGAAGCTGATCTCACACAACACGTTCCAGGTCCCTCGTTACAGTTATCTTTAATTAATATTTTAATTAAAGTGTATCAAATTAATGTAATGAGCTCTGTAATAAATCTCCTGTGGACTACAACAGAGCCAGAATATCACAATAACCATGAGGAACTAGCACAACAATAGGAACCAAAACGCCGCAGAACTTACTAAATCTCCTGACGTGTCCCAATCTGCCCTGTTTGATTAATACAATCAACCATGTGATTTATCTTGATCAAGAAAGGGCAAGGAATCTTTCAACAAGATTATTTTACACTCCGGTACTGTGGAGCTCTACATCTATTATCTCAATGTATCTGAGTGGGATTTGTTCTGTTCTCAAGTAAAAATTATTTTTCTATTTAGACAGTTTCACTATTCTAGGCTGATTGCTATACTGTGCTTACTCCCATTGTTAGGAACCTCTTTGTTTGACTTCAGTGTGACTAGTCAGCCAAGAAACTTCTCACCAGAATAAGAAATTGAGAATCTGGATGCAGAACTATAAGTAGGTCTGTGGAAATTGTCAAAATGGTGGCGTTCTGACACTTCTGTGTTGTGGCATAGTCATTTTTGGTAGCTATACACTAAAAATACACGTACATCTGAAGGAAATCACACATCTAGGTGATGAACTGACTGCTTAACTTACTTCTTAAGCTTCATTACAAGATATAGATTAATTGCATTTGCCAATTCTTGGCCATCTGCTGGCAATAATCATCTTGGGTTTGGTGTTGAACTTCAGGAGTATTTTTTGTTAGGGGATGCAGCCAATCAGAAGCTGTAAACATGTTTCTTTTCCGTTTAGCAACCAATATTGGTTCAGCATTCAGTATAGTGGAAGTGAATGAGTTTCGATTCATATGTTGTCTGTATGTATATAGTCTGCTGAAATTTTAATTTAACACAGGCATACGTTGGAACCTCATCACATTAATACCAGCAACAATCGAGATTTTGTTATAAAGTTACATGGCTTACTTACATCTTCTGTCCAAGTTTTTACGGTGTGTTTTTAGCAATAGACTATTTGAACCTTCCAACTGTGACTGTATATGCTAGTTATAAAATAATTCATAAATCACAAACCTGTGTTGTTTGTACAAGGTTCCTCATAAATAGTGTTTTCTGAAATAGTCAACAGATGATTAGTTAGATGCTGATTTTGTGAAGTGTTTCAGTTTTACAAACTCAAAATACTCTAAATGTGTTGAACAAGCCTCTCAGTACATGTGTATGACACAAATTTTTTTCTTTGTTTTTCTAGTGCAAATTTTATTTGTTGTAATAACACAGTAGCAGCAGGCTTGTAGTCATACTAGGTTGGGAAACGGGAATTCAGTGAATATTTGATGTCAGACTTGACACTAACTGTGATAGACTTACTGGTTCTTAGAGCCAGACTTTTAATACTAGAGCTGTAAAATCTTTTAAGTCCTACATATCATATTTGTGGTCCTTGCACAGCTGTGTTTGTCATCTTGAAGAATCTTTAATTATACTATACTTGTAAACTCTTATTTGGCTCCTGGTTAGTTCATTGACATAGAGAAATCTGTGATGAATATACATCTCCTTTGTTTGCCAGAGACAGAAGAAGAATACAGTAATGCTACAAAATAGACAAAATCATTCCATAATAAAAAAATACATTTTGTAATTTTCAAGTTAATTTTTACTGTTTTGTTCTATGAACTGTTCTTATTTCTTTAGGGTGAGGTTCTTATTCTCAGCTGCAATTTTATTTGTAATTTAAGAGCAGATCCAAAGCCCGTTAAAATACAAGGGAAGTCTCTCTTCGACTTCAGTAAACTTTGAATTAAGTCTTTTGTCTGAGCATTTCTCACAGGTTCCTGGCAAGGAAAAAGTGCCTGCTCAGTGTTTATATTGCTTCTTACTAGTAGTTGTCATTTGTAAAAGACATGTAAATATTGTCATTTACCATATTTGCACAACCTAGCAATAACATTTTATGCTAGGCACACCCATTTCATTTGCCACGTGTGGCTGCATTAACACTGATGGTTGCCACGTAACATTTTTATATTTCCATGTGAAAAGTGTAGAGAGTGCCCACGCAAAAACAAATGGGTCTTTTACCTACCGTTTGGGCCCGTAAGGTCTTACCAGCTTTGTTGTACATTCTTCCTTCGGTCACATTTCAATATCACTGTTTATTTGAAGTAAGACTTGCAAAAGGGCAGAAGGAAGGATGTCTATTGCTATATCATAAGTGCTTGGCAGTGTTTGAAGTTTTGTGTGTGTGTTTATACGCTTTGCCTTAAATAGGAACAAGAGCTTTTTCTGGTAGGGGTTCATGGTCTCCCATTTTATCAGAATTAATTATTTCAGCCTCTTGTATTACTCTGTTTCTGTATGCTTGAGAGTTCTTTGAGAATGTGCATATTTTACATACTTAATGCTAACAGCAGGGCTGTTACCCTGATATATGCCCAGACACATTCAAACGTGAGCTAGTACTGTGGATTCTTGTTCTGTGTAACAAATACTTCTACATGGCAATCAGTACATGTCAGCTGTCCATGCCTCCATCTCCTTCATGATTTTAATAGCTATAACATTTAATAATCTACCCTCATTTTGAGTTTTATGAAAGCATTCTCCCATATTTTCTCTGAGATTTCAATTTGTTTTCAGTATTCTTACCATCATATTTTGTTTGCTAGGCAAGCAAAATTCCTTTGTCTTCCTGGTTTTTCTTGTGAAATTGTTGTTCTCCTACTTCCTCTCCCATTGCTTAGCTATGCAAGTAGTCAGTTTTTACTCACCTAACCTGGCTTGTAGCTTCCTGAGACAGGTTAGGTTCAAGGGTAAACAGATCAGCTAATCAGTAGTATAATGTCATTTGTAAAATCTGAATCAAAGCCGAATCCTTCTAAGGTTCAAGAGGCATAATCTTCACAGATGACAAATAATCATCTAAATTTGAGCACACTCTAGGCTGGTTTTCCTGATTTTAAATGCCTGGGACTTAAATTTCAAAATTACTTGTATTATTTAGAAATTTATATGTTAAAAAAACAATCCCCATTGATTTCTACTCTAGAAGAAAATATTTAGATTTCTCAAATGAGGGCCCATCAGCTGAATTTGGGCCCTGAGAAAGTAATGAATATAAATTCATAACCAACTTTAACAAATATGTTTGAGGCATTTGTGAAGCTAATGTATATCTCATCTTGAAATCCCTGTTGGTGCCTATCTGCATCTTTATGAAAAAAATCTGTCCCTAAATTAGGAAGCGTAACCCAGGAACGCTGTGGGAGCAGCAGGGACCGAATGATGGTTAATCCTCAGTGCCGTCACTTACCTGATAAATCAAACACAGATCCAGTGGGAAAAAGACAGGAGGTTGTGAAGTTAGATTTTTCTCAGAATACAGACTCACAGGAGAGTGTGGGGTTTTTATTTTTGTAACTGAAGTAAACTGACCAATGGTTTTTTCTCTTTTAAATGCTTGGTAGTAGTCTTAATGTTTTTTAACAGAGAAAGGAGGACAGATTCCTGCATTTTTAAAGGGAAAAAAAAAACCCAGACTTAAGAGTGTTTCTATCTGTTATGGATGCAATTCAGCAAGACAGCAGCATCCAGGTTTCCAATACAGCCAATAGAATAGCTTCTCATCTTGCATGGAAATCACCTCCAGACAAAAACAAAAGTAATTTTTGGAAGTCTTCGAAGATATTTCTTGATAGCAGGATCAAAAAAGTAAGGGGGCCTTGTAATTCCACAAGGGGAACCTGAAAGTGGACACCTTCAGCTCATAATTCTAGTTTTACTAGCTGCAGCTCACAAAGCAACAGCTGCATCTACATTGCAAAATACCTCCCACACATATATACACACAGTGTTTGCACACAATACTTATTTTTTTCCTTTAATGTGTGGGAATAAATTAGAATCTAAGATCTTACTGTAGAGAAAGTGTGTACTGTTTAATTTAAAGGGGTAAAGATAATACAGCTCCCATAATTTGATCATGCATGTTGCAAATGGAAGAGGGAATCCTGCAAAAAGAACCATTCCAGCAAATCCAGGTAGAGTTTTTCTGAAATCATTAGGTCTACATGATTCTCTTCATAAGATTATCTTCTTCGTATGTTGCCCAGTGGTATCCATTAATTAGGACAGAGACTGCATAAGCAGAATTGGATGCTATGAGTGAGTACAAATGCTTATATATTACCATTAAAAAATTGTATGCAAAAAAGCAGAATCTGAAAATACTTGTAGCTAATCTCAGAAGTATGGGATCTTGTTTGCCGTCTTTGCTCTCTGAAGAACTGGTCTAGAAATTTCTCAAGGGAATAGGATTTATTAATAGTATCTGATTTTTTAAGCTGGAAACACTTTGAAAATGTATGTTGACATTTTCTCATCAAAGTCATTAGCCAAGTATTTTTCCATGAATGGCTCCAGTCTAATTCACTTTTATTTAATTAGTTCATCCATTGCTGCTATCTAAGCACGTAATGACTCTAGAGGATGGTTGGACTTTTCACTCTTTCTAGCTATGGTACTCATTACTGTAGTGTACTTACAAAACCAGTGCAAAATCATGTCTCACAGACTACTGTGCTTTTATTTCACCTAAAGAAATTCTTCTCTTCCTCAGATTTGACAGATTTTTTCTTTACAAATTTTTGTTGTAGCAATGGGACAAACTCCGTGCAGTCTGCAATGCTTGTTGGAGCACTCTGTTAATAATATTTTATTAAAACAGTTTCGGTGCTAGTAGGATGTTCCCTAAATATCTTCCAGTATGAAATTTCTGAAGAAGTAAAGAAATCCTTTAGAATGAGTGGCAGGCAGTGCTTCTTCAGATGCCAGGGAAAACATTTCCTTCTTGATTTTATTAATGCTGTATGGCTGTTTTAAGTAGCCTCTAAACAATGTCCGTTGTGGATTTGGACGGAGTACAGCTTTATGAACTCACCCAGTTCAAAGTAGCAGATCAGAGAAGGTTACGATTGATTTATAGGATCCTGGCAAGCATAAATGATTCATGTTCAGTGGTTCTTGTCCCACTGTAGATTGAACAAACAGAATGAAATGTACACCTTCTTAAAGGTATAAGTTAACATTTCTAGCAGCCCACTATGTCAATCAATGTGACTGGCAACCTTAAATATACATTAAAGGTACTTTGCTCTTGTCTGTTGAAGGAAATGTTGTCACCTTCACTGTTTGTGACAGAGTGAAGAGACAGGGTACTCGGACACAGGAACGGAAAGTCAGGTACTGCAGTTTAACTGCATCTCCAAGTGACACAAAAGAGACTTAGTAATGAAGTAGACATAGCTCTGTAGAAACAAGAAAAGTTTCCTGCTCTTTCAGGGGAAAGAAATAACACAGAACAAGGTGGAATAATCTGGGAACACATGTATTATTCATTGTTCAACTGGGGCCAAAGACATCTTTTCCTTTGGAAATCAACCAGAGAACTGGAAACAAATTCCTCTGAAAAGGATATGTGTTACACATCACCACATTCTTACTTGGAAGGCAAACTTAATTGGAAGAGGTGTTGGAGAATTTGTTTTGTTTCTTAACATCTTAGGTTATAACACTTGCTACAGCTGAGGGTGATTCTGTTCTGCCAGCTCAGCCTTAGCCATGCTGAAGCTGGCTGTCATTAACCATGCAGGAGTGCGTCCACTCAAAGATAGAGCGTCTGTACTGCCCTTCATGGTGACCTCAGCTGCCTGTGCCATTAGTAGGTACTCAACATTTTTTGGCTAAAAGCTTGGAGGTCTTCACAACATCATATCAGAAATACAATTCTCTCCTAACAAAAAAAGAAAAGAAAAGAAAAGAAAATATTAACAACAACAAATTATTTAATTACCCTGCTCTTCTCCATTTATCTACTGAGATCCTAATGCACTGTTTTAGGAGAACAGTCAGGCTATAACTAAAAGGAAATCATGTCGTATATGCCTCTCAATCATTTCAAATTAGAAAGAATTATAATATAGCATAATCCTTGCTTACTTTAAGACTGAAATAACATGTGGTGGGAAATACAGTAGCATCAAGGTTTTGAAGAGCCTCTTTGTTCAATGTAATTTTGCATCTCCATCATTTAGAAATGATCTGTCATTGAATGAGGCAGCAAAGATGATAGCAAGTGAATGGGTAGCTGAAATGTCAACTTCTTGCAGCATACAGAAGTTTTGCACTCATATTTAGAACTGAAATGGCATTGATTGCATTAGTGGATAAGGTTCTCCTAGCAATAATGACAACTGAGTCCCATTTCCTAAACTGATTTGACAGAAGCTCCAAATGTCTTTGATTATGACCACTTTCTCTATTAGAGAAGGAACGTTTCTTCTTGCCAAAATACCTTCGGAGAATCATAGCGGGATTTTTTCTTCTGTGAGGGGCATTATAATGTAAAGTTATTCAAGGTCCATCTTGTCATCCTTTTTGTTCAGCATGTCCTGGGATCCTTAAGGGGGGCTGTTTGAGAAGGTAGTCTAAAGTGTAAAGTGTGAGTGATATCCAGCACTGTATTTCTATTTTGTCTTCTAACCCAGTTTACATCTTGATGGTCTAGCCTAGGGTCTAAGTGATCTTTTTTCATATAAACATATTGCCTCCACTGTCTACAGAATTTAAACATGAAAACAGCTCTAATTTACACTAAGGAATTATTTTCATTCTGGTTTAAGTATGAGATTTGTCTTTCGATGTCTGAAGCTTACCTGATTTTTCCAGTGATTAAGCTGGAACTTTTGGAGTTATTTCTATTGCCTTTTTTTTTTTTCCCAACAGGGACAAAAAATTTATTCCATGTAACATGAACATTCCCATCCACTGAATTTAAGGAATTGCACCATGAATTTTATGATTGAAACTGATGTTCAACAGTGGCTGTGCTACATCTTCAGATATATTTAAATTAGAATTTCCAAACCTCAAATGATAAATTTCATCACACAATTAAATTAATTAAACTGTTAATTAATTAAACTATTTTAAGTGGACAAAATTCTATATAACTAGTGGACAGATATCTGAAGCTAAATTCTTCTGAGGACAAAAGGCAAAAAAAGAAGGTCAAAAATGACATGAAAGAACGTTAAAAGATAAATTATGTTTCCCTAAATAATCTTGATGTACTCTAGTTGAAGTACTTAGCAACAGAGGAGTTAAACACAAATTCTGGGTACGTGTTTAACAGCACAGTTTATGATAATTGTAAGGTTAATCACCACCACCTTCACAGTTTCCTTGCAAAGTTACTTTTCCTTTTCATTCTTCTCTGTCCTGTTGTTTTCAAGGCCAGTATTTGTATGGCTGCACTGCAGATTGCCTTAGGTTTGATGTGTTTCTTCCCTGATTCATCATCATCATCTACTTTCCAGCGGCTACAGGTGACTGCCAATCAGATTTTCTGAGAAATGCAGGGAGTTCCTCTTTTCTGATTCCTCTTTTCCAATTCTCTTCTAAGAACTACCTCCTCTTTTACTTCCTTTCATGTAGAATTTATGATGATTCTGCAGCAGCCTCACGTTTACCCATATTCCTGTTTCCCATTTTCTGTGTCAAATACCAACCTTATCTGCTTTGTTATAGTCAGTATGTGTTCTTGCTACTGCATTGGGTTTTCCCTCTCTGTTAGATTGGTATTCTCAAATTCAGCCAATTTCAACGGATATTGTGCCATTTGTTTGGCAGCATTTCCCCTTCACACTAATTCTTGTTCACATTTCTTCCATATCTTCACTTCTTCTACTAAATTTTGTTTCATCTCAGTATTTTCTTCTTTCTCTTCTTTTTCTGCATTCTGCATTCTACGTCAGTGAGATGTCATGCTCATGTATTTTGCCATGTAATAAGCTGATGTTGTGTGCTTGCAGCAGAAGGTGGGGAGTTTCATCATCCAGGTTTCTCCATTTTTAGCATCACAGCAGAAAGTTCCTAAAGCTTCCTTACGGCAGCCTGTCTCTCAGCCCTGAGTAGTGCTATGATTAGTTCCAGGAAAACATTTACTTTCCGCATCCATATCTACTTTAGTGTAGCTTTCTTGAAAGTTGTTGACAGAAACAGTTGATAATTACTCAGCCCAGTTTTTTTGCAACCAGAAAGAAATGGCTTCAAGATTTGTACTTGTTGACAATTTCACCCTCTTTCCCAAGAACATGTGTTTCAGAGACGTCAGTAATATAAATGAAAGATGGACTGTAGCAGAGAAAGTACTTAAGAAGTTGGTTGTACCTTTTCATATCGGGCTTAGTGATTAATGCATTTCTCTCAAGAGACTCACAAATAGGCTGTATTCGTCTGTCTTCCGTTCTGTTGCAGCTGTGTGTTGACAGGGGGGTGAAAGTTCTGTAAATAAACCGATTTTATGGTGCACTTGTATAGCTGATGCCAGAAATGTCACGTAAATCCAGAGACAAATATTACTTACAGAAAATCATTTCAAGCCTATATAAATGAACTGCCACGGTAATTCCAAATAGTCAAAGCTAAAATAGTGACTTACCAGGAAGACTTCTTTTCCCCAGAACAAAAAGGGAAGAGACTCCCCTTCCCCCAGACATCAAATTAGGCACTGACTAGGGGTTTGTAAGTTTGTGGACATTGAAAGGTATTACTGAAGTGTAACTGAGGGTGGAATTTGGCCTTGTTTTTAGAGGTTGTCTTCCCTATCTTAGAATTTGGTAACATGTTAAAGAAAGAGAGGGAGAGGTAATGCTTGGCTTCCCCCCAAATTGTAGAGCAAAAATAAAGGTGAAGTAGTTTCCAGGGACCAAACTGCACTCCAATACTGAAATGTGAAACCCCTTCTATATGAACCCTCCTTTGTGGAGAGAAACGGTGATGGACTTTGGCATTCTACTATCTCAAAGAAAAGCTTGTTAAATAACACGTCCATCCTAGCCACATTCCTTATTGCCAAGACAAGGTCAGGCAGCCAGTCCAGCCAGAATGCAGCCAACCTCCTCCTGTTGCAATAGGGCTTGTTGACCATTAGCGCGTAAATGGATTTGGATTCTAGTTCGGAAAAAGCGATGGAGGGGGAGAGGAGTGATAAGCGAGAAAGGGAAGGATTCAACACAGATCTAGAAGTTTCAAAAGGTATGGAAATTCACCGTTTTTCGTAACACGGGAATTAGGGAACACAAAATGAGAACACCAGACGGCAGAGTTAGGCAAAAAGGGAAGTACTTTTTCACACAATGCGTAATTAAATCGTGGAACTCATTTCCACAGGATGTTGAGAAGGCCAAAAGTACAAATGAGTTCAAAGAGGGAAGAGGCAAATTCATGCTGAATGATCTATTAAATGCTGCTAAACAAGATGGCCCAGCTGCAACCTGCTCAGGAAATCCCAGTATTGCTGAATTCCAGAAACAGGACAGCTACTTACCAGGGGAGGTCAACTCTCCCTATTCTCCGTTTCTTATGGTCTTTACCTCAATATCTGTTGCTGGTCATTGTTAAAATAAGTTACAAAGCAGAAGGATCTCTAACCTGATCCCATTTGGTTTTATTTTTGTTAATTGTGAACAGAATCCAATACTGCAGAAACAGAAACAGATACTTCTGTACCTTCAGATGCAAAGATAGGCAGGGATGAACTGCCATGCAGCACCATTGTAAACTTCAGGGACCCCCAACCATGCCTGCCTTATTAGCTTTGTCCTAAACTCCTGTCCAGAGCAGCCCTGGTACCGTCATGTTCTGCCCTTAGCTAAACCCAGCGTCTGAGGGAATGTGTCGGGAGCAACTCCTACTTTTTTTTCCTAAAGCCTTTCCTGGCTTTAGTTTTCTTATAGAGGCAGCCCAGAAGAATACGATAATATCCTATGACTATTTACATATCTGCTTGGGTCGACATTTCACATACATGGCATTATTTCAAGAAGTTTCCATGACTTTTTTTTTTTAACAAAAGGCAAACTCTTTAAAAAAAACCACCTTCTTTTTGTTATTTTTTGTGTGGTCTACATGAAGGTGGACAGAAGTAGAAAAAGGCAAAAGATCCTGTCTGTGGCCCATGCATAGCGTAGCCACTGCTCAGTCTAGAAGCAGACCAAGTGATTAGCTGCTAGTTTGCAGGACTTCATATAATGACATGCTATAGATAGTCACTAAATGTTCTAGATGTTCATGTTTATTTCTATAGCTAAATAGTTAAATTTATGTAATACAAAAAAAGTTGCTGAAGGAGCTTTCAATAGAAATATATTATTTTCACACAGCACAACTGCTCACTGTTATATTTTGATGAAAGCTTTTACTGGAAAGGGTCTGTTTTCTTTGACTGTTGGTTTTTTTTCTTCATCAGAAAACCGAAAACTAAAACATTTTCTGTCACAGGTGGGGACCAAACTAGTTTTGGCACTTCTCAAGGAAAGCTCAGAGGAGTGCTGTAATTGAACTGTCCAGATACAGAAATCATGGCAAGCTACCACCTTTGTTTCAAGCCTGATTATTTTAGTTAATAGCAACTCTTCGGATGCAGATATATTTAGATCTGGCGTAAGTCGTTGCAATTCCTTGGAACTCCATGGAGTCGCAGCTGCTGGGAGCAGTTCTGAGCCGGTCAGTGCCCTCCAGCATAGCCTACCGCCATACCTTCCAAAAGCTCATTAACTCTTTGGTCACCAGATTTACAAAGAAGAGACCAGCTAAATAAAATATTTGTGCGAAATAATGTATAGCTATTATTTCCAAATAAGAAAAGGGGACAACTGTAAAGAGATGTTTTTAAGAGTGGCTGATGTTTTCCAATATTTCTTTCAAAATCACAATTTTGGCCAATGATGTTTTTCACACAAGACTCGTTCTAGAAAAAAATATTTTATTTTGGAAAAAAACATTGCCTGTAAAGAGGCTTTTAAATTTTCAAGACTTTATTTCTTTTTCCTAATCTCTCCCCTTTGCCACTTTCCTATCTGGAAAATACAGGAGAAAAAAGCGAAGTGTGATAAAACAAGAAAAATTATTCAAATAATTGTCTCATGTGCACAGTTCTGTTTGGAAGAAGATGGGAAAAATTAGATTTTCAGCTTGTTTAAATTTGTGAAAGAAATACCAATGGTATTTCCTAAAAAATCTTTTTTTTTTAATTAAGAAAAGATTTTAGTCTTTTCTCAATAAGTAACGTAGCAAAACAGACAGGTGATAGATCAAAATATGCAAAACACATTTTGATATCAAATTATTTTCTTCAAGAAAATACTTTTGTTTGGGGGGAAGGAAGAATTTTAACACATTTAAATCATCTTCATTTATAATTTGTTGATGGAATAGATGGAAAAATCTTAATACTTTGACAAGCTCTGGATGTTAGGTTGCTAACACAGCTTGTTTTTCTGTTTATAAATTAACTCTGAAAAATTACATTTTATTTAATTATTTTGATTTTTAACAATTCAGCAGACTTGTACGGTGATGAAACCAAGCGTAACACTTTGTGCTACTGGAGCAGAACCAGAAGGTCAAAGATCCAAAGTAGAAACCAGTACCACTTTGTTACAGTTGTTTAACTATCAAAGATTAGTGTGGCACTTTCTAATAAAATTTCCGTAATATCAAAAAAAACTGGAGGTTACAGTAGTCACAAATGTTTACATATTAAAATAAAGAGCAACATTGCTTGTGGTTTTTATCTCAATTGTATTACTTTAAAAATTCTTTACACTTTTTGTATTACTTTATAGATTTGCCATATATTTTCATATTCAAACTCACAATGGGATGTTGTGTATCTACATGAAAAGATGGTGTGTATGTGCAATATAGACGCAGGCAAACACATGTCTGAATATGGTATGCAAATGTGATCATAAAAATTAGATTTCTTTGTTTATAGGCCTGACTGGATAGCTGTCAGCTGGATTGTGTTTCCACCCTTTTCTGGAGTGAAGTTAAGTGGGGTCATTTTGCTATTTTCCCGATTAACAAAGGAATAGTGACACCAAAGAATACTGCTGTTTTGCACAAGAGCTCCAATTGTTTCCTTTTTTCATTTTTTTCCCCCTATTGTATTTTGTAGAATATATTTTGCATTGACTTTTCCGCCACTAACTTGGAGTTTATAAATTCCAGTGTTTTTAATTAGAGAAAGTTCTCCATCTATAGATATACGCGGCAGAATTATTTTCACACAAACTCCTAAACAGCAAGAAGTTAACAAGAAAGCTCTTGGATCACTTGGCCTGTTACAATCTGGATGATTTTCTCTCACCTCTCTCTACCTAACCTGTCCTTGAATATCTGGTAACAGCACCTACAATTCCTTGGAATTCTGTTTGACTGACAGGTCTTTTGACTGCAGAGCATTTCTTCCTGCTTTTACCCTACTTTTCTCAGCTGCTGTAAATAGTGGGTTTCTGCATGGAGCCACTTTCCCCTGACTTCAGGGATTCGGCAGAGATCTGGTGCTATGAAGTGATTCCCTTATTGTGGTTCCATCGCATAAAGTAAATGTTGTAAGATGAATAGAATAAGCATCATTTTATGCCTCTGATAAATAGCTATACTCAGCAGCATTATTTTGGTATACCCAAACAAGATTTTACTGTCATTGTCGTAGTGGGTAGGCACATACTTTTGGAATACTTCATCTGTAAGAAATGTTTCACACAGACCTACTTCCATCCAGCATGACTGTGGTGGAATAGTGAGAAAAATGGGCAGACTTGCTTTGTTGAAAAATGTTAACATCAGAAATACCTAGAATACACATATCTTTGTTACCACCAATTCTTTGTCAGCACATTCATCACAAAGAAGGAAAGTCTATTTAAAATGGAAAATACACTGGAGCATGTCTTGTAGCAAACAATCTAATGTTAAATGGAAAATAAACTAGTTTTTATTATTTCTTAATTTATACATTTCAAAATTAATGCACGGTTCACTTTTTTTACCTTACCAGTTATCCCGCTTGAGGACTTCTGCTATATTTTGACACTCGCCTATTAAGGTGCCTAAAAGAAATGCTTAGTAACTCTTTACCAGAGTTTTAAACTTAGTGGTTGTCTTCTGCGCAGACAAACTCTTTTTGCATGAAGCCTTACAAGTTTTTATTTAATCTGTCTATGTACAAGTTAATAAGGTTCTTCATCAATATTTTATTTTTCTATTGGGATTGCACTTTACAGTAAACAATCAGTTCCCACGTATAAAATGTAAGTACTATACACTTACCTAGCCTTCCCCATGTTCTTTCTTTAACATGGAAACACCAGCTCTCTAGCATACAATTTCTGCCATTAGAAGGAGAAAATAGTCTATGTCAAGGTTCGTAGCCAAGAAAAAATGACAGATCAGATTTGAAATCATGTGCTATGATTGCTTCTGCTTGAAACTAGATGGGGGATGTCCAAGCTGTACGACATTTAGCTGGGAAGTGGATATGTTGAAATGTTGAATAATTTTTCTGGCAGGCTTTAAACTTTCTTCTGCAAATATTTACTATAGAAAATTTTTACAGCTGAAGAAGCTACATGGGCCACTTTATAACAAACCAAAAGTGTTCCTCTGATAACAAGAAAACACTAGAATTAGAAAACATGAAGGACAGCCATCTGTGGGAGTAGTTCTTGTAAGGCAAGAGTGGGACCAGTCCTTTTTATAAGGTTATTGGAAACCACTTCCTAGCAAAAGTCTTCTGAAAAGATTCTAGGGACAAAACTTACTCCTCTAGATCATCTTTCTGCCTCTGTCATATTTTAGCTTCATAGCAAAGAGCAGAAGAATAATTTATTCTTTCACCAAAAATGAAACTGTGAAAAGTAATGGGGTTACCTGATACTGATAGACATAATATCGCACTTAAAAGTTTGCCCTATTTATTGTACTGTTGAGCTTTATAAACTTTTGAGATTATCTGAGTTTAGAAAATTTTAAAATTGTACTGTATACATCTATTGATATTTAAAATGTATGTAAATGATGCAAGTTCTTTCTGTTAAGGCACAATGTTGGAAAATGGATTAGTTTGCGAATGCCAGGAGGATAAAATGTTGGTGTGTTTATATTCTGAATATTCAGGGGGGATGTTCTTCTGAAAATTGGCTTGTCAGGTATCATTGTTCTTTTTTATTGAATTAATAGGATTTTCTTTAAATTTGATTGATAGTTTTCAATGCCTCCATCTACACCAAGCAAAGAGTTTTATTAGGGACAATGGGGAAGGTATAATCATAGGACCACAAGTCAAGATTAGGACTGCTATTTTAAAGAGAAGGTGTGGCAGATAAGGTGTCCTGTGGTAATTAAGTCCACAGCCACATGCTGCGCAATGTCCTGATGATTTCTTTTACAAAGCGTCACTCTGGCAACTTGGCCAGCCAGATAAGGAAATCTCTCGTTCTCCTCGACAGGTGAGGTCTTGCAAGAAGGAATCTGGAGGCTCTGCTAGAGATAGAACACAAGTATCAGATGTACAGTGCATGTTATTTTATCTGGTGTAGCCTGTTTAAAGATAACACAAGTGCTTTACCTTCACTGTGATAAAGTAAATTAATTGTTTATCTTATAGCTTTGACTAATAATCAGTGTGGTCATGATCTGAAGCGGTTACACCCATAGTGCAATTTGTTCTTACAAGTTATAAACAGGGCAGGGAAATATACAGCCTAGACATACTTTGGAGGGTTCTGGAGTGGTGTCATGGGCCTTAGACTGCAGCGTAAAACCTAGTTTGGGGATTGGTGATGACACCATCACAGCTGAGGAGATCAGTTTATTTTAGCAGATGATAACAAATACCTCACTGAGGTATTTGGAGGACAGGGGTGAATGGTTTGTGATTGACCAAAATCATGCCTTCTTTGGACAGAGTCTATCTCTCAAGGAAAAATTCTTTCTGCTTAATTCAAATACCATGAGATCAATAGTAAACTAAAATGCAAACTAAAATGTTTTCAGAAATCCAAGTGTGATTTCAATGAAAGTTAGCCCCTTTGCTACACCTTTTTTTTTTTTTTTTTTTTTGAAGTTTCATTTTCATTTTGAATCTTGAAGTCCAAGAAAAAAGAGGATCTGGATCGAGACCCAGTATCTTCATCTGTTTTTTCCTTCATCTGTAAGTAAAAGACAGATATATGGTAGCAGGCATAAACGCATATGCAGAAGAAAAATGATTGACTACATCATACTATATGAATAGAGATTTGATTCCCTGTCATAAAGAGCTCACTGTAAAATATTCCAGGCCATAGCAATAGGACATAGCAGCCTGAACAAAAAAAAAAAAAAAAAAAAAAAGCTATAAGATTTACAACTGGTAAATTTACATCTAGAGGGTAGTCACTTCTCTAATCATATCATGTGTACTGATTCAATATGGTGTGCATTTCTTCTATATACTCTTGCAGTAAACCGTCAGTGATTAGAAGCCCCTGATGATGAAGCAAATAAGGCTTTTTGAATCTACAAAAGTATCATCTTTCGTCTAAGATTTGTGGTGTTTGTATATCAATAATTAAGACTAAGAACATTTCTGGGAGAAATAAGTTTCATCCCAAGTAAGTAGACATGAGGACTGAATCGATAATTAGCAGAGCCTCCTGTTCTTAGACTTATAAGTATATACTGTACTGCCTTTGCTCTTACGTGTTCTGATTATATCTGAGTAGTTGCAGCACCACAACTCCAATTAACATTGCCATCAGCTGAGTCCAGAAGCTACATACACATCTATACTTCCATATATATCTTCTTTACATTCTTCCTGTTACCATATTTTTAACTTCCGTGTATCACTAGATGTTTTTTAAATGAGGTTAAGAAACATTTAAGTCATAAAGGCAAAGATTCAAACTTAGTGGCAATGACAAACTTGACAAGCTTGAAAGCAATGACATTTCCTTAAAAAAAAAAAAGGTTTAAGGTTGCCTTAATGCTACTCGATTATGGATATGCATTACACAATCTTTAATGGCATTACATACTTATTGACATTATTTTAGCAAAGATTTATTAGATACTTTTATCTCAGCTTTTATAGAAGAAACAAAAATTCCAGCCGAAATTGGAATCTTTATGGTCTGTTGGCAGGCCTGGGACCTGTAATGAGTTGGAGTAAAGGTAACACTGATGAACTTTCGTCATCTATGCAAAATAGCCACCAAAGTTGTAAGAAATATTGTGCCAAAGCTTTTTACAGCTATTTTACTTACATTTTAGGGATGGGTTCCAAGTCAATGCTTAAAAGAGAATGTTTTATAAGGCCTCAGTGCTCTCGCTCTTCCAATATTGCCTCTCGGTTCTTGACCTGCATTTGTTCCTATTGCGTACAACTTAAATAAGTTGAATCTGATTCTAAGCATCTGTGTCTTCCCTCTGTCTTTCTTCCCCCTCTTTATAATCCCTTTATAATGAAGCAAATTAGGTTGATTCTTCCTTGTCCTCTGCAATATGTTCTCTTCTACCTGGATGATTTCTTTATGGACACATATAAACACATAACACCTGAGTAACTGACATTTCTGTGGGGAAAAAGAAAGCCTTTATCTGCTTATTTAATAAGTAGATAAAATTTACCTGTTCAAGAATACAGTATGTCCTTGAGGCGAGCATCTCCTTCAGTGCCTTTTGCTAAGAAAATCATGCATGTTGTTTGAAACCATCCCAGAAAGCCATGGCAAGAAACTTCCATCAGCAAGAGTCTGATGAGATGTGGGATTTCTGTTGAACTTTATGTTCCAGTGAACAATTCTATTGTGCCAGAGGATAAGAGTTTTTCTAAAAAACATTATCATAAATGGCCCATGTAACTACTTTTCCATTGTTAGGCCGAACAGTGGATGAAATAAGCACAGCATAAGTTTGCGTCCAACTCAGAAATAATTTTAAGACCTCCAATGATTTTCATAGAGAAAAGTCCCGCTAGGAGTGGGAAGCACCAGTCCTAGCTAGGTCTTGGTTTTTGTGAAATCTCACTGGTGACCAAATGCAGGTTGTTCCTTCCCCACAGCTTGCTTGGAACTCCACAACTTTCACTTAACTGTTACTTATTTGTGTTCATTTCTTTTGATCAATAAATCAGGTCAACTGTTGTGGTAAGAATGAGCAAACACTACTATGGGAATGAAATTGTTAACTACAATTGCAGAAAAACTACATAGCAGAAGCTTGCAAAGTCTTTGCGGTTTATCCCAACAACATAACTGCCACATGGTTATTGGCATATCTCCCAACTTCCAAGATGTTGTTAGCGGCAAACAAAAGTACAGTACAGCTTTATTTTGTGGAGCATCTGCCATGCAAACATATTCTCACATGCTTTACCCAGTAACACACATGCAGCATGGGAAATGCAAGTAAAATAATGTTTTAGCAGTAACATTTTAGTTTTATTGAAGAGAGTTCTTACAGCATCTTTCCAGAGAATAACAGGGTTGATTTGACCAACAGGATCAGCTGCTGAATACTTCAAAATATCAGCATTCATCATTACTCTGTAGTTGGTTTTTACAAAGTTTATTTCATATGGATTGTGTTGCTCTATAGGAACTGAGTACCCACATATTGTGCAAACGTTCTTTCCCATTATTAATAAACAAACATTCAGGGCTTTTATATTCTAGTGACCTCTTGTTTATTTCTCTCTAAATTATGTATCTATCTGCCCCACCAAACTCTTCCTTAAACCATTTCCCCAAATGTGGCTGCTTAAATGTTGCTAAGTAGCTGTTAAAATGCCTGTGCTGCCCATAGCTCTAATGACTACTTCTGCCTTCTCTTTATCCTATATAAAAATTTTGCATCTGAATCTTCCCAGAGCATGAACTTGTAGCAGAAAAATATCTGAAAGCATTTCAATATGCTAGCAAAAAAGGGCTGACTCTCTTCAAATGGTTTTTTTGAGGCTTACATAAACTGAACCAATTATGTAAACTGAGACAACAGCACTTCCAGATAGCAAATAGGATAACTAACAATAAAAATGTCTCTTGAGCATCACCCTTTTCATAGGCTCATGTACATACCTCTGTCCAGGATGCATAGTGCAACCCCTTTTACTTGTTAGTTGATCCTGCCTCTATTGAGAAACTGAATAACTGAATATAATTTTTGTATAAGCAGTGAAAGACATTACACCAGCATCGCTGCTGTATTTTACTATTTTTCAGTGCTCTATACAGCAATGTTTCCTTTATGCTAAATGTATTCTTCATAATACTTTTCGTATTCTAAAAGCAAAATTCAGTTTTGAAAATAGAAATTCTGTGTATCTTTTAATTTTTGTATCTAAGAATTTATGTTTTCTAGGAACAAGCTGTTTCTTCACGCTTTCACAAAGAGTCTTTATTTATACTCTTTATGCCTTCCTCTCACATCATGTTCATTCTATCACATTAATATCTATGCCTTTGTTACGGACAGTTCATTCTAACTGTAAATATGAAATAGTAACATAGACATCATTGCAGATTTCAGTAATTAGACAAAAGTTTTTATGAATAGTCCACCATCTTAACTTTAAAAACTGTGATATCTATAGCCAGTAAAAATAATGAGTATTCAAGCAGTCTTGATGGTTTTTCAGGGTAGAAGCGGGATGTACATGACGGGTGAGATGGTTAACACTATAACCTAAGAACAGACAAAGAGAAAGCGGGCTGGGTAAATGAAATGCTTTCTAGAGTTTGCGTCAACTTTTATAGACACTATTCATAGAAAGTCAAACTAAATTCATATTGGTGCAATTCTGTTGGTTCAGGGGTGTTAAATCCAGTGTGAATTTAGCCTCTCTTTTGTTCCGTATTAGCTACCATCAACAGCTGGCACTGTCCTGAACTCTCAAAGGAGTCATAGTCCTTCTCCTTTGAAGCACTTGGCAATGCAGGGAGGCTTCTCCCTCTTGGCCCTTGCTGTAACCCTGAGTGTAATTCTACACTGATTTCCGCCTCGAAACTTGGCTATGAGGTACTACTCTCCCACCAGCTAAAACCACTTTGGCTTTCATGAGTCTCTGCCAATGGAAAGGGTACAGTGGATTTAAACAACAGGAGTCAGCCATCTCCTGGAGTGTCACCTGGCCATGCTAACTGGTTTTAAAGCACAGAAGTCGTATCATAACAACATGTGTAACAAGAAATAACAGAGAAGGCTGCCTTGCATGAGTATTAATGAAATGAGGGAGGAGAGCTCACACCTTCTGGACCGCATACTTTCAAACTGGATTTGGACCAGTCTTATGTTCCTGTGCTGATAGCATTTTGCAAGTGCTCAAATGCCAGCAACAGGCTAGCTTATTCTGAGACTCACTGAGCCAAATGGCCTAAATGGGAGATATGCAGAGATTATAACTACGTGTCTGCCTGCTTAGACTCTCAGGATTCAAAAGCCAGAGACCAGCTTTCTGCAATTCCAGCTTTTCTAATGGATTTGAGCCACATAGAGAAGATAAAATGGAGCTTTCAATTGTAGGATATTTTTGTTTTCTGGAGGGAATAGTTAAGGCAACTGAATTTTTGTCTCCCAGCTCTCACTGTTCCCCAGGGAGGAGCAGGGTTTGCCACCGCTTAATAGGCGTAGATTTTTCTTGCTGGCCTCTTTCAAAGCTGTCAGGCAGAAGTGTGCGGTCAGTGGACCATGATGCCCCTCTAAGACTTCCTCCCAGCTGTCTGTAACAGTAGCAATATTGTGCCCTGCTTAAACAGCCACCATTCATGCTACATGCTCTGGCTTTCCCCGATTGCTGTGAGCCCACAGTGAATTCCTCCGCACATGTGCATAAAAATCATTACAGTAGTCACGGGTAAGGATTGTTACCATTCAGATAGGTGCTATTTCCCTTAATAGTGCTGTTTTCACACACATTTCCTAAACAGTTTCCTTGGGAGCTAAAACTGTCCAGAGTCGGCACTGACCGGAAAATCCGTGCCACTCTGTGTACAAATGCAGTAGCTATGCCAGGACTCAACACGCAGTAGAAAACAGCAGCAACTTGTAAGCCATCTGTAAACAGTAGTCTTATACAGGGGCCTTCAATACAGTTTATGCTGCGAAAATAATTAATTAATTGCAAGGCTCAGCTATCTAAATGTCTGCAGCCATGGTGCAAAAGCTGCCAGAGGAGTGAACAAAAACGTAGGAATCCAGAGCTTGATCGCCTGTTCTGTCTCCACCTCAGTGCCTGGCTCGCCTTCCTACTTTTCATGTACCATACAGTGCTCTACAAACATTACTTTGCAAACATTATGTAGGTGGGCCTCACAACATCTCTGTGAGGTAATTAAACACACAAACCTCACACTGCAAACAGGGAAAGGGAGGCTCAGAATTTAGCTTTCTTGCCAGGCTTACAGGGAGAAGCAGTCTCACAGTATTTCAGTTTCAGGCGTTGCTTATTAGTTCTTTATTTTTGCAGTTGTGAGGACTGTGCTAATCCGTGGGGTTTGATTCACAGCAGTATAATCTTCAGCTGGGCTCGGTCTCACTCAGTTTGTCACTGTGGGCTGCTTTTAATCCGCAAAGAGAAACAGACTCTTGTAGGGTGCTCCATTTCACCCTTAAATGGACCCCTGATGTATGCACTACAAACAAAACCACCACTGACTCTGGTAAAGCGAGACTGCAGTAACAACTTGGCTGCAGACACAGGGCGAGATAAACCCCACTCTTTGGCTATGCCCATACTAATACATAAAGTGCTAAAAAAAGTCCTGGGGTTTGTCAACTATATCATTAAATCGTTAGCAATAACTGGGTGCAGTTTTGGCCAGGGCTGACTAGGACTTTTCCAAAGAATTCATGGTACGGTTTGAGGACTTCACACTGGCTAGGGACCCAGCAGCATTTTGGTTGCAGCCACTGTTTTGGAGATGAACAGAATTTAATACAATGGGTGTAACTCTTCCCTGCCAGCTGGTCTTAATGAACAGTTCCTGATACCTTTAATTTGCTCGTATAGACAAAGCCTTTATGTCCAAACTGGAAAGTTCAGAAAATAATGATGTTTTACTAAAATCTGTGCGAAGAATGATTTTCCAGATAACACTTTGTCTCTGATGAAAGCACTGATCAGCTCCTAGAAACTGATGTAAAAAGACTATATAGCAAAGTATTAATTATTTGTGATTATGAGAGATTTGAAAGTGCTTTTCACAAAAGCATGAATTTAAATTCCTGTTTCAGGTCCTTATACTTATTCTAAATTCTCTCCAAAGACTGATCTGATCTGCTGCTCTCCACTTCGGCTCTGTTGCAGAGCTGGTGCTATCAATCACTTGTTTTGCTCTTCAGAAGGATGGTTACACATTATGAACGGAACAACTGAGACTGTAGCTTGTTCATGTGTTCACGTGTAAATTTGCACTTGTTCGTATGTGCTGTATACTGGGCAAAACATTTTCATTTCATTTTGAATAAAGTGTAATGAGGTTTGAAAATATGTTAACCCTTTCTGATTTTGAAGAAGGTCATCATATCTGGTAATTTAAGTGTTCTGGAAGCACAGTCCATTAATGTGGACTGGTCAATGAGAAGTGTTTCTTAGAAGGTTTGCTGACACTCTCTCTTCTCTGGGAGTAAAGCTGCTTTGTTGTCATGTTGCATGAGAAAAAGAGTGTTTCTAGCAGACTTTGCAAGTATCAGTGTTTTGGTATGAAGGCTATTGGTGTTCTTTGTTAGTTTTCTCTGCAGGAGACGAGATAAGTGTCCTGGTTTCAGCTGGGATAGAGTTAATTTTCTTCCTAGTAGCTGGTATAGTGCTGTGTTTTGGATTTAGGATGAGAATAATCTTGATAACACACTGATGTTTTAGTTGTTGTTGAGCAGTCTTTACACTAATTCAGGGACTTTTCAGCTTCTCATACTGCCCTGCCAGTGAGGAGGCTGGAGGTGCACAAGAAGTTGGGAGGGGACGCAGCCAGGACAACTGACCCAAAGGGATATTCCACACCATATGACGTCATGTTGAACAAACAAACTGGGGAGGTTGGGTGGGGGGGCACAGCCGCTGCTCGGGAACTGGCTGGGCATCGGTCAGTGGGTGGTGAGCAATTGCATTGTGCATCACTTGTTTTGTATATTCTTTTATTGTTATTATTATTTTCCCTTCCTTTTCTGTCCTATTAATTTGTCTTTATCTCAACCCACGAGTTTTACCTTTTTTCCGATGCTCTCCCCTGTCCCACTGGGGGAGGGGAGTGGGCTGTGTGGTGTTTAGCTGTCTGCTGGGTTAAACCACGACAGTAAGACAGTTCATTTCTTTTTGCTGAGTGACAGATATCAGGTCTCCCAGATGTCAGATGAAAGATACGTGTTGCCAGGATCCAAAACTATGGTTAGACAAAATTTTCAAAGACGATTAGAAAAAGCTTTAGAGATATACTTTTGTGACTACTGCACTGTGCCTGGTCTAGCTGCAGAGGGCTGAGAAATTTTAATAACTGCTCTTCCTTATAAAAGAAGCCCTGAGTTTTCATTGTGTCCTGTGTTTTTGGTAAAGATTGTTGGAGAACCTCTTAACAGCATACTTTCCCTATTATCTCTTCTTATGGGTTCTCAAGCAGTCCTTGGACACTCCTGATTTTCTCTTTAAAAAAACCATATTAATCCTTTATGTAGCTGGCTGGTGGGTGGAGACGCTCATGTCCTGGACACTTGTGGCGAAGGTCAACAGAGTAGACAAGGTTGCGGTATTCTGTGTTTGTTTTGTGAAAATGTTCAGGAACAAAATTGTAAAATATTTATTTTATGTATTGTTTCAAGTATTATGCAAAACCAATAAAAGTAAGTTGAAAAAAAACATCAGCATTTCTGATTTTAAATATCAAAGGGCAGGAAATTCTCCATCCTTGATTTCCCATTGGGATTATAAGGATTTCGTGTTTTGAAATTCCCTGCTTTAGTGTGATATAACGTGTAAAGGATAAGCAGGATGACATTGAATTTCAGCTTTGTTTGGTTCCAGTCAGACCCTTCATAGTTATCACACCATTGTAAGGTGACATCCGTAAGCTTCCAAAGATATCACAGCCTAAACACTTTTTGATACTGGATTAACATCCTTTCCATGGGAAAGACACATTTTTAATCTTTTTCCAGGCTTCTGTGTTATTACAATAGGCTTTTTTAATCCCTTCTATATAGTCTCCAGATAAAAATAAATGTGCAATCAAGCAAAGTCGAATCTCCATGTTGAGAAGGGAGGTGGACTTAGGACAGAGCTTTCTCTCATAAAGCAATGTAACTGTGGGAAAACCAATATACTTCAAAATACTAACCAGGCTGGCCCATGTCATATTTAAAGATGCTGCTGTTAGTGAGCACCACCAGAGCAGTTCAGTAGTAGCTCAACAGCTAGTGTCTAGTAGAAGTGAATAGGCAGCCTTGAGTGAGGGGTTATGTCATCACAGTAATGTCCAGAATGCCACTGATGTGTGATGGCTTCGATTTTTGGTGGACATTCAGTGATGAACAGGACCTGTTTAACTTGTATGTGGTTAAAACAACAGAAGACAGTAGTTTCATTCAATGATGGTGGTTTAGGAGTTAGACATCAAGAGGAAAGCTGCCTTTCTGCTCTTCAGAAAGGCAGGGTTGAGTCTTGCTTGGGATCTGGGTTGATGGCTGCCACCTGATTTATCTGCACATGGGGGATGCTGAGTGTTGTCCACATCAGTCCCCAGGGCAATTTCTGTCTGTGGAAGCTGGAATTTCTAAGCAGCACTAACCTCGTGTCAGTAGACCTCCTAGTTCAGGTAAAGCATGATTTCCAGTGGCCAAAGAGGGCTGTCTGTCATCTGCAGATTAATTTAGCAATGGCTGGAAACTGAGCTACTCAGAGAGCCAACTTCTTATGTTACACAAGTTAGATTTCTGGCAAGCTATTATTTTTTTTCATTTATAGAATCTAATACTGCGATGGATGTTTCCCAATGTACTGAGGAAGGAGGCCCCAGTCAGTTGTGAAATACCACACTGAACACAAGAAAAACATTGAAAAACCCACACAATAACTTTGTTATCCTTCCCTTGGATTACTGTACATCCAGATGGGAAGATTAGTCTTACTTAGAGATTTTTTAACTTAAGGAGTTTTTGTTTGGTGATTGTTTTCAAAGTTAGAATCTCTTTGGTTTCAGTTGTTTGATTTTTTTACCAAGTCTGATTATTCTGAAAGAGACATTTCATTAGGATAAACCCTTGAAGGGAAGTCCTGAGAAGGCAGCTTTCATCTCTATCCTCATTCACATTTTGTACAAATCCGATTAGCTTCATGCAAGATGACTGTGTCAATACTAAACACAGAACAGACCATCTGATATGCAGAGCTGGCAATGCTCACCCTCTCCTTTAGGTGTGTCCTCACGGTTCCTGTTGCTGTCGATGTGTGATGCCCGCTGACACTCCAGGGATTTATCCAGTGGCTTCCAGATGGGGAGGGAGAAGCGGGAGGGGTGGTGATCATCTTCAGCTACAGAATCACTGTTGTACCAGCCAGGGTCTTTACTGCCTCTGCAGATCGGAGACAAATGGAGCCTCTCATATGCTCACCAGCGCGTTACCTGTATTTGCTGGATTTACTTACGTACAGGTTCATAAGGAAAAACCAAATGGTCAACAAGCACAGGGCTGATTTAATAACTGTGCTCTTAAGTCACCGAGGTGCCTTTCAGAAATAAAATCTTTACAGTGTTTCTGATCTAATGTGACACTTGTTTTCAAAACATCTCCCCTCAAAGCTGACTTTTCTGGCCTGAGTTGCTCAGTTGACTTTATGAGGTGAGAGTGCTCATCAGTCTGCACTATTAGTTCCTGTATTTACTCATCCATTACTCAACAAGATAAATGTAGTCATACTGTTAATGTAAGACATAGTACACAGAATTAGAGGCAACTGGAATGTTACTCCCTGCTCTTTCAGTGGGTTGGCGACCTTTAGCAAGTTTGTGTAATCAGTCCTTTCCTCCATTTCCCATCTGTACAGTATATAACTGTAAAACTTAGCCTGCCTCAAGGGTAATGTTAAATAATATTGTAAAAAACAACTAACATCAAAATGGAAAGAACTAAGAAAAAAAAAAATCACAGATACTAAATGTTTTCCACATGCAGAGACCTGTTAAAAACTCATTACATTGTTTGTATCAATCTCAGCATGAGATCTGCTGCAGTCACTTCAGTCAGTAGGTTAGCATTGCATTGCCAGCATTCAAATAATAGAAATGCATCTGCATCCATAATACAGATGTGCCTGAGCAACCAGAGTTTAGATCCAAATGCAAATTTTCCTGCGTTTTCATAAAAAGAGGAGGTACTTAAAATCTCTTTTAATTGGAACCCAGCACTTTTCCACTGAAAAACTTGTTTGCACTGAACAGCATTTTCACCTGGGTTATTAATTAGAATCGTGTGGCATAAAATGAACAGTACCTTTTAGTTTTAAAATAAAGTCAGCCAAGATAATTAGATATAAACTCATTATTTATGTATCATGTAAATTCTGTTTCAAAAGAATTTTTGTAAATGCTAGGAAAATAAGTTTAAACAAAGTTTCTAATTGCTGCTGTAAAAAACTTCATTGTTCTTTCTTTGTAAAATGATACGGATGTACCACTTGTAGTATGTGCAGTTTTATGAGAGTCACGTGGCTCAGGTATATTGCAATATATGGGAAACCATGACTCATTTGTGAAGAGTGACAAGTGTCATGTGTAAATACTACAGACACCGTAATAATGTATTAATGTTTTAAAAAGAGACTTTTTAATAAGAGGTGCTTTCAGATTCTGACAAGGGAAGTGCTTCTGCTCCTGTCTCTCAATCACTGCACTGCACAACTTCTAAATGTACCACTGCTTCCCACAAAATATAATTCACTCAGCAATCTTTACCCCCAACAAATTATAACTGTTTTTTTATACTTCATTATAAGCATTATCTGTTATATGCAAAGGTATATAACAAAAGAAAATAGGAAAACTGGAAATATTATTTTCCCTACTGCTTTATCATTTCTTTAAAGAGAAGAGGAAATAACAGGATTTACCCATAGCTTCAGAAAAGGTGTTCTGTTTACTGTGAAGAAAATGGCATATTTTCTTTAGTTGTTTGTGAGCCCCACAGCTGTACTGTGCTATTCACCTTGTACTCTTCCCAAGTGGTCAATTAGTCCTAATAACTACGACCAAAGCAGTATTAAAAACATCTTTTTAATTCCTTCACAAAAATGCAATGAATCTAGAGTTGTTAAACAGTCCACGCTGGCCTCCCTCTATAACCAAATGTTCTGGATATCCCACATGTCCTGGTGAGACCATTTGCAATTCCCTCATTTCTGCTTACCTGCCAGCCACCTTGCTGTCGTGTGGCAACAGGGAGAACGTTTCTTCTGTTGTGCAAATCCAGCCTCTAACATTCAGGATTAACACTGGTTTTAGGGTCCAAATGTACAGCAGATGTTTACGCTTAGAGTCAGCTAAATCCTTCTAACTTTAATTGATGAAGAGTTAGACATCCAGGCTTTCTCTGCAATCAGGTGGGTAAATCAATCTCTAGAAATTTCCTTCTCTCTTCCTTTACGAACTTAAAAATCTAGAGGTCAGTTCCCCCAAGTGACATTCAAAAAAGTCCACCATCATTTTAAATATGATATAGATGTTAATTGTTTGGGAGTTTTATAAAACAGATGTTCTACCAAAACACAGACCTAATTTAAAGAAATAACTAGGTAAGACATTCAGTATCTTAGCAATTGTCTGAAAATATACAGGGAGAATGATTTTTCTTGAAGCCTATCATGTAAAAATTGGGAATTCAAGAAAAAATTGAAAAACAATAGATCTTAGGTGTTGTTTTTCAATCCCATCTTTAACATAAATACATAATAACAGTCACACTTAAATAGCACAAGACAAAAACCAACACATCCAAAAATAAAATCTTTTGAAAAGAAAATGCTGCTTTGTACAGCCAGTTTTCCCCTTGGGGACCAGATAAAGAACAAACTATGGCAGGTATTAGTCACATTACTTAATACGCCTACTGCAACAAATTCAGACGTATGATGATAAGGTTGGTAACAGACACTTAATAGAAATGATGCCATGCATATTAGTCAGAATCAAATTGGTGAACACTAAAAATCAAAGGCATTGTCTGGTTTTATACAGACGGGTAGGGGATATAGGATAGAAACTGCACCAGTAATATGTTCACCATGTTGACTTTGGCAGCTAAGAGTGGAAGATATGAGCAAAACCAGGCCAAAAGGCAATGTAAGATTATTCCCATGACAACAAGAGGTTAACAGGTTAACATTTTTTTCTTCTACAGATGAAGTACAGTTCTCAGTTTCTCCCCAGAAAAGCAGTATCTAGTTGAGTAGGGAGTAACAGGAGACATGGCCTTACCATTTTTGCAAAATACTTGAGGTTTACTACATGCAACAGGAGGACGTGTCTCTTCAAGAGAATTTATCTTCAGAAGGTAAATCCCAACGAAGGGAGGGAACGACATTCAACCAAATCCTTTTCTAACCTTCATTTAGCTCCCATAAATAATAGGTGTTGTCTTTTCTTAGCAATGTCTGAAAGAATAGTAACTATTTCCTTTTTCTTGTTTCTATTACAAAGAAAGCTGGTTTAGTACAGAGGCATTCTATGAAATTAATTTGTACCCTGCTTTTTACTAAATATTACCTTTCTTATATAATGTGCTTTACTGTATGTCATAGTTATTTAAAGTATGAGGTACATGATCTTTTTTCTTCTGCAAAAATACAGTTCTTCATAATCAAGTCTAAAATACTTTCTTGCTCCTTAGTGATGAAAACTTACTAAGAAAACGAAGTGTGGCAGGTAAAGTGTTTGCAGTAGGGTGACTTAAGAGGTCTTTAACCCTCTGATATGCTCAGGATCTTATTTGGATTACACATGGAAGTGAAATCTATAATATCATTCCAGACTTGTTTGAATACCTGTTTGCAAAACAGGATCATGACAGTCGCAGATAGCTATGAAACTATGATGGCTTTATTTTCTCTAGACTGGTGATTGACGGCTCAAGAAGACTTTGAGTGCAGACCTAGGGGATATTTTGTTCCCATGGAGTCTTTTTGCTGTTTTTTATTCCACTTGTTTCTGCAGTCTAAAATAAGCCTCTTTAGAATGAAATGCTTGTACAATTTTTGCATGGGGAATCAAGATGCACATCACTTGGGAAGGCCTTGGACCTGCAAGAGAAGAAGGAAGCTACCTGGGCAATTCATTCCTTGTGTAAACTCCTGTGATGAGTATTACCACAAGTAAAAGAAACATTTGCAGGAGCTTTGTCCTTTTCTTTGCCATCTCAAGGATAGGCATAGACGTAGTCTTGGCTAAGAGATTATAGCCAGAATCTGTTGAGAAGTGAGAGAAATAAAAGAGCAGTTTTGTGCAGCACTTGCCAATAATACACCTGTTTTGAACTGATGCTTTCACACGTAAAAAAAAAAAAAAAGAAAATTGAAAAAAGACTCTAAAAGAAAGTCTCTGCTTCTGGGAATTATTTTCAGGGAGAAAACTAGTCTTTTTAGCTTTGCTCCAAAAGACTGCAACCTTGGAAACTGTAACTAATATGTCCAAAACACATGGATTTCCCTGTATCTGAAATATATTCATAGTGATTATTGCAGTAGCATCTACATGTTTCCTGACAATAATGGCATTTGTATGGCTCCAGATATGTTATTAATCCCACTTTGAAAGTTGTCAAAAAGATATGTTAGTATCAATGACACTTTCTTTTAATGCAGAAGGTGCTCTTCCCCAATGTCTAATATGACAATTTTTGAAATGCAAATTTTTCCTGTCAAAACAACACTTGCTGTTTTTTAGCTCCATATGTTCTGCATGTAGAAACATGATGTATGCTGGCTGTACTTGAAGTTCTGAAAGTCATTTTTGCAGTGCTAAGGTTACTTAGTTTTTTGGTTTGATTTCCTTTGTTAAACTGCAGTAATATAGAGTACTTCTAATTGATATTTATGACTGTAGAAGCATGTGTTAACAGGATAAAATGCCACTATAGATGCCCATTTTTAAAGTATGTGTTTGGTAACATGCTGCACAGATGCCCAGAAAATTTTGTCTCAGGCTATTGATACAGAACAATTGAAGATAGTGCTTATATATTAAGATTGTTTATAGTGGCAGAAGCATTTAAAAATAAGTATGAGGCAGGAGAGCTCAAAATGTTTGAGAAGGATAACCAGAATCAAATTTGGGAGTAAAGCTGTAAGTGGTTGGTGATAAGCTGAGGAGATACAGTCTGAAGTGAGGATTTCATGTTGTGATGCATTGAAATCACCTACACAGCTAAAGAAAACAAGGCCTGAGGCCATTCTTTCATTGTGTCCTCTTTGCACAGCAGTTGGGCCCAGGTTTCCTTAGGGCATCGTGTGTCAACACAGAGTTGCAGAAAGGATTTTGTTTGTACAAAGTTTCATTCGCAGAGTCCCTCATGGATGGCAGACATCAAACAAAAGTTACCTCAGGGAAAGAGCAAGGAGAGAAAGAGAGCGAGAAAAGAGAAAGGGGAAAGCTCACTTTTGACGGGATGACCAATTTTGCAGTCAGTGTATAGCTATCCATGGGACGCTACTACCTTCAGACCCAAGCAGTGTGTGGTGCACAAGTGAGGAACTAGGGAAAAGTAGTTTCCTGCCTTCTGCCTCTAAGCGCTCTGTTTTCACTTCTGCTGAAGCTGTCTGCTTGACCAGACCTTCCACATGTATGTCTTGAGGTTTGTTTGATGACTTCTAACTCTCTCCTACCTGGTTTGCTGGTCCAGTGCTAGTTCTGTTACCTAAGTCTGCGTCTCTGCCAGAAGGTGAGTGAAAGCAGTGGACTCATGAACACATTACCTAGTTGTTGGTATGCTTTTGGCACAGGTTGTTCTCGCCAACTCCCATTCCTTAAATATGAAGTCCTGGAAAGGATGAAACAAGACTGCCTCGGTGCGTGCCAATGTTTTAGGGAACCAAGAACGCCCAGCTCTTGATAAGCAGGTGGCCACCGGCACTTGGTACTGCTCGGAAAGTGGTCAGGGAGACAGTCTTATTAGGCAGGAGGAACCTGATGCCTGTGTCAGCTTCCCGGCACTCATCCTTGTCCTTCCTGAGACTGTGCTTTTGTATGCAAAGCGTACGGTATGCAGTGGGCACACACAAATAAGCAGGTGCCAAAATTCATCCCACGTTGCTCTAAACAGCCTGAGGAGACTCTTCAGGAGATTCGTTCTCCCACAGACCTTTGATTTGCTTCTTGGAAAGAGTGGTGTGTCAGTCAGTACTTCTGAGGCTTTGACCCTTCCTTTGATCCAGTAGATCAGTGGGAAATATGTAAGAAAAACATGTGGTTGAAGTTGAGACCTAAATTTTCACATATTAATCCTATGTTTTCCTCCCATTAGATATTTCAATAGAAAGTGAAAGTTAAAATGGCAGTGACCATAGAAAACATCTAGAAGAACAGCCCCACTCTGCAACTCAGAGGAGGAGGAAAGACAATTATGTGGTCCAGAAAATGTTTAAATACAGAGAACTTTGATGTTTCACATCAGAGCAACAATAAATAGAGACAACGAATTTGCCTTTTCCCTAGTATTGATATTTTCCTCCCAACTTCCCTCCCACTTAGAACTGTTTTTGTGGTGGGAGGATCCATTACGTAATCTACAGATGTTTTACATTCTTTAAAATGTAAACTAGAAAATGAACTGTAATACAGATTCATCCCATGGGGGTAAAAAATTAGTCTGCTCTTTAACATTTCTTGGATGCTGGCACCCCCTCAGAGCATGCCTTCAAGTTGTGCCTCGCCTGTTAATGCACACTTGACTGTGACTTATTGCTTATTAAAAGCCAACATTTATATTGCTTGGTAATTCTGGATTTGGCTCCCAGTACCCACGTTATAAACACTTAAAAGTAGGGATGCCATATTGAAACACTGACAGATTCTCGGGGGCGTCAGGGCTACTGGCACCTCCCTAATGAAGTCACACACTGTTAAACTTTTTTTTCCTTAACTGAAGAAGAAAACAAAGCAGTTAAACTGCTACATCCATTTTCCAGCAACATTAATCCATTTCAAACCACTCTTAACCACAGTAAATCACAGGTTTGTGAGAAAATGAACTGCCTAAAGGTTCACCTCGGGCTATTTAGCCCACAAACAAGTTGCTGACTACTGGCAACAATGGTTGGTTGGTTGGGAATTATTGCTCAATTTAGTTGTAATTACTTATTTTGCTGTGTCTTCTGTTCAGACTAGCTGAGGGTCTACAGCATGGTAAATTCCAGAATGAAATGCATTACCAAGGTGCTGCTGGAGATTGACACTGACAGGGTTGAAAGATTATTTGAGCAACGTATTTTAACTTCCTGGAGGGAAGAGAAACCTTCTCTTTGACTGGGAAAGCTTGGAAAGGGAGGGACTCTCAAAACAAGTCTGCCAAGACATGGCTATTCTACTCTGCAGAAAATCATCCAGATGTTAATAGAACCTGAATTTTCAGTTTAAGTATGCCTCAGTTCTGATACTAAATAGGGAAGCTGGAAACTTTACCCATGAAATATGGCATAGCTGCAATATAATAGTTGCAATGTAATAGTAGTAATTTGAAGAGCAGCAAATGTAGCATTCTGGCTCCTACTAGTATTTTAAAGGCAATTGTCAGTATGCTGTGATTACACCACATTTATAAATGGGTGGGCATACACGCAATACATACCAGTTCAAGATAAGTGTGCTTTTTGCTGCCCAATTTAGTGGAACACTTAACTTGCCAAATGTAGGTCTAAATTTTCAGGCAAGTATAAGATTTTATCTATAATAATTACGGGAACAGTTAATAAGGCCCAGGGAGGTAATACATAAACAATCACAATTTTTATAGATCTTGGGCAATTTCATTAGCTGAAAGATTCTAGTGGTATTAGCTACCAATGGGAATGTTTATATACGCAACTCTCAAGTTGTATTCATTATACACATATTTTAATATAAGAAAGGCTAAGTAAAGTTCTTGAAGAATTCAGAGTTGGCAATTCAAGGTCATATGAATAGGGTGAGCTTTTTGCAATCATTCACTCCAGAGAAAATTGGTCGAATGCAGGCCTGTTAAATTTACAGTAAGGTGTGATATAGAGAAAATAAACTTTTGTCTCTAAACAAATAAAAACAGTGGCTTAATTTCCTTTGCTAAGGCCAACAAAGGCCATGGATAAAGATTCAGCAAAACTCAGAAGTATTTGCCATTTAAGTGCATCTCAAGATTACGCAGAGTATTGGTAGGGAACTTCCTTGTTTTACATAAACATTGACTTAATCACTAACAGATATTATTACAAGGCTTTCGTTTTGGGAGAGGTACTTGTGAAAAGGCTGCAGGCAGGACAGATTGCATATGTCAGTCTGCTCTGGTAGTTCCTGTACTTTCTTTTGTCCCTGTCAGAGAGGAGAGACAGAACTGGTAATACCACAAGTGTAACGAGGCATTGGAAATCCTGCAATTCCTACACTCTGATATTTCATCAGCGTTCGGGATGAATCCACCTTAAATCTCCTCCCAGGCACCCTGAAGGTGAAGAGCATGCGGCCTGACTCCTTGTGAAATATTGTCCTTAATTTTCAGCTATCTATATGAGTGGCCAGTTGTTTTCATAAAAGATTGCTAAGACTTAGGAAGTAGTGTTGCTTTTCACACTAACAGGCTTTACGTCTATAAATCCTTAGGCAATTAGAATGATGCTTTTACATACTAGAGGACTTTATTCAAGTACTCTTTAAAGGTGATGGAGAAAGGAACATAATAGGAAAACAGAAAAATGAAGAGGAGTAGTATTTTTTGCCTCTGAGATCATCTGTTTTTTCACAGAAGCATAGAAGCTGTTTGCTCTGCCTTAAATTCTTCTAATCAGTTGCGTCTACAAGTATATCTTTTAACTCTGATTTCTACAGGAATGAGAAATAATATGCAGTACTCTGGAAAAAGAAAAAAGGAAAGAAAAAACTCTTTTACCAGTCAATGTTGTTATATAGAATCCTCTTCTTTCTACTATTAGTAAGAGCAAAGTATATTAACTTAAGGTTACTTTACAAAAAGAAATCAGATGGATTCCTAAAAAATATTTGGCATGCGATCAACGTGCAATTAACACATCTCCTCTATTTGGAGGTATAATAATCCCTGTCACCTCCTGCAAAAAGAAGATTATCCAATCTTTATTGTCATGTTTGGCTGACCGTGTACATCAAGTACCTCATTGATTATTGCAATGTTGGAAGAGACGTCTGTGTTGAACACCACACTCAGGACATGCAGAACAGAACAGAACAGAGGGAAGAAGCCTATAAATACGGTTCCTACTCCAATAACCTTTCAACTGACTAAGCTGGCTTTTCAAAACTTGGTTGTCTGCAGCTTAAAAAGGTCAAAATTGTGCATGTTCAAATTTCATGCCAGAAAAACTCATTATATTTTTAAAACACTATACACTCTAAAATTATTAAAATACCTAAATGTTAATTATATGCATCTAATAAGTAGAAAATTAACATGCCACTTACTGCAATTCTCATGGCAAACACTTTCAGATCTTTACTTGCTGAATTTTGTCATAGGTAAGAATTTAGCCCTATTTATTTCAACTACTTGATTTGCATCTCTCTTCTTAAAACGTGTAATGCTTTAATTTACCATACAGATAGAAGCTGAATAGAGTGACTTCAAAAACAATTTTTTCATAGATAGAGTTTTCTCCACAACATAAAAAAAAATAAACTAAGGGCATATTCTGTCTGGGGTATATACACCCTGTTTATTGCTACATATCTCAAATCCTCAAATGCAGGTGGTGTGAGCCCAGGCATGCTGGAAATGGAAACCCAACCTATGAATGATCACGTAATACTGGAGAAGTAATACGAGATGCATTACTGCATTAGTACAACTGACTAGAGTAGATTTTCCATCCGCTCTCTGCATGAACTTTTTTTTCTGCCAGTTGTGCCCTACTTTTCTGCAGTTTTACTCACACTGTTTTGGCACAGGGCTCCTTGCAGAAGACTTCCTATTTTCCTGGGTGCTCCTCATAGTATCTTGCAAAGAGGTCATCTTGCCTGAGAGCAGCCTCCTCCAGCAGACTCTTTTGCTACGGAGGATGGTGCCTGTGTAATATGATATTTCCCTTTTCCGACAGGTGGTACTGGGCCATCATAGCCAACCAGGCTGGCTTCAAGCTCTCCAATTTACTTATCAAAGGACCTGAGTTCATGTCACATTTCTTCTGAATATCATGTCCTTTCATCCCTATTCTCTAAGAGCAACGCTCTCATTTTTTTTTCTCTTTGTTTTTTTAAGCTCCACTTTCAGCTGCTCCATGATTTGGTCTCTTTTTCCACGGGGGACTTGCAAGACCCATTCTAGTTTACTACATTTCAGCTTCTGTAACAGACTCAACATCATGGCATGCATCTGATCTCAAAAAAGGGAGTTGAGAGCAGATAATTTCTTAATTTATTTTCTTATATACATATAAATACTTTCTCACATGCATAATGAATTGCAGGCTGCAATCCTATGTGGAAATACATCTATATTACTGAAAATATTATTAACTGAAAGTAACTATTACTTTCCTCTTCTCCAGAAAGAGAAAAAAGCCCACAGTCTGGTCCAGAATTCAGTGATTCAAGAGATAAAAAGGTATAATGAAGATTTGGAGGAATGGATTTTACTTGTATTTATCCACTTCTTTGTTAAATCTGACCACTTCCAAACACAGCAGTGTTTTAAGATTTTCAACCACAAATCCTCTCTCACTTCAGGGGAAGTGAAAACCAGTGGTATTATTTTCAGTAGGGCTGCCTCTCACCAGCCCAACATCCAGGACTACATATAGCAGAGCCAGTCCTAACAGCACTGTAGTAGTCCCAACCGTAAGCCCAAACTGAGATTTAAAATATCCCAAACTCAGGGATCATTTAGATCCAAGAATATGATTTAACATATTTTTAGAAAGTGAAATCTTGGAACTTTAATGAGCTCCAAATATAGGTCAGGACTATGAATCCAACCTCATCATAGATTTCAAGAAATGAAGTTCAGAGGCAGCTCTCCTGTTTGAGTTCATTGCTCTTCCTAACTGGATAATACGTTTGGTCTTTACAGCTCACCGTCAATACTCTTACTTCTCTAAAATGGGAACCGAAAACTGATACCTTCTTCCAGACCGAACTTCTATGAGTACGGCTAGTGCTGCTTATAAGCAGCAGCTTCTAGAGGCTGTTTAGCCAGTCTTTAAAAAAGATGTAATTTTTCTCTCTCAGCTTCCCCAACAGACATATATGGTGATCTACACCTGTGCAATACGTCTGCATATGTACAGCAGATACGTCCAGGGTTATTTTTCCTCCTCCCTCTGCTTTCCGACTGGTTGAAGTTACAAAGCAGAATAACCAGCATCTGATGTCAAATTCCTATTCCTGCTCTCTGATGGATCCACTACTGACTCTGTAGCCCACTTCTCTCCTGAATGAGCAGCTGCTTTGGGACTAGTTTGGAAATGGATTGGGACTGGAGAGACTCTTGGCCTCATCTCTCAGTACCAGCCCCAACATACAAGCAGGCGGAACAAATTCAAACCAGAAAGGGAAGTAAGACGTCCCAGGAAAAGGACAGGAGAAGCTTATCCAGCCCAGGCAGGAATTCATAGCACTGGTGGCAAAGTCTCAGTTTAATCCTAAAGATTAAATCCTGAAGTCATTCCTTACTTCTTGTTCATGGAAAACATTTGCTAACAGCAAAAATGCCCAAACAACGCTATTTTTTGGATGAGCAAAAAGGAGTCCCTACTGCATTTCTGTGCCACTTTACACATCCAGGATCCAACTAAGTCTTTTTCAGATGCTCTGAGCAGTTTGGTAACAGCTTAGTTTTCATCCCATTGATGTGTACCTATGAGCTTTTACTGGCATCAGAAATTAAATTGCTGCAAAAGCTTTTTCTCCTGGTATTTCCAGCTGCAGTGGTAATAGTGAAAAATCTCCTAGGCCAACTGTTGTAGCATGATTTTCAGCCAGTTCTGTGGGTTGCAGGGGTTAAGGGAATTCAGATAAGGCTATCAACTTATATACAGTTGTCTGAATCTTACTTGCAAAGTTTTCAAAGTTCATCCATCATCATAATGCATCCTGTGGGATGTTAGTGGATTCTGGGGAACATTAGCCGTTTTCCCAATTTCATAACACTAGGACTGGTGAGTATTGTTAGATATTGTAAGACATCGTTCGGCAGCCTGAAAAGTAATGTTTATATAGATATGTCTGGAACATACAGTACATCTGAGGGACTAAATCAAAAATAACCAAAGGTTTTCAAAGAGCAGCGTAAATTCAGGGGTGAGGCAGGCAGTGAATTTTGATGTGCTTTCTTACATTTGTGTTTGTCTCAGCATACTTATGGTCATGAAGAAGGAGCTGGGAGATTTCTGTGAAAAGATGCCCCTATCTTAACATTCTTCCTAGAAGAATAAATAGCAAATTTCTGTGTCTCCTGACAGGGAGCTAGTATAAGAGCATCCGTAAAATTGACTTTGAAATGCTGGGTGTTGTTTTTCTTTTGCAATCTTTCAGTAGTGTGTGCTCCCACCTAGGAAGGTTAATACAGACATCTGTTTGCTCTTTTTAGATGTACTGATATATGAAAAGACTCTGTGTGGGAGATGGGCTTTTGTTTGTTTGTTTGTGTTTATTTCGGTGTGAGGGAGGTGAAAGCTATTTTAAAAACAGTGAGTTACAAATGTGTTGTTCATTTATGAAACTGTTGCTGTGTTTGATTTTCTTTGAAGCTCTGGGTTTTTTTACTTATCTGATTCTTTGCAGGTTTTAATATTGGCTGCAAATGTCACTTTTATTAACAAAACAAAAAAAAAAAAGAAAAAGACAGTACTAACCACTTTGTCTCGCACAAGAGAGAAAGCCATAGGTGCTGAAAAGTGCAAACTGCATAAGAAAGAGAGAGAAAGGAAGGGAAATGGATAGCTCTCAATGATTTTTCCAAACTTGAACCACTGTGCTTTTATTCCCATTTGGTCATAGATACCAAAACCATAAATATGTGATAAGGAAGTACGGACCACTTTTATCCATAAAATGTGAGGCTACCCTTAAGCCCCTATCGTGAGCTTTGAATGCAGTGATACAAAATTGAATCTTTTTTGTAGCACCTGAAGCAACCACTACTGAAGTGAGTGGGATCTGACTTTAATTGGAGCTGGATCAGACCCATGAGCCACACCAATTATGTTTCTCCTGGCAGCTATACTGACATGCCTGTCTGCATAAAGGACTCAAAAATGATGCTTTATCTTTGAAAACAACCCAACACTTTTGTATTCTGATCCTAACTCCAATGATGTTCCTTCACTGGGTTTGCATAGGGACAGAACATCAGACCTCATATCTGCACATGTGAATATTATTTTTCATTAACAAAAGATGTTAGCATAGAGACGTAAATTATTTGCACTTTACAAAAGCCAATTTTACTTATAGGTGTTATGGAGAGTTCAAATTTTGTGAAGTGACAGTTTTCTTTAATAAATATCTTGAGTTGTGCATTTTTTTAAATAAGTTTGTTTTACAGAAATATAAATTATTGAATCAGCATTGCTGTTTGTTCTGTTTTCAGTTGGATCATTTTGCAGATCCTGTTTAGGGTGCAGCCATGTGACAACTAAATCAGTATACTGGAGAGGGCTGCAGTGTCTACCAGTGGTAAATGAGGCCTCCTGTATAATTGGGTCTGATGTTAACAAACAGTAACGTGGATCAGGCAGTTGCTTAAGCCATAGATACAAAGGTAATAGGTGTTACCTTAAGTTTTTCTTGGTGAATACCTTGGAATACAGTGTTGACACATCTTTGCACATTAACAATGTCCATTCTTCCTCACACTTTGGCCACTTGAAAATCTTTTGATTTTGACATTTTTAACAATGTGTCTCTGCACATCTCTAGGGCCAAACATAACCAGAGGAGAAGGACAGGGATACTATCACAGAATCTTTAATTAAATATATCCTTTTTTTTTTTTCAGAGGTGCGGAGAAATCTCATTTGATAGTCCTGACCAGAATGCCAAATGTGTTCGCATGCTAGGTAAGGGTAACAGTCTTTTCCCCTTTTGATACAAATATGTGGAAGTATGTTTAATTGGGGATTTCTTCTCAAAAGTACGTGATAATGGCTGCAGTGATTCACAATGGCATTTAGATAGCTCATCCACATGTAGTCCGCATTAACGCATTCTTTTGGGTGAAATTTCAATTACTTAAAGGATGTAAATATATATGCGCCTATCTACATAGATGAAAATATAGCTGTACCTACACTATAACTGTAATCTCTGAGGTACTCAAGTCCAGAACTCATATTCGAAAGCTGAAAACCTCTGTAATTTTTAAAATCAGCCTGGGAAAAATGTGAACTTTTGTAGACTGCACACCTTTAATGTAAAGGAACATTTATGTACTTTGAAAAAGAGTATTAATTTCACAAATCTATATAAGAGGCCTCTAGGTCAGACCTTCAACTGCATCAATCAGCAAAATTTCAATCGTTGTGATTTTACAGATTTGCACCAGCGTAGCACTTTGCCCATCATTTCTGCCCACTAAGCAGAAGTGTCTATTCTTTGGAAACAATACAGGAATGTTCTGCTATGTTTCATTAATTTCTGTGACCAATTTTATTGTATTTGCTTGTTTCATCTTCAATGCTAGTACTGAAACACTAACAGCACGATTAGTATCGCAGTGAAAGACAGGGAGTAAGCATCTAAAAACCTAAAAGATAATGTTTACTCAGAAAGAATGAAATCACGGAACACTTGCAGGATTAGGCTTTAAATGCTGAAGCCTTTCACCTGCCAGGGTTGAGATAAGTGTATGCTGTAAATTAGAGCATTGCATCTAGGAACACAAAGACTGAAATAGTCGCAATTTTTAAAACTGCAACTGGCAATGTCTAGGAACTTAATACCCATCTGGGTGCATAGCTGTGTTCTGTAATAACAGATTATGTGGTTTGTTGTTTATATTCATTAAATCCTATTGTCACAATAGACTATAATTGCTGCAGAGGAAATCTGTCATGCTTACAATGCACAGATCCCAACAGATGAACTGACACAATGGGCCGTAATGATCTGTTACATCAATGATCCATGGTTAGAGGTTCTTAATGCAACAAGCTGACAGAAAAGATACACTGTGATCCTTTATCATGCCAATTACAATCTACAGCTTAAGTACCATTGAGTTCATAATACTGTACTTCTAAGGAAGTTATATCCATGCAAATGTTATTATCCATTAGGCAAAAAAAAAGCAGGGGGGTGGGGGGGTAGTTGAGAACAAAAAAATGACCTGAAGATGAAAGTCTTCTGCACAGGTTGGTTCATCATTTGGTTTGGCATTTTTATAACAAGTGAGTCCAAAATTGGGAGTTTGGCATCATCCTTAATGCAAATGATTCTTTAGGAGCAGTAAGCCGAACAAGATCTTGTTTCCATTACGTATATTCTTATCTATGTCTTCTAGTATATGCATGTGCAAGAATGAGAACATATGCTGTGCTCTGTAAGGAAACTGCTAGGAATGTAAAAATGACTCCAAGGGGTCATGCCAAAGGTGTGACTGGCTCTCAGAGGTTACATCTCTTGTATTTAAAAATGTTTCGCCTGCTATTATTATTCTTCAATGTCTCTAACAAATTAAAGACTGTAGTGTCATATATAATATAGGATATTACATTTCACCCCAAGGTATCCCAAATCATGTACAGAGCTGAGGTTATTCTAAGTGCAAGTGGATATCCCACAGCTGGCTCTGTAAGAGGTATGGGAAGTAGAAACTAGCATTATATGGTTGCTCTGGGGGCAACTACTGGAGACAATCTCCACTGTCTTGATTTATCACAGAAATGTGTGTGGTTCTGGTAGTGCTGTAAAGCCAAAGGGTGTCCATTCTGGTACCTCTCCTTTCACACTGAACTCTGTACGGAAGAGCAGAAGCCAGAAATTGTGCAACCTGAAAGGTCTAAGACTTTGTGCTGAATGCGTCATGTAGTGTCCAATTTCAGATTTTACAAGGTAATTGAATTTCCGAGAGAATGAAACCCAACGTTTGTCACTGATCAATGCAAAGTTGACATTATAATGTCTGTGGGTGTAACCAGTGAACAAAGCACAACGTGCCTTCAGAGGGGGACATCTTTCTTGACTGCACAGTCTTTGAAATGTGCTGAAACAGTCGTGCTGTCATTTACTGTAACAGTGACACAGTGCCGACAGAAATCTAGAGGGCAAGTCCCAGCAACTGCAAGAGGATAATTAGTTATTAAGAAAAGAAAAGAAACACAAGATTCTGGAGTACTGACTGTATTTCTTCAGGGATCTTTGACGCAAGACCAGTCCATACTTGGAACTGTACATTATCGAGCAGTACTCTAAAACGGTAACAGCTGGTTTTCTCAGAAAAAGTCTGTATCTAGGTTATACTACTGGTTGTGGGTTGGCTTCCAATTTAAAGGTTTTTATGAGTAACCCTAGGCTTGCTACTGTGAGTCCGCATTCCTTGAGGTAACATGGATTACGTGGATGAGGTTCTTTTTCTATAAAGTTTGAAGAAGAGAGGTTTGCAGTGAAAATCTTCTTCTATTCCTATCTTCCTGCTGGAAAGCAGGAAATAAAGAAATGCCTAAACACTTACGATGGCTATAGTGAAAGTAGGTAACTTTTCAATGGACTGACTAGATATCGCTCAACCTGAGGTTAAGAGCAAAACGATCAGTTTAATGACTCATCTTTCAGCATTGGAGTGATGGATATCTATAATCCAAGTGTGAAAAATAACTTGAACAACTAAATTAAATGGTCACTCAGCAGTGCTTCCTGAGGATATAATAGATAATAACTATGTGCTCTGCCCAGGATATGCTTATTATCAGTGTAATTATCTGTACTAAAGTTCTTACAGAAAATTACATTCTCCCTCTTATGCTTTATATTGTGCTTGTTTCTTCACACTTCTAGATGTTATACTAGGTAAAGCAATACAACTTTTGTAACTGTCACAGAAGAAAGTCAGTCAGTGGCCCACCTCAGCCTTTTGAAGACCAGTGTTCAGATCTTCAATCTATCACAGATTTCTTGAGCCTGGCACTGGGTAAGGCTTTAAACATCCCTGCATGTCCAGCGTCCTTTGAAAAACGGGAAGAGAAGTGCTTCCTCACTTCTTAGAAACAAGAATAAATTTATAGGTACAATGAGAAGCTGAGGTACTATAGTACTGCAGGTCATAAAAATACCACACTGTCAATAAAAGTGTGTTGTCAGAGGTTTCCCTTGAATTTCCGAGTCCCTCCAGAGCCACCGGTAGCTCATCAGCACTTCCAGTGCAAGGTAGAAAATCTGCACTCTTCTGCTTAAATTGGAGCTGTTATCAAGTTAGTGAGGGCACTTGACCGTGACAAAATTGCTAGATAAAGCTGAACTGGATGTCAAAAAGCTTTTGCTTTATGCTACATTCTGGAATTTAGAACCCTGGGCTCCTCATGCCCTTTACTTATAATGATTTTGACTTAAAAAAATGATAGCTGGCACAAAAATTGAGCATATAGCAGGGTACTCAGTATGTGGTTATTAGTCCAGATATTCATATTATGAAGGGCAGAAGGGAACTATCCCTCTCCCTAGAGCACTCACTGCTATTTTCAATGGCACAACCTGCGGTTAATTTTTCCTCTATGTAGACAGACAAATTCTGGGCTCAGACATGACACAATGTCATATCACGCAGAGATAATTGGGTTAGTTTGTTGTGCAAATTGCTGGTTGGATGCCTAAGCTAATTAACTCTGCTGGGAAGAATTGCATACTAGCTTGGAAGAGTCCAAAGTTAAGGCAACTTAACCAGTTCTCACATCTTAACGAGCTCATCCAAAGCTAACTCAATAACCTCTACATGGCAGAGCACTGAGTTTTATGAATTTATCCTGGAAAGAATAACATTCCCATATCAGGCTCTAGGATTAGTACAGAAGGAAAAAGGTCTGCCAACTAGAAGAGGAACTTGAGTGTATAAATAAATACCAGTTTATACAGAATAGATACAGTTATCCTTATATTTGCTGTATAGAAAGTAGGCAGCTGCACTCATCATAACACATAGAAAATTAAATCATCCCATCAGTTTTAATCTGTTCAACCTTACTGATGACAGTGGAGTAAGGGGGATAGATGATAAAAGCAAATTATCTAGTTTGTTACTCTAGTAACCAGTCTTCCACCACCGGATTTGGTCTTTACTCCTTACTGAAATGCTAGGTAGATTTTGAAGAGGTCACGCCTCTTGCTGGCCAACTCTGCTGTCTGCAGAAATTTTTCCAGGGGAAATGCGAATCCCCCTCCTTAAGGAGCTAGTTAGGAAGATGAAAACACAAGCCTTCCAGACACCCCATGGCAAATGGCTGAGGCGCTTTCCACGCAGACAGGAATAATGTGGGTGAGTTTTGTTTCCCTTTTGGTGTAGACTTAATCCTTGCAGAAGGAGACAGAAGAATCCTTGTTTGGAATAGAAGTAGTTTCCTCACAAATAGCCATTTAAAATTCATCCAAGAAAAAAGCACCTTTTTTTGTTCCCCAGACTACCAGAACATAACCTTGTTGCCTTGGGGCAACAAATTTTTCATATTCCAGCACAGAGAGATGCCTACCTCCCTCCCCCCCTGCTGCTCTGTGGCATACTTCCACCGTTTATTACCTATGGAGAGTTATGGTTAAAGAAATCGGCATTTGGCCATGAAATGAGTTTCATGGATCCAGCTTCAGTCTTGGTGGCTCTTTGCCCACAGCAGAAAACCACCACACATTTGAACAGAGTTGGCAGCTGCAGCTTAAGAGAGAGAGGCATTACTGGAATAACAACTGTGTTGAAAGCCAGGACTGAGGGGTACTGGCAAGGCTCTGGCTGGCTGGCCTCTGCCTTACATAAGCGTTGAACGCACCTTCACTGGGAAAGAAAAAAAAAATCTATTAAAATATACTTTGAGAAACCTAATCAGGTAAATAACCATATAACTTAGCGCGAAAAATAAATATTGAAGAATAGTTAAATGGGTCAAATTGCCCTGAAGTGGACGGAGAAAAAGAAATGAGGCAGCTAGGCAAATGGTTCTGCACTGGTCAAGCTTTGCAGCTTTGCAAAGCTTTCTGGAGCCCTCACTGACGTCATTTGTAATGTGACCCTATATCTCTCGCACACGCAAAACTCCTACTGAAACTGATAGGCATGCATGAGCAATGGTGTTCTAAATAGCCACATATATGGACTATTTATATCCCAGTCATTCGAAGACTTACACGTGCACTTGACCTGATGCAGACTAAATATTCTATCTGTGCAAATGCTATGTAAATAAGCACATGAATTAATCTTTGTAAAATTAAGCAACATGTTTATGGGAAAAAAGCCTAAAATCTACAGTGACTAGCAAGAAATCTACACTCATGGCTATGCTGCCCGTCAGGATTACTCAGAACTTTATAGCGGTGGGAGGGGGGAGGTTTAGGATGTCTGCTACAAAAAGATAGGCTTCTATTCCATGAGCAGCTTGCAACACAGGATGAAGGGAAGCAGGTTTTTTTCCACTATAAAGCAATGGTGTGAATGCATAGAGAAAGATAAACACTATGTTTCTTTTTGATATCTTGTTAATGTAGATAAATTCAAATCTAAACATATAAGCCGACGCAGTAAGCTTTTCACTTATATTTTATGCTGTAACTGCCAGTGAAAGTCTCTCTACCAACAATTTATTCTGATGAGAACAGTATGATGTATAGATAAGATTTCTGGAATTGTAGTTCTTCTACCCAATTGAGTAGACAAAAGGTAGAGATTTTCAAATAACTTCTAGTATTTTTTCCTTTTTTTTCTAAAATATCATTCCAGTATATTAACACAATTTAGAAATAAGACTTAACTCCCGACACTGCAACTATGCTTGTAAATGCATTTTTAAAAGTGGTATCTCTGTGACCTTTCCACCATCAAAAAAGGGGCTTATTGTTCCTTCATGTCACCTAAGACCTCCTCCCCCAGCAGACTGTGTCTTCCTGAAATGCAACACTTTCTAAATCTCACCTGTTTTCTCCAAGAACGCTCATGATTTCTTCGCCATAGTGGTACAGAGAAGGCTAAAGACTTGGTGCATCGCCCCATGCTTTATCTGGAAGGCCCCAGTTGGGATGCCAGGCTGCCTACATTTGAGCGTAGCTTGGAGACAAGAAAGTGGCAAACCGGTGGGCACGAGGCCGCAACAGGGGCTCCTTTGTCAAGGAGTTTACAGTGTACACACGCCGTCATTGTGCCACTTAATCACTGCGTTATGGTTTCATAGTAAACAAGTAGGAACTCTTTGTCTTTACTATCATGAGACTTATGCCCAAAACCACAAAGAACGTAAATATCAAATCCATCTTCTAGTCTCATGACTATTTGATTAATTTGGTTAAGAAACTATAAAATAGATAAAATAAATTGAAAATTCTGATGCCCTTAGTATATTTTAAAGAGCAGTTCTCTAATACCATCTTATTATTGCATTAATTTTGATTTAATTACTATTTTAGGTAATTATATAGCCTGGTAGCTGAGTGACAGTGACCACTTGTTTATCCTGTTCTGTCCTGTAAATCAGGTCAGACTGAAACCACTTGTCTTGCAGTATTCTACCTTTCATAAGGGTGCTGAAGGAGAAAATATCTGGCCTTGGCATTTTGAGTAAGCATGTAAAACACTTCTCTAAATGTAATTTCTGGTTGTGTTTTTCCTATCACTTAAATGTTAACTTGAACCATATATAGTTTTATCCTATGTCTGAGCTTGCTGCAGGAAAGAAATGGGGATCTCGGGGGAGTTGGAGGGAACACAGTAATGAGGATTTGACACCATCTATATGATGTAAACACACCATGATGGCTTTCTCTAGAAGGGAGAGTTACTGTGTTGCCCACATCTACAAAAGCCATTCATTGGGACCATGGGGTCCTGTTGAGATACCAAAGCTCTAGAGGTGATTAGAAAGGCCCCCCTCCCCCAACTAAAAATACCCCAATCCCTGACTCTTTAGCTTCTCTTTCTATCAAAAAGGCTTTTTGACTTGGCTGAGAATCTCACCACATTTAGAAAAAACACAGGTTTGTAAGTCCTATCCAACAGTTGCGCTCAAAGCATGGCTACAAATACTAGTAAATCTAGTGCAGTGCAAAGCCAAGAAGTACCTCCCTTTTTGTCCAAAGCACACTGCAGACAGAGGATTGCATTCTGCTGCCCATTTATGTAATGATCTAGTGAAAGTTTAAACTTTGAATTCTGGGCTTTCATCACCCTTAAGTAGTTAAAAACCCCACTTTTTTCTTACCCACCAAACTAAAAGCAAGGGTTGGGGTTCCACCTATCGACCCTGCACAGGGAAAAATGCTGGGTATGGCTCCAGGAGGATAACAAATAAGCCTATGACTTGCACCCCATCTCGGGGAGCACACACATGTAAGACAAGGAGAATCCTGTTTTATTTCCCAGACCTTTCCTTTTATATTTTATTTTTTTAACTAGGCACTTCTTAGATAAAGCAGAGAAACAGTCACTTGATTGATGTACTGAAGATGATCTCATATCTTATTTCATGGCATTTGTCACATGAGTTATTGCTGATCCCCTGTTGGAAAAAAGATTTCAAGTGCCTATTCAGTCTACTTCCTCACAGTTTGATTTTTCCTCGTGCCTAACCTCGTGCCTAAACATGGACTGCATTCACGTAATTTCCCATCTTCTTTGTCCAAACTGTTATGAGTGGGATGTGTTCACCCAAAGTACTTGATGTACAGAAAATTAGTGTGACTAACCATACTGCTGTAATAACGCTCTCTCAAAAAACAGGAAGGGGGGGAAAGGAGCAATTATTAGATCTATTAATGGCACCAAATTGGAGAAGAAAACACTTATCCACAGTTTTACAGCCAGCCATCCCTTCATGATAGCATAAGTATAATAAAATCTCCAGATGTAAAATTTCCAAACTTAGATTTAAATAGTTCAAATTTATATTTTGTGGTTTGAGCTCATCTCTAGCGATTAATCTTTGTTTCTTTAATTATTACTTGGTGATACCTTGCAATTTCACAGCCTCTGCAATTTCCTATGGATTACTGTGTAGCTACCCTTAGTAAGAGTGATTTATGTCTGAGAAAGCCATGGAATTCCTGTGTTTTCAAGCACTCAGTTCCTGGCTGTAAATGTTCATAAACTTCTCAGCTTAAGAATGCATTTTCCTATATTCTTCCCTGCTCTGTATTGTAAAGGATGTCTTATTGTATTCTGGAGCTAAAAATTTTTGCTGTTCTGAAATGTTGTTAATAATTTTACCATTTTTTTTCACCTTTAGTATAAAAAAAGAAAAACCCACAAAATGAAGCACCTGCTGTTCTTTGCCCGGGTAGCTAGCTTTCCTTGATGGCTTTAGCTTCCTTTTTCTTTTTTTTTTTTTTTTAATATATTATCATTTCTAACGATAATCTCTTGTTTTCTTGTATGTCTCATACTTCTTCAAGCATTAAGTTGATCTCTTAGATCATCCCTTGATCATCAAACTACTTAAGCACGTATTTACATATTCTCACTGAAGACAAAAAATGCATAGGCTGAAATATGTTCCCATGCCAGGGTCGGTCACAGTGCCTACCACCGTGCATGCTCAAGCCCTGATCTGATCCAAATACTTGAGGTTCTGGGCTTATGAAATCATAGAGTGTGACTATGAATATTGATAGTAAATTACAGGAACTCGATTTAGACACAAGAAATGGAATTTCTGAATCTCAAATAGCCATGTCAAGAGATTACAGTATTTCTTACAGAAAAGTTCAGAGCGTGCTCCTACTGGATTTCCCTTATAGGGCATTCCTCTCGCTCTGCAGATGAAATAATGCTGAAGATAGTTAAGATGCGATTCATTTGACAGAATGTCTGTAAACATCTGAAAAAAAAAATTTTTTTTAAGTCTGCAGCCATCATCTAATCTTCCCTTTTGTAGTTGAAAAGAATGAGAAAGAGGTACTTCCTTAAGACTCACCTCATTGCAAAATAGACATCTAAAACTGGTCCAAGGAACCCTGCTCAGAGAGTGCCTCTTTCTCCCTGTTGACTGCTAAGGAAGCTGAAGTCTGGATGCAAGCAGTTGGAGGAGATTAATCTTACTCCTGGATTACAGGCATTGTTTTTCATGGTGTTCAAAGCTCTAAACTTTAAAGTATGGGGGATAATAGAAAATCAGGCTAATCAACCTCATCTGCATGATAATTTATTGCTCTTTAATATAAGAGCAATTTCTAAGCTTTCAGCATATTTGTAGTAATATAGAGAGATAGCAAATTGTTTTTATTAGTTGAATTCTTTTCCTCATTGCCTTTGTGAAGTCTTAATTTGTCTCTCTCTCGCCCTGTGACACAGCTGCAGGACCTTTTCTGACATCTGAATAGCTCCTGAATTTTAATTGAATAACATAAACTGAAAGCATGATAAAAGATTTTTCAGATGCTTAAGGGGTCCAGATTGGCCTAATGATCACACTGTCCTGTCGGTAGAAAATTTGACTGTATCATTAAATGTTTGGATATGAAGACTAAATTCAGCCATTAATATATGAAATATGGTTTTAAATACACATTTCATCCCATGGTAAAATTTTTAAGAGAGTCTATAGACTGTCCTTGTAAATAGTACGTCTACATTAGTGTTTTAGGCCAGATCAGGAGTGTGTTTTTGAGATGCCATCCCAAGTTACCGCAAACTTTGGTTTGCATTATGGAGCAGTCTCAGAATAGACAAACTGGGTTACTCTCACATGAAACAGAGCAAGCCATGTGCTCTGGGAGCACCTCTGGTGCCTTCTAGCTGCTACTAGACACTTAGTCCGCGGAAATAGATTAGAAGTCGGCCAAACCAAATCCTCCAAAGTACATACAGTGCAGACACCGGGGCCCCAGCTGTGGCTGTTTAACTCAACCAATCTGCTGTTCTTGTGCTACCTGCTTCTCTGAACCTTGCCAGAGAGTCAACACCAGTTGTGACTTCAACCCAACAGCTGCTCTAACACGCAGATTTCTGTGCCCACACATTGCCTTCAGGACCATTCAACTCAGTTAAGGTTTAACCGAGGATGCATAGCATGTAGATAAGTTGTAACTTATGACAGGCTGTAAGTGTGTGTTTTCCTGGATATTGCTTGCCTACTTCCAGTAGACGTGCCATCAATTTGTGCATGCAACCTAAAACTTTATCAGGCGTTTGTCTGAAATGAGGACAGGTTTACGGGGAATGGCAAATGTGATTTAGTCCAATGTGAAATACTATCCTTTTTGAAACTTAAGGTAAAATACCTTTTAACTCTAGGTCAGGATTTCACACTGAGTTTATAGATTAACACAGAGCAAATTTAATTTAACACTTAATTCAAAGGAATTATTAATATTCCAGAGCTTTGTTTATTGACATACAATAGTGAGATCCCCACATTTTATTCGTGCATATACGAGACATTAATATTGTAATATCTTTTCATTCTATAACAGAGAGTGCTAATGAAAGGAACTCAGAAATACTGGCATCATACACTTTATTAGTAGACATTTCTTAGAAGAAAGCAAAGACTAGTGGCCTAGAATTGACTTCTCCCTCTGAAAATAGTGTAATAAACTGACATCAGAATTGTATAACATTATCATAACAAGAAACATATTACCATGCTGACAGAAGAGGAGTTATTTTCAGTGTCTTTCAGCCAGTCAGATAACAGTATGTAAAGATAGCCCATACAGATAGAAGTACTTTTGTCTTATTGTTGTTTTGTTACTAAATACTGTATGAAATCTTGAACATCATCTTAAAAAGAAGCCTGTGCATTTTCACTCCATGAGCTGTATTTCAGGTCTATACAAAAGTAGGAAGACAAATTTATAGTTAAGGTACATCACGGGTCACTTCGTCAAGTCCCAGAATGTGCTCTGGCACTTCGATCATTGAGACAGGTGTTTGTCAAGAGACAGGTCATTGCTTGTCTAAGAAAAAGACAGAAATTTTACCTCCCTCAGCTCTAACTGCCCTGCAAAGATTTTCCAATGGAACCTAATTTCTTTGCCTCTTGGTTCCCAGCGTTCTACATTTACAGACTCGGGTCAGTATCTACCATACAACAAAAACATTGTTAAACTGGTATTATTTTGCTTTGCTTTGGAAACCTCAAATAGAGTTGCCAATACACCCAGCCATTCTGTGAATATTCAATTAAAATCGCCACGAGACTGCTCCTATGGAAGGAGTTGTGAGGATGTGAAAGTAAGCTAAGGGGCAGCATAAATTATTCGAGTCCCCGGTTAGTAGCTACATGATGTAGCAACAATAGCAGTCACTGACAGATCTCTGTTGGAAAGGGAAGATGAATGGCAGATGCTCCATTGTAATTTCTTGCTATCAGCAGAGAGCGTAACAACAAGCATTAATCCACTGGTTTAATCAGAGGTAATAATATGCCCAGGGAGCTACCACTTCCAAGGCGCAAGTGCAATTGCTGTCATTGTACATTTGTCCTCTTTAGGCAAGTGCATGTCATAATATTTTAGAAGCCAAAAGAATCAGAGTCCATGTGACTTTAATTATTAACATATTTCCCTTTTCTTAAAAAGAAGGAATGGAAGCATCATAAATCATGATGTCTAATCTCATTTATTTTCTGTTGTTTGAGAACAACACTCAGGGCTTTTGAAGCCTGTGTATTATTTGTTTCACGGGGGAAAATGACATTATAATGACCCTCAGAACAGCTTAGAGAGAAAATTCTGTTGGTTTTGGATATTTTTATTTTAATCCAATCCAGTTTCTCTGTGCCATGAAGGAATCTGTGTTTGGTTTAGGCAGAACCATCTTAGATACCACAGTTGCTTCAAATTGTGCAGCTCATTGAGACAAAACAAAAAGTCTCTTGATAATTGATGACTGAATAAACAAAGAGGAAACTGGAGGCAGATGTGTGCTGGAAAGCTTTCTGAAATCCTAGGATGGGATGGGGGAAGAGTTTGATTTTGATTTTGATTTTCATCAGAAGCACCACAATTCTCTCTTCACCCTGAACATTTCCTACTTGACATTTTTTGTTCTTGATCTTTGTTGGGGGAGGGCATCGCTGATGTTTAGTTTTAAGTGAATTTCCAGCAGTGAATCTAGAAAGGTTTTAGGCTGGCAGCTGTGCAGCCTCAAGCCCTCCCTCTGCAAAACAGGCTCTGAAGAAGGAACAGCATAAATCCCTCTAACACTGTCCTGCCAGAAAGCTCCTTCCTCGACATGGAAAGATCATCTGCAGGAATTACTAGCACCTTTGTCCATCTGTTTTTTATATTCTTGCTGAAGCTGCCTCAAGAGTAACGAGATGTGCTGCAGGATCTCATAGTAGGGACACATTTAACTCCCTCGGCAGGAGCTACACCAGAAGTACAGGTTCAGATAGGCAGGGCCCATCATTCAGCTCCTGTCTTTATTTCTCCTGCCGCTACGCCTGCTTCTCTTCTACTCAAAAACTTGCCTGCCTTTGATAACAAGTATGCATCTAAGCTGGCTGGAGGACGAGTTTCCTCGGAAATATTTGGCCAAAATTGTCTTCCTGAAATTAGATCCTGTAATTACATTTCAGTAAAAGATGAAAACTTGAGACCCAAATCCAATAATCTTTAGTGGAAATCCTTTGGCTGGTAACAAGCTTTAGATTCAGAAAAGCTGCTGCGGCGTTTTACAGGCACAGTCATTGAAGATCTGTACACTTCAGTCTTTTATGTGGGACGTGCATCACTGTGTCTCTCGATGAGTTACTCCAGCAGATGACAGGAGTCCCTGGTGACACCTGACAGCAGGTTCAGTTGGCTGAGTAACCTCAGTTACAGAGGAAAATGGGATAATGAGACAGATACACTAAGGCTCACCTGAGGAATTCCTACAGGTTTTTGTCTGAATCCAATATTTCCAGATGGAAACTGAAATATTGTTTGTGGGAGAAAATGAGCAGTAAATTGCTCTGACAAATAGAAACAATCCCTGAGGAATTCAGAAACTCTTTGATAAAAATATTTTGTAGCCAAAAGTCCGGTTTTCTGCCATGTTTCTTGATTGAGCTTATTCACTTAGAGCTAGTAAGTAAGATCTCTACCCAAATGCAGTGACCCTGCTTTGCACTAGTAACTTACCTGACATAAAGTAAGACGGAGTTGGGTTAACACATGGACATGGATGACATGATGGGAGTAATGGAGCTGATGTAGAAAGTGCCTATGTCAGCTGTAGATCAGTGCCATTGTGTAGTTTGTGAGTGTCCTGCTGGTGGAGGAGCTGTCTGCCTGACAAGATATAAAACTCTGCTTTTAATGCTCTCTGCTCACTGATGATCCTGTGGCATCTCTTTCGTAAGGGCAGTTATTACAGTACTCTAAAAAAGGACTTCTTCAGTTGTAAAATAAGTGAGTCGGTCTTTTATTCCCTTTAATTGTTGGCGCAATGTGTAGCAACACATTGCTCTAAATTGGATTCAATTGGGCAAGGGACGAGAATGAAGGAGGGTTTTAGTCATCCTCCCTCCGTTTCGGGTTGGCCAATGCAACACCTGCTCCCACATTCCAGGCTGCTTTCTCCCGTGAGTGCTGGTGCACAAACACTTGCCAGTTAGCCTTTGACTATAACAACCACAAAAAAATGCTGGTTTTAATCAAGTTTCCCAAAGCCAGGGCATCAAAATGAGTGCATCTGTCTTGGTAGAACACTTTTTTGTCTACATTTTCCCTGTCTTCATAAAGCTACCCTAAAGTGTTGGCTGGTGTGTAATGCAAGGCTTTGCGGCAAGTTATTTGTAATTTCTCCTAGGCAAAATATCACAGCAATTTCTGTCTGAGTCTCAGAGTGCCTGAGAAGTGCAAATGTCAATTCAAAGAGAGAACTCAAATATGTATCCACTAAATAAAGTAGCAACACTGGAACAAAGAATTGGCAGGTTCTGTCTTCTATAGTTATTAAGTATTGAAACAGTCACTCCAGTCCCAGTGGGGCTTTGAAAGCATCTGGATATAGCTTATCAGCCAATTAGAAAATGAATATGAACAAACTAATGACAAACAGTCCCTATTCACTTGAGGACTCTCACTCCTGCCTTTGATTTGGCTCACAAGCACCTGACCAACTGTTAAACCACAGAGAGCTACTGTAAAGCTAGTTTAATTTTTTTTTAAATCTTAAATAAAAAAGACTGACTTTAAAAGCCAAAAATAAATTAAATTTTTAAATTACAGCATAGTCCGCTCGGATTAAAATCCCACACTACTGAAGAAGCATTCCTACACTGTGGTCTCTGAACCAGGAGCCCCCATGAAAGTCATGTAACAAAATCCAAGAGCAGACTGTGAAGCATAAAGATCCCTGTTCTCCCTCATTGCAGGTGCATGTCATAACCATTGCACTACAAAGCCACTTCACTCTTGCACGCACATACATACACAACGAACCTGGAATTCTTTTTTGCATAGACAGGCTGTTCCTGCTCAGCACACCTAAGGCTGCAGGCAAGGCGTTCTGCTGGGAGCTACAAGCTGTGGCAGAAGCATTCCCCCCGGCAGACAATGAAATCTAATCTGCCCCCTCCCCCCCGCCCCCAGTTTTATGGATAACCCGTGTAAATGCTAAACTGCTATATAAATTCCATGCACAGTTTTATTGGTATATAAAGAAAAGGCATCTCTTTTTCTCCTGGTCCTGTTTTGTAATGGTCACCATCGGTCAGCTTGCAATGAGCCGCACCCTGTACCTGGCACGTGCTGAGAACGCCGACTGGAGTGAACACAAGGGGACTCCAGTAAATGAATGCTTCATATCTGGATGCAAATAGGATGGAAACATGAAAGCAGCAGTGGCTTCTGAGCTCTGCCCCAATCTGAGGTGCTTTTGAGCATGCTCACACTCAGATCTTTCAGACACCGACTGGGTTTTAAGGTTAAAAAGCAAGAAAGCACAGCAAGAAATTTGCACCAGGCACACTGTTGAAGCATTTTCAATGTCAAACAAAAGCTAAGTGGGAGTTTTCAGGGCCTTACCCTTGGATTTAAGCACAAAATCCTATTTGGAATTCCTAAATCCCATTTCAGGAACATTTTTTGGATCTAGTCCTTAACATGCTGATGACCTATGCCATGTTCTCACATTCAGTAAGAAATAGAGACTAATAGGTCTCATCTGTAATATCCATGCATAGCAGCTGTAGGCTGCTTCTAATCATCAACATTCTTTAATTTTTAATAAAAGTTTTATTAGCCATGAGTCAAAAGCTTCTCTTTTTCTGACAAAGAGCCGGGAAGATAATTTTTCTTTCTAACAGTAGATGTTTTTAAAGCAATAACCCAAAATTTAAACCAGATTTAAATATATTAAATGCAAATCCCCAGATAATTAGCACATTATATAGCTAAGTTGCTAAATACATAATATATCAAATAGCTATTTCTATTAAAGAATATCCCGAACAATTCTGTAATGAGATTCATGCCTTTTTTCCGCTTTATAGAGATTGTTCTTATTCTAACACACTACAAGATGTTACTGTAGAAACTTCATTCATGTTACCTTTTAATCTATTCTTAGGAAGCATTTTAATGATAACACCTGTTGTTCTAATAACAATTTTCAGTCTTTATCGTTTATGGGATCTAAGGCTAATCAGAAACGTAACACTTCACTGTGTGTGAGAGTGAGATTCTCAGTGCAAGATATTTCTGGCTTTGTACTTTGCAACTACTGGCATTAACAAGAAGCTGGAATGAAATCAGTGCAAATCAGAAATATGTACTGAAGATTTCCTATATGTATTTGCTGCTTCGTCTTTCACAGGAGAGACTGCCCCTGCATTGCCCAGCTACATTATCACACACTATAAAGGAGGAAGTGCAATGAATGCAGTTGGTTTATTCCCCCCAGGAGTTCCCTCTGGTAGAGTATGTCAAAGTACTCCCAGCCGTCAGTCTGTCAGGTCTGCTCGGATGTTTTGGAAGACAGCGTGCTCTGAATGGGAATGTAACAATAGCAGGCTGATTTTTCAGCAGCCAGCACTGATAACTCTGATAAACAGTCTTCTTGAGGTAAGAAGTGACGCATATCAGAAGTTCCTGCCTTAGACGCCAAGGTTATTCGTCATGTAATTGGATATTGTTGGAGAAAACCATAATTATCCCAGATTTAAAGGCATAAGACCATCTAGTTGATAATATGTAGTCCAAGATAATCATTTGCTGCTGAATCCACTTTAATCTTTCCTATTCATTTACTTTTAAGAGACGTGACCTAACCAGGTCTTACTTAAACAAAGCTGTGACTTACTGGCTTCATGATTATTGTTAAATTACAGACCTGGTGCTCTTGGAATTTCATTGGTACGGTAGAGTAAAACTTAGACTCTTCCAATTCAGAAGTCCAGGAAGTTATCAGCTGACAAAAGCGAGGAACATGTACATCCCCCAGCAGATGTGGAGGTCTAGTTCTAGCTCCAGCCAGCAGAGAGCAGCTGTAGTGAATACCTGCTATTGCCATCAAGTTCTGCCTACACGTTGGCCTATTTCACCCTACAAGTGCAATAAAAATTCCCACCAAAAAATGGTGGGGTCCATCATTTACAGTGCCTGCATTTGCCACTTTCAGCTGATCCTGGGCTGCCCAAATGATGGGAAACCTCACAAGACCTAGGTCATCTGCTACTCCTGTCCTCACCTACCTCTTGTCCCTGCTTCTGCTCTCTGGCTGCTCAGCCGACCCTCTGCTGAAACTGTGTTACAGCTGGGTCCCAGTCGTCCCCTTGGAACTGTAGTGGGAGTTTTTATCACATCGCCCATTGACTGACCCAGGAGATTCTAGGAAGTAGCTGGCTTGGCCGCCCCAGTGTGCTGAGGCAATTAGTCATCTGGTGGGCTATCTCCTGCCTCCAGGAAGTCAAGGGCTATCACAACACAACAGGTTTTAGCTCCTGCCCCCAGGGAAACAGACACATGAAAGCTCACAAAGTTATACCAAACAAAGTAATTCCTCTGGCTCAGGCCAGCTGCAGATCCCAGCAGCCTTCTCCCTCACATCTCCTGGCACCAGAAAAGTGATAGACCTCTTCTCCTTCAAGGCTTTGCTCAGTCATGTGATAGGAAGTCAGATTCCCTACCGTGCTCGCTCTCTCTTTCATACGCTAACACACACTTTTGTGTTTCTCATTATAAACATCCACAAACCATCCACGCAAGCATGACAAAACTTTCACCATATACAAATCCTACAAATCCTATACGCTACCTTTAAAGACAGATTTTTGTTTGAACAGCCTCTTGGTTGCTCATTTGCTTTTTCATATTCCTAGCATGGCAACCATACATTACAATACTTTCTTCCCTAAAGGCTGCACAAATAAATGAGGCTTTGGCTTTTCTCCAAATATTTTCCCATTGTTAACAGGAATATCTGTTTTTAGACCCTTTCCCGTTTTTCCGTAAAGGTAGTCTTATCTTCTTGATCCATCAGTAACAGTTCGTTACTGATGTGGAACTGAGGTTCTTTGAGGTAGCCTTTCCTGTAATTACTGTTTCTGTCATTAATTGTCCCCTGAAACCTAGGCTTTCTAAATGGGATTTGATGTAATTCCTTAGGCTTATATAGAGAAAAAAAATTCTACCAGAGTTCTTTGGAGGTATTTCATTTCGTTGTCTTATCATTATGGAATAGCTGTTAGTGTTTATAAGCTCTTTTCCTGTCATAGACTGCATATGGAAACAGATAACCCTGGCTGAAGCTCTAGATTGGTTTTGGTGAGAAGTGGGAAAAAGTTTGTAAGAGACTGCTACTGAGCCAAAATATCAAGACTCATATAGATCCTAGGCTTGTTTCGTCATGTTTTATGCACAGATCCAACATATTTTCATGCATATTTTTCATGTATAGATCCAACATATTAAATAAATTTACAAAAGAAATTATGGAACTTTATAATAAAACATCTCCTAGTTCTGAAGCCTTTGACTATATTCTCTTAGTCCATTAAATTACCGCTTAAGGAGGAGTTTAATGTTGGAAGAGGAAAGAAGGCAGGAGGCAATAAGTAATAGAAAGGCATTGGAAAAAGTGGTTGAAAAGCACAAATGAGGGAATCACAGCTCTAAGCAAGGAATTTTTATTGCACAATACGGAGAGTGGTAAATTCTCTTCACAGATAGTACATAGCATCGCCAGGGGAGCAGCGTGCTTTCTCCTTACCTCTTTTGTACCTTTATATGTCCACAGTAAGAATGTTTATATCTGAGGCTTCCTGACAGTCAACAGAAAGACACAGGCATTTTGAGAGCTCTTTTCAGCTCATGGTATAACAATGTAAATAAATACCATACATGAATCAAATGAGTTATTTCTGTTGGTTAACTAGAAGGGACCTGAGGACGACTAGCTCAAGAGCTTCCTCCTCTGTGAGGGGGAATAATAATAAGAGAAGGTAATAAGAAAGAGTAATAAGACTTTGAGAGGGCTCACATGTATGAAGAATCAGACGTCCAAGACACTTATCATTTGTCTGCTCAAAAACCTTCTGATGCCCTTCTACTGAGGAGTCACATTTAAAAACAGCCAGTTCTGATTATAGAATAATTAAGGGAATTTTAAAATACTTGATTGCAACTGGTGTCCAATCTTAATTTTTTAAAAATGATCACAGGTAATTCAGCCAGAGGTGTAGAGAGGGAGTCGCACATTGCCTGAGATTTATGGTTTTAATTCTCAATGTCCCACATGTGCATGTGTGGGAGTGGGTGTGTTTGCCTTGTCTTTCTATATCTGCACACATACCTACTCCACATAAATGAGCATTAGTGGAAGTGGATGTTTTCTAGAAAACATACAATGCTCATTGTGCAGTACCAAGCAAATGCAAGATACTATACTGTGTATGTAAAAGGCATTTTACATGGTATAATAGAGAAAAATCACTAAATTCATGGACATGCTCCATGAATGCAGATAATATTCCATGACATGGGAGGAATTAGTCCAGCCAAGAAACAGGATACCACATATTTAAAAAGGAAATTTGGCTCTTTAAGGAACGATGATACCTTTTCCTCAGCTATTATATCTTTTCCATCATAACTTAAAACCTCAGGCTATGATTTTATGATACCAACGTGCAAGATATTAAAAAGATATCCTTCTTAGTCAGATGATACTTATTCATTAGTTCCTGAAAACCAATTCATTTTGGATGCTTCTAACTGGATTGTCTGGAATTAGGACACCCAAATCAGCAGTCCTCTTAGAAACCTGCCGCTTCTAGGTTTTAAAATCTACTGATTCATAATGAAAAGGGACTTAATACATTTAAATGCTTTTCAGTGTAGCACAACTGAAGGAGTTTTATGTAAATTCTTAGCAAAATTTAACAACAAAATGAAACAAGTATCTTCTGTAATGTGGAAAATAGCATATGTGAAAGAAATGCACGGAAATTGCTTAAAGATAGTCAGAACGACAACTTTCCAAATTCTATTACTGCACATCAGTTCTGCTCAGGAACGAGATACCGTTACTTTCCGATGGGATGGGAAGATCTTTTTCCCACCCAAGGTCACACACAGCTGGAGCAGAAAAATCACCCACAGGAATTTCTGCCTCCCTGTCTTATTGTTTCATACAGTTTAGCTCGCGTTGAAAAGCATTTAAGTGCTAGCTCCTCTCAGAGATGCACATCCCTTCACTTACAATGCAGAGCAAACTGGCTTGCCTCAACATCAACAGTACATTTTCGGTATTTAGGCGGGAAGGCAAGGATCTGTTGCAGCCAATTTCAGTGCTGCAGCACGCCGTGCTGGCGACAGGGCAGACAGGGCAATTTCTGAGCACGTCTCGCTTCCAGAGCATCTCAGCCTCCAGCCGGGCCCACGGCTTTCCCCTGCGTGGGCCAGGATGCAAGTGTGGGCTGTGGCTGCCCACTGTAACCATTCAGTTGATCCATCAGTTGTGGCAGGGCTGAAATAAAAGATGAATTAGGTAAGCACTCTTCCTTGTGTTAAATTAAGGAAAATGACTTGTCCTAAACAATACAGGGGACAAAGTAACTGAGGCCTTTGTTACTTGTGGCTATGAAAGATGATTCTTAGAATTGGTCCTTATACCACTTTTCTGATCCGAATTGATCCTTATCCCACTTTTCTGACCAAAATATTGCCTTGGCCACAACACTATTTTAAATTTTCCCTTATAATATACTCAAGTTACATAGATACAAATAGCCCTTATATCCAACCCTTTTCAATAGTGTTCACACTTCAGCCACGGGTGAACAGCTGAGCTTATAGCTATTACCATAGTTTGCAGCTGTCCCCTCACCTAATAGCCCAGATGTTATTGGCAAGACAACACAAATAATACAGGAAAAAACCATGTTCAAATGTGGATGGACAAAAAAGTATCTTTTAAATACCTCTTCAGAATAAAAGCAACTACAGGTGCAAGACAGTTTTTGTCAATAATACGTGGACTGGACAGTAAGATAGCTGGACATACCTAACAGCTCTTGAACATTGCACCCGCTGAGGACTTCAGGGGTGGTTGCAAGTACTCCATCCCTGCCCACACCCAGCCCAGGGGAAGGCTGCTCACGCACCCTGCAAACCGAGACGCTCAGGCCTGGAGGTTAGCTGGGGAGACAGCACTTTGCAAGGTCATGCAGGGCTGCCAGCGCTACCTGGCATGACTCACAGGCATTGCAAAGCGATGAACTCCCTGAAAACACCACCACCATTTCTGAACCTGGCTACCAGTGTTAACATTTCAACATGTACTTGTTATTTGTACTGTCTTGCCAATTGCACTTGAACCCAGAGGGTGACCAGATAGCTATAAAACTTGATAGTCCAGAATAACTATGTTTGAGATAGATCCTTAAAAATACAGGTGAGTAGCTAAGAAGAGGTATAAGGCCTCTGTTACTATAGTATGCTAAAGATTCATTATTCCTAACATTTATGTTTGCTTTCTTCCTTTGAAGAAAGGTAACACTATTCCCATATTAGTCATAAGAAAACACTTAAGCTATACAATGTAGCAGGTATAAGACGCTACAAGCCACTTTTAGTTCTGGTTTCATAATCAACCAACATTATCCTGGGCAGCATGGTGCTTTTGGAGTTTATGCCCCTGGACTTCTTCCCAGAGAAATCAGGGGGCAAGAGAGAAAAGAGAAGTAGGCTCCAGATCTCATCCTAGCCCTGAGTTGTCTCACATCGCTAACCCTGGAACCAGGAGGAACTCCTGAGTTTAGGCAGCTTAGCTACAGCCAAAGCGATTAAAACTAATTTCTCAGTATGTGATAGACCAGGGAGCTGAATTCGTATCTGCTCAGAAAAGAAGTACATTACTTTTTAAGAGTATGTGTAATGTGTGACAGATCTTCGGATACTCTTGAGCTGACATGTGTAGAGATGTAAGACCATTACAAAAGCACAGCCCATTTTCCTTTATTTTCCCATAAGGACTGTATAAAGGAGAGGGGAAGGGAGAGAATACCATTAATACAGTGAAACCCCATAAATAAGAATAGATATTGTGAAAACTGCTGAAAACAAGACTGTTTTGGTTATTCTCTTAACTTGAGACTATTTACACAGCCACTACCATTGCTGTTTTCTCAAGCTTCAAAGTCTGAATTTGCAAAATCTATACTTTTCAGGCAATTCTGCTGATATGTTTAAGTAGGTAACAGGCAAACCTCAAAAGCTTTCGTGAGTCCATTTTATTAAAAAAAAAAAAAATTAAAATTCTGAATGCTTGTTTCAATTTATCTCAGCATCTTGGAATTCAGACAGAAAACCAAAGATCAGAATTTTCTCATGAGATTCTCTTCCCTGGAAACAACTGAAGGGTAGCACTTTCCGCGCCATTCTCAACCTTCCACTTCTGATCTCAGCAGAAATTGAGGCACAGAGCTGACTCCAATATTTATTTATTTAGAAAGCAATGGAACATTTGCAACCTCAACAAAAAAAAAGAAGAAAAATTTGGTTGTTTGGATTTCTGCCGAAGATGTGATGAATTCTACTAAACAATTGTTAAACAGCAATTGTTATAATTTAATGCATTCGGCCTGTGCCAAATGCTATTCCACTGTGCACTACTGTAACTTAGGGTGCAAGCAGCCTACCCAAATATCAGCACAAAACTTGGTTGGTTAAATTATCTAGCTGTTTTCCCATGGCTCCTCTTTGAGTTGAAGGGAAGACACAGGCTACGTGATACGGTGATTCAGAGTAGAAGGTGAATTTGGTTACTTTGAATTGTACCCTTGGTGACTGCCTCGTTCTCTATTTAACTTAGTGGCCAAGTTGGGTATCTAACGTCAGCATTGTAAAAGTCTCCCAGTTTCTTACACTGACCTTTGAATGATAATTAGGACCTGTCTGTATAACAACTAGTGAAACAAGACTCCAACCACACAGACATCTGTTACCAAATTGATCTAATCCAAACTGATTTGTACACTGAAGTATATTGGTATTTAGTAGTAAAAAAAAAAAAAAACAATTAGGAAAGTTATATTTGGCTTTATGCTGCAGGGAAATGATAAAAATAACCTAAAATTGATGTACATGTTAAATAAAATTTGCCTTTAAGATTTAAATATATAATCTATGAAGTTAGTATTTTTCATCTTATCTAGACCACTTATCGCCTGCTTAATAAATGTCTGCTCCTTTCATTATCCTTTTTATAAAATAGAATAAGTAAATAGCTAGCAATCACTGAACGTATAGAGTTCTCTCTCACCATTTGTTCCCTCCTGTTTATCTCTCCACAGTTTAACACTGCCTCAACAGGGAAATTTCTGCCAGTTCCTCTTACCGTAGTACACCATGTCCCATTGGTCCCAGCCACAAGAGAGGGCATTAATTGCAGAGTTGCTAAGGCTATTTTTTTACCACTGTTGGTTCAAAGATATTTCAGAGTGCTACAGAGATGCTATCAGGTCTTCCTATTTCTTCTATGCCGCACACAAGGCACCTGCAAGCCATTGAGCTCTTTACGCAAATGCATCCTCATTCTTACATTCACATTGTCCAGTGATTGCTCTTGCTTCCACACACTTTCAGAGAAAATGTTCAATAAGATAGCTACACAAGATGAAATTTTTTCAGTGGAGTAATTTTGCCTCAAAAAAGGAAGCGTTATAATTTTTTTCCTGAAAAAATTACTTTTATTAACATTTTTTCAATGAGGGAAAGTTGCTTCTCATTTCTCATTTTGTTAAGAAAACAACCAGCATTACATTCTGACCTTTTCTGGTAACTTTTCTTCGCTATTGTTTTGATAATTTATTTAGACTTTAATATTCTAACATGCTTATTAAAATGTTATTCAAATACCAGGTTAAATGTTATTCAAATATCAGGTTATAGGATCTGTTATTCTAATGCAATGGTTTGAAGTTATCTCAACAGATACTCGCTACATCAAAAGGAAAAAAATATTTTTTCAGAAGTAATTTACTGCAAATTTTTAAATTCTGCCTTACGGACATTTGGTTTTAACTTCTAATTTCTAATAAAAACAAAGTCTGACATTTTCATAAAACAAATTCTGCTTTCCAACTTGCTACTGCTAACATTATTTTTATTACGTTAGCAATGGTACTCTGAACTAAGGAACTGTGTTTTTTAAAAGAAAATAGTAAGGAACCAGCAGGCAGCCCTAGATGAGCATGCACTTCTGTTTATGCTGTGACTAGAAAAGGAAGTTTATGTTCATGCAAAAATGAGACTTAAATGAGTATTTCCTATTGGACTCATACAAGCACATGTAATGGCATAGTTGGAAACCTGAGAATTAACCGTTAAAAAAACAGCTGATGTAGATGGCAAACGTCAGCAAAGGAGATGCAGTTCATTTTCCAATTCATTGGCATAAGAAACCAGTGCTTTAATAGGGTGATAGGCCAACTGATGTTTGATTTTCTTTCCACGCAGTCACACAATCTGGTAAAAGTTACATCACTTCCTTGCACGCTAGCCCCGCTAAATTGTTTCCTGTGCCAATGTTCCAGCTGAAGTTGGAAATACTGGAGGATTTCTTTCCCTTTCTGAAAAGCCAAAGTTAATGGTGGCTGAAACCAGTTTCATCTGGTATTACTTGAACGTTGATATTATACTTCAAAAAAACCAGCAAAAACTATGTAATGGGTTTCATTGAAGTGCATAAGAAGTTCCTGATAAAAATAACAGAAACTATTTTACGTATTTATATGCATTAGCAGGAAGATGGACTAGACCATTATTTAGATTTTTTTTTTAACTCTGATTTTAGGACATAGCAACAAACACTCTGTAACATCTCCACTTTTCAAAAACTCCAGATCATGAACAGAGCTCTATGGAAAGTGAATACAGAACTGGGAAGCACAGTTGCTCCCGGCAGTTCAGTGCTCCCTTGAGCACTGAAATTTTCTTTCCTTGGCTAACAGAGACGCACAGCAATCTCCCTCAGTCACCTTCTCTGAGTGTGATCAGTACCTTGCAGACTTCAAAAAAAGGATGACACTTTGCCGAGCCCGTGCTTATAGAGAGAAGATGGTGCCTGTCATTCTAAGGATCTGAACTTGTTTTCTGAATTAAGCATCTTCAGACTGCAGCTGCGGGTGGTAGAAAACGTTTGTGGGAGCAATCATCACTCTTATGTTTAGCTTTCTCTCTCATCCCACTCAAAGGTGGCTGAAAAGGGGGTTTTTGTTGTTGTTTCTAGAGGAACTTTGCCAGCTGAAGGCAAGCTAAAGAGAGTAACCTAAATGTCTTAAAATTGTGAGATTAAGTAACTGGTTATGTCTTGTAATTGACTTGGCATATGATATTGCAGACCTCAGAAACATAGATTAAGCACAGGCGTATATAGTCCCTGGGCTGGAAAGTATTGAACAGATAGGGGAAGAGAGACAGGAATTTTGTCCTTACTATCCCATCTGAAAACTTCTGAAATCACGTTGCTACTGATGGAAAGAGCTGTTTATGGATGTCCACACCATAACCAAAGCTCACATTTCGATGTGTGGCTAAGGTCTGGGAAAAAATCTGTATACAGTACAGTATTTGCATGACCATCTTATCAAAATAACCTGAATGCTTTCCTCCTTTACTAAGCTTTTCATCAATTCGGGATTTTTTTTTAAATAATCTTACAAGTACCTGTATCTAAATGAATATTGCTATCATAAGAGCTGTGCAGATCCCTGCAAAATGATGTGTGATTGCCTGGATTGAAAAAAAAAATCATAACAAATATCTTAGGAAACACTGGAAAACATTTATGGTTTTACATATGGTCAGGATATCTTGGAAAGCGTACTGCAGCTGGAACGGCATTACTGAGAGCAGCCTGCCCAAATAAGTCTGAGAGAAACAGCTTTTCCAGAAAGCCTCCCCTCCAGCTGCAGATCTAGTGGATGCCTTTAACCAGTTATAGATAGCTTTTCCTCCCAGGCTATCTACTCAGAGTTTTTTTCTTTCTGCAGCATTATCATCAAGACTACATTTCAAGTGGAAGCTGTAGTGAAGAAAAAGAACCGGCATGTGTTTGCGTGATTATCAATGGGGCTTGATAGCATGGTAATAAAATGCCAGCACAGGGGTGACAGCAGAGCTCCAAAGCTGCTGACACTGGTGGAGCTACATTTACACAAATGCATTTGTAAGAAACGCAAAGAGCTTGATTACAGTAAATATGGCCTGATTTTGCAGTCACGAGAAACTAGGTCAGAGCTTAGTTTATCACTAGGATGTTTGTTAGACCTTTCCCATGACTTCCCAGCTGCATCTCCTGTCCATCCCCGCAGCAAACTGCACTCGCTGCTGTCATGCAAGATGCAAAGAGGGAAATGAAGCCATAGCACTTCTGTGAGAGGGCAAATAACCTCAGCTTTGGGGTATGCACATCATCGGAAAGCTGATGTGCAGACAGAATAAAGACAGACAAAGTGTGATTACAGCATAAGCATAAATGTAGAAATGGTACTCAAGTACCATAGCTATTTCATCTGAAATACACATCTGTATTTGTTCTGCTATAATTTAGTGGCCTAGGTATTCAATCTGACCAAAGTATCAAGCTTATTTAGTCACTGCTAGTAACAAGACTGCAATCAGAATGTACATGGCATCGGGCAAAATCCAATTCAGTTGTATTACTTTACTCTCGCATTGCAAATAGGAATATATTTGGGAGAGGTCTGCACAAGGCCTATCCCTAACCTATGCCATCCTAATGCTCATTATAGGGTCTAAATGGGATTATGCACAGAGATAAATTCACCACTAATTATTAAAGTCACTAGAAAAAAACGGAAGAATAACAAGGAGTAGATACTCTGCAATATTAGTATGTGCAGCCATCAAATATCTAACAAGTTTAAGAAGTTAAGAAATATGTATTAATTTCATTTTAAATAGTGCTTCTTTTCCTAGTCAAATATTATTTCCTTTCCATTTTGAAAGCTAAAAGGAAAAATTAAGTTATCAGATCTTGTGATATCTGATTTACAAGTGAAGGAGCAAGCCCTATTATTCCTCTATATTTATCATTATATTTATCATCATATTTATGTCCCATTTATTCTTACTGTATTATGCTTTCTTTGACAAAAATTTAAACTAGATGTCACTTAATGCAGATTTTTCGGCTACTCACTTCATTTTTATAATTTCAAAAGACAGGAAAAGGCAAAATCATAGTTGCAAGTCTTTTCCATATACCATAAGGGGCAAGGATACCATAGGCTATACAGCCACTAATGCCGTCTCATTAAGGTTATAGGTGAAAGACGAAACATTTCAAATATGGCGCATCTCTCATCTTTCAAACCGCTGCCATGGTTTTTAGATACTTATGTCCCAACTGAGAAAATATGTATGCACACACTCAGCTTTAAGACAGCAGTAATCCTTTTGAATACATTGAGAATATCCAGTTACTTAATACTAGTTATGTATTTAAGGGATATGCATCTCTCACCTGGTTAGTCCCTTTTTCTACTCAGTCTTTTTTTACCTATTCACGAAAAGGAACCTGCAGGATGCTGCAGTTATTCTTGTTATACGGTTATTACATAAAGATGATGACTAGCATTTCCACTGTCTCGTATAATAGGTTATTATTTTCTGCCTACCTGATTTCTACCTACATTTTCAATTAGATGCAGTGTTCTTAACCTCCCACTCTATTACCCTAGTTCATTATTAAGCATCCATTGCAAAGCCGTTGCAATGATCACTGCGTAACAGCTGCCTTTTGGGACGGCAATGAGTTTTTCTTAAATCTCTTGACTTTACCTTGGCTCAGGCAAATCTCGCTTGCATGTAAGAATTGAGGGAGGATATAAACTAATGGAGTCCATCACCTTATTAAGGTGAGATGACTCTATTATCTGTTACCTGTTATTTCCTTTAAAACCACATAGAATTTCACCGTGTACTGAGGGAGATTTTAAGCATCAGACTCAGCATGCTGAACTTTTAATTTTCCAAAGCAGGCAATGGAAAAATTACACAACCTCACTGTTTCCAATTAGTTATGGACTTCTGTTTATTCCTTTACCACAAGCATTTTTTATTAGTTAGTAGTACAAATTGTTAATCATAAAAATGTGCTATCTCACATATGCTAAGAATGAAAAAGGAATTGGCTCCTTGCCCTCCAGAACTCAAGCAATCCTCACTCCTCCATTTCCAGAACCGTTTTCCAAGGAGTCTGATTGACTGACAACAGCAACCAAAAGATTACCATGAACCCACAGAACACCACTGCCCATCTTCAATATTTCCCAGTAGGTGAGGCTCTCAAGGGAGTGATGCTGCGCGCAGCTCAGGAAATACCAAATAGTGTATCCTACCATTCCCTTAGAAATTCATTTCACTACTCTTGACAGTGAGACGGTAGCAGATAAAAAAATCTCCTACTATGTACCTTGAGTATGCATCAAAAAAAATGTTAGTAAATTGTTGAGAATTCATAGTAAGAATATTAAAATAATGTCAGGGTTGGGAAAAAAGTTCTGAGATAGAGTTTACAGAATTTAGTATGTCCAGTCTAGAGCAAAGACATAGTAACTGTTCCCAAATAAATACAAAATCATTCATATTTAATAAAGTAATGGCAATGATAGCTATAACTAGGAGTAATTGTTCTTTTTAATAAGAACAAAATTAAAAATAATAGACATCTGGAATGAGACAAATGTGGGGCAAAGAATAAGAAAATTATACTAAGATTTTTAAAGCAATGAAAGAAACCTTCCAGGAGGTCATTAGAAAAATTCTTGCAAGCTCTGCATAACTCTGCCTGCTTATGTTTCTTCTGTCATATTCTCCAAGCCTCCTAGGCACTCTGTTCCCTTGTCCCTTCTAAAAGTTACTCACTCACATTCTTGTTTTCTCTGTTGCTCCTTTTGGGCTGCCCTGCAAATGTGCAGCACTGGTTTTTTTTACTTTATGTGTAAGGACTGTGCCCCAGCATTCGCAATCTTCTCTTTTATCTAAAACTCACATCAAACCCTGAAGCCTTCTAAAACTTGATCTCAGTGATGGTGTCATCACTTGGTTGTGACCCTAGGCAATGGCCTAGCCTATTGTCTCTGCATGGCTCTGCGACCCCTAGGACAGAGGCAAAGGCAGACTTTTCATAAGTACTACTGATTTAAGATGATTCCGCTAATAAGTGCCGTCTAAAGACACGTGCTTTAACACTTTCTAAAAATCAGTATCTGATGGTCTTTGAAACCAGTCTCTACATTTGGAGTACTTAATGTTTGCTAATCATGTAAAAATTTGGTAGTCTTTTTCCAATTTTTTTTAATAATGTATTGTATAAATAGACAATATCAAATCTTCTCAGGTGTCTGTTTGGGAATGTACTCTTAGCAAGTTGTGACACAATGCAGTGGTGTGGGTTAGCTGAAAGAATAGACAAAGTTTCCAATAGTAATGAATCTGCCGCTCTACTAATTTATGAGCCTTTTTTCAAACATGGGCTATCAGATAGAAGTGAGAGGAGTAACAGAATATAACTTCTCCTTTACAATGCTCTGTTAATACAGAAAGGCAAAGACGCCTGTACTCTAAGGAAGCTGTCAGCAAAGTCGCAGGCTGGAGGTCCCAGTATCACTTACAGTACTGGCAAGCAGGAGGTAATTGCTAGGGAATGAAGCTTGGGGAGGGAAGCAAAAGGAAAAGGCTGGGGGGGGAGAATCAAGGATCTTTCTTCACCATTCTTTTTTTACAGCTTTTGTGTGTCTGGACTGATTTGTTGTGGGAGAGCTGCTGGAGACAGTATATTTGGCACAGGACAGGGTAGCTCAAAGCCAAAAGGATGGTGCTATTGCCAGTTTAAACCATGGCTTTTCTTTCTTTTTTTTTTCTCTTTCCCCCTCCCTCCTTTTTCTTTGAAGGAAGGAAAAGAAAAAAGGGGAAGAAAGGGACTTGCAATGAAAACCAGAGCAGTGGGTTAACGACGGCCCTGCAGGCTTCAGTAGACTGGAAAGATACACGAGGCACTTCCTCTACCATCTGGCATGCAATTCTGCTGCTGCAGCTCTTAGTACATAACTTTGGGGTGAATAAGCAAACAAGTAAAACTTTTTAAGAGACACCAATTATGAAACACCAGCTATTAATCTGTCAGCTTACTCCCTTCCCTTTTCTCCCACCACAGTATTCTTTTGTTGAGTCTTTTCCAGTTCTCATGTCTACCTGTGAAAATACGCACTGCCTTGTCAGGTTTTCAGATCTGACTCCGTTCGCCTTTTCGTTGGCATTGCTTCTCAGGATGAATGAGGACCGGAGCTAATACATTTATATTTTTCTTGTAATCACTTAAGCTTCTTTGACTTGGAGTCGGAGAGCAATGCAGTTAGTTGCAATAAAGCCATCCACCTCTGATGAAAGATTTCCTTCAAGTCTGGCTGGAAGTGAGAATGCAACAGAGAAGCTTTAGGTGAGCCGAGCTTGCTCAAGGACTGTTTAAAACGCAGTCACAAGTGGCTAGGTATATTGCTGTGTAGGAGTATGTTATGTTTTAATTCTGATGGCTTTTCTCAAGCGCAATGAAAAGCGTTGAGGTCACATCTTCAAGTTGGGTAAATCATCACAGCACAACTGAAGTCAGAGAAACAGAAAACTTGCAAAATCTGAGCGTTTTCTCTCTTAAAAGTCTCTGAGAGTGACGCTACAGCTGGTTTTTGATGCTGAAAACCTCATAATCAAATATATGTCTTCCAGGCTTTCCTGTGAGCAGCTCTCACCTGGCTCCGTTCTTATAATGAAGAAGACAAAAGGAAAGTCAATCAGTAATAGCAAAATCTTGGATTAATTAAGGATAAGTAATCACTGAATTGTGGTACAACTGTGAAGCACAAGTTTAGTAAGAATAAGATGTATTAATTTACAGACATACCCATTAATGCCAGGGAACATTTTTTACACAACTTATTTTCTTCATTCGCAGCTGCTGATCCTTAAACTGGCCAGAAAGCAGGGAAAAAAAAAAGAAACTCTGGACTATCTAGAGCAGTTGCTTTCATTTGACACTAATTTTCCCAGAAAAAATACATACTGTCTGTTAGGTTTATTACATAGCTTCTTGAAACACTGAAACTTTAACAACAACAGATCTCAGTTTCAGTTTGTGCTTTGACTGGTCTCCTGCTTTGCACCCGTAGAACTGTAAGTGGAAACAATTAATGCTTCCATTCTGGCTGCCTGATCCTACCCACAAGGCAGGTACCTATCCAAGTGACCCAGCTACAGCTGGCACAAAACTTTTAACAGTTTTAAGGATATAAAAAGGTAGTGTAGATTTTAAAAACTCAGAAGATTGCTATTGCTGCTATCAAGAGGTTTGGTGGCTAAGTTATGTTAAGCACTTAAATACTCAGATATTCATCTAAAAATTGGGCTGGGCATCTGTGAATATATTCTCTTCCAAGATATCTGGTCCTTTTTGCATCCAGTGAAGCTGGAAGTGCCGCGAAGATAGCCTATCTTTCACACCCCCGGCAGGTCTGTGCTTTGCCCCAGAGGGGAGCAGGAAGTGCAGAGGTAAACAAAGAGGAAAAACAATAACTAAAAAAAAGCTTACTGCAACTCCTTGTAGCTCCAAATCAAAATGAAGTAGTTGGGGTGTAAGGTTTAACTCGGCCAGTAGGCAAGTCTTCATCTTCTAGGTCTTTTAGACTCCAGTTGCCTAGTTTATCCCTAACAGGAACAACATTGCTTTAAAAAGTAATTGCACAACACGCACTAATGTGAAAAACCTAAAATATCACAAGAAGCCATATGAACTTAAAAACAACAAAATCTGCCTTTTCACAAAATTGTAACCATACATTGTATGAATGTGTTAATGCTTGTGGAACTGTACTGCACATCATCTATTTGTTTTCTTTGTTCTTAACCCCTTTGTTCCAAGCGTCAGGATATCCTGACGCTAAGGACTCTGCAAAATAACAGTACAACAACAATAGTATAATACTTTGGAAGCACTTCACGATTTTCAAGACAGAGCCACCTGAAAGTGTAATATGCTAATAGTATGGCACTACAGCCTGCAGTCAAAATAGGGCTAATTTTTGACAATCATTAGAGTCACCAGTTTGAGGTGGGAACATTAAGATAAGCATGGCAGAGGATCCTAGAACCGGGGAAACATCATGCTGCCCCTGCTGATGTTGGCACGGAGGAAAGGCTTTGTGCACCCTGTTTTCTACATGTAAAGGTGTTTGTGAACTTTCAGTCCATTCTCTCGGCTCCTCTTCCTCTGTGAAGGAAGATGCTGCTTGTTTGCCGTCTGGAGAAAAGGCAGAACATTGAATGTAACCCGAATGTAACAAATGCATTAACTATGCCTGCTAGAAAATATTAGAATGGCCACTAAAATCCTATTAAATAAGTCTTCTGCAATTTTACTGAAAACTAAGGGCTAGTGCAGGAGCCCACCCTCCACCTCTCTGCCATACACTCTGTAAATTAAGGGCTAAAGGACAGACCAATACCAATAGCAGGCTAAAAGGGATATATCGTATAAAGGCAGAATAAAAATTCTGAAAAGCGCGAGGTCAGGGATACCAGGGAAGGAACGGGTGCTGCTGCGGTGCCCGGCCAAAGGCAGCGAAGCAGCCCAGGGAAGCGCTCCCCGGGCCCTGCACGCTGCCGGCGGCTGCAGAGCCCCGGCACGCCACCTCATTGCTGCACGAGGCAGAGCACTCGCCCGGGCGGCTTTGCCTAGTTTTTGAAGATTAGCCATGAATAATTGTCTTCTCGTTGGAGTCTGTGAGTGATGGCTGCCACCAGGCAGTGTCCTAACGTGAACCCATTCAGGTGGAGCTTTGCAGCCAACGCGATGAGGACGCAGGGCAGTCCCCGCACCCTCCCCAAAACCGTAATTTCAGCAACTCGTTCCTCTCCGACCCGCCAAGCGCCGGCACCTTCGCTGCCTGCTCGTTCTGGGTACTTTCCCTCGGGTTGGCGTCCGAAAGCGGAGCCGGCGGGGGCACCGCACGCCGCCAGCGGACCCGTGCCGCGGAGCTCCGCGCTGCCCCGCTCCCGGCCCTCGCAGCGAGCGGCGGGACGTGAATCACCGCCTTTCCTCTCGGCCGAAGGGCAGCCGAGGTTACCGCGGGGTTTGACTAAGAGGCCAAAACCCCCACCGGCTCCGTAGCCAGCCCGGCAAGGGCGAGGAGGAGGGCGGGGGGGTGGGGGCTCCCCCATGGCATCACGGCGCGGATAAAGTCAAACCGCCTCCTCCCTGCCCTCCTCCTTACTGCACAGAGGGGCGTGCGGGGTGGCTCTGCCCGCCCAGCCCCGCTGCCCCCGACTGCCGTTGCCGGGCTGCGCCAGCCCCCGCGCCGCCCCGCCGCCGCCGCCGCCGGCAGCAGCGGCCCGAGTCCCCGCCCCCGCCCCCGGGGCTCGGCGCTGCGCCGCGCCGGCATGAGCGGCGGCTCCGCGCCTGCCCGCCAGCCGCTTCGCCCCGGCTGCCGGCGCCTGGCGGCGGGCTGAGGGCGCGCAGAGGGCGGGCGGGCGGCGAGCGTGGCGGCCGGGGCCCGGCGCACCTTCCTTCCGCGCCCGCAGAGCGGGGCCGGGGCCGGGGCCGGGCGGCGGCGGGGCGCGCCCCCTGCGCGGGGCAGCGGCGGTGGGCGGCCGGGCGCCCCCGCCCCGCTCTGGATGCCCATCGCAGCTGCTCGGGCCGGGGGCTGGCTGCGGCTCCCCGGCGGGGGGCGCGGGCCAGGATGCCGGTGCTGGAGCGCTTCTTTCCCGCGGGAGAGCCGGGCAGGCGGAGGAGGACGGGGGAAGAGCCGATGCCCTTTCCCATGGGCAGCCTGCCCGGTTATCAGCAGGGGACCCTGGCCTGGGACTTGCCCGAGATGATCAAGATGGTAAAGCTCGTTTGGAAATCCAAGGGGGAGCTCCGCGGGGCGAAGCACAGAGGGGTTCTGGAGAGCGAGGATGCCCTGGGCGGCTCGGCAGGTAGGTCTTCTCTGCCCCGCTGCTCGGGGGAGCCGGGGGGCAAACGCGGCTGGGGGCCAGGGGTGGCGGGGAGCCGCGGCCGGAGCCGGCTCGTCCCGTCGTGGGGCAGAGCCGCTGGGGCCCGGGGCTGCTGCCGCCGGAGCGGGGCGGGTTGGAAGGCGCGGGGCCGGGGAGCGCTGCTCGACGGGCGTCCGGGTTTAAAAACGTGCTTTTGGCAGCTCTCGCCCTCTCCCCCCGCGGACACGCGCACACACGCACACGCGGAGTTTGTGCCGGATTTGGAAGCCAGGTCCATTTGCTGATGGCGCTCTCCCCTGCAGTCTGTTGCGTGCTTTTATAAGCGGGGTGATAAAAGCTCAGCTAAAAATTAGAGCAAGGAGCTCCGCGGCTTTGAGGCTGACCTCAGCCAGGGCAGCTGGGCTCGGTGCCGGCGCGGGGGAGCCTCTACCCGGCCCGCATGGAGCTCCGCAGCGGCGGCGCCGCGGACAAGGTGACGGGGGGGCGGCGATGCGGGGCGCCCCGGGGCCGCTGCGGGAGCGGGGGTGGCTGCGCCCCCCCCCAGCGCCGAGGGCTTCCCCGGTTGTTTTCGCTGTGGCTTTCTAAGCCCTTGGCCTCTCCTCTTACGGCGCCAAACTTCACCCTCGTCTTTGAGTCTGTCCGGCTCCTTTCACATGATCTTCCCGTGCTTCCCATCCGCAAACCAGTGCGACACCCTTACGACTTGTGTGTTGTTAGCTACCAGTATTAAAAACTTGAGACCCATTCTTGGAGTAACACTGCCCCATCCCACTACTTTCTCTTTGAACGTGGTGTATTACTGGCTAAAGAGGACATGCTTTTTTATTAACTGTATAAATCTTGCATGTTAGTTTTTTTGCTAACTCACTAACACTCATGGAGCCGTATGGCACCATATCAAATGCTTTATTGAAGTCCAGGTTAGACTTCTTGCATTTTCACTATGTAGAAATGAGTTGTCATGTTAGCATGGTACTTCTTAGTTCTGATCAGTTGATACTGCATCTTATCCCATGCTCCACATCACTTATGGTTCAAAACCTCTGGACTTCTGTTGGAGGCAACCTCTCGCCGCCTTCAAAACCTCTGGACTTCTGTTGAAGTCAGGCTCATAGGCCTACAATTGGCCCAGTATCAGTTGATAATTTTTTTGTCCTCCTGTCATCATACTACTGTGACTTAATAGACTTGGTGAAACTGTGTGGCTCGTTCCTTCAGAACTCTGGATTATCTCATCTCTGCAACCTGGTCACTAAACTCTTCCAGTGCATTCAGTCTTCAAAGACTACACCTTCATCTTCCTTTGCTGTACCTCTGCTGTACTTCTCCTTTATCAAGATGTGTAATTTACAGTATTTTTACCAGAATAATTTCTTATGTAGCATAACCTCATTGCAGGTATTTCAAAGTGCTTCTGTGTGTATGTATGTATTCAGTGTGTGCGTGTAACTGTATATATAAACTTGAATAGTAAGTAAGTATCTGTGTATCACTTTTGGATGCCCACCAAGGTTGGCTGGTTGGTCATTGTATGTCCATGATTTCAGACGTTTGCAGTTAAACTAAGAAATGCGTGGTTCACTTCTGTTGTGAAAAAGGGAAGATAAGTTCCCAGGCTCCAAGAAAAATGTACAACCTTCCATCCCACTCTTTGGGAATCACTTCAGTTTAAAAGAATAATAAGTAAGAGTGTTGTAGATAAAGAAAGGGGAGGTCAAATTGTTCTTTAAGACTTGGAGCAAATCAGCTGCGAATGTACCATAGCCAACCAGGGAGATTGAGGTTTGTGTGGTAAATGGTGAGTGTTCAGAGATGGACCCTAATCAAACCGAATTTAAGAAATGCTGTATTGGTTACACCTCATGTATGAGTAATAGTGGTTTTTCAGTATGCTTGTGTTGTATCTGGTGAAATTCATTAGGTAACAAAGGAGATTCGCCTTCAGATTCCTGGAGGCAACTAAAAATGTGCATGAATGTACAGAGACAGATTAGTCCACCAGCAGGATATGAGTAACTTGCATTTACTGAAGTGGCTATTACTCGTATCCTGTGAAGGGGCAGTCCTCTTCATGGTGTCAGATCCTATTTCATAAACTCACTTGACTTGCACCAGAACAAATCAGAGCAGAAGATGACTCTAATTCTCAACACTTTAAATACGAATCATCAGACAGTTTGAGTGAACCAGACCTGGGTTGCTGGTTTTTCCTCCTCAGCAACAGTCATCCTAGTAGTTTTCCCTCTTGTGGTTTCATTTTAGTCACTTTAAGTACATTGGCATATGTGGGAAAACCAGTAAATGCTGAAATCTAGTATACTTAAATAGGGAAAAAATCAAAGAATGCAGAAATGGGAAGAGAAGATAATCGTTTGGAAGGATCAGTAGTATGAGGTACTCAGCTTCGTGTTTGTATGGTGTTTTATATGCGTTTGGCTCCTTTAAAAAAAAATATATATAACTTACAACTTGTAAAAAGGCAGTACTTCAGCAGGAAATCGGGTTTTCTTCAGGTGAAGCTAAAGCAAGTAACTTCTGCTCAAGGTACTGCTAGCTAGGCAAATAAAGGTTGATTGTTCAGTAGTAGAGTTCCCAGCACTTTCCACATCAAAGACTTTTTCATTTAAATTTGTAAGTGTTCATGTGATAATTCACGGGCTGTTATCACATCCTCATGAAACTACTTTGCTTACAGTAGAAGAGGAGGAAATAGATACGGATTCTGGAAGGAAACCATCAGGATTTCTGCCTTGCTTGATCATGTTAACAGAGATTTAGCTAAGCAAATTCCCTCGTCCTAGCCTGAGTGATTGGACTCGGCTTTGGGCTGGCTTGCTGGAAAGGAAACAACCCTCTTAACCATAGATAGTGAGGGGGAAGGAGAGCTATATCTGGACATGATGCCAGTTCTGTGGATGGCAATGTTTTGGGGACCTATATAGCCATAATTCATACCGCATTCCTCTTTCCTGAGGTAGGAGTAGAGAGCTGCTACAGAGCAAAGCTGTCTATGTGTCCTGGGCTCTCAAATAAAAGAGCTGCATCTGGGTCTTTCTTGTGCAGTACTGAGAATAAGCTACTCAATCTCCCCACAAAAAATGTTGCAATACATCACGCAGCATATAGTTGGGATGAACAAAGAACCCAGATCTTATAGAGGTTGCCTGCCTGGGGTTTCTAGTGTTTCTGTTTTCCTTCCAAAGCAGTAAAATTCACATCTTGAGCCCTCTCTTATTGCTGCACTGCTTTTTAAAGTTAGTATCAATTAAGACTGCAGACCTTTCTCCTGCTCCTGGCCTGCTGTTGCTTAGTAACTCTTTTTTCCCCTGTTTCAATCCCTGACCAAATCAGCACAGAACTGTGGTTTGGTGAAGACTCTCTGCAGCTGTGCCAGAAGCCATTTCACATACTCAAACAGGCCATGTGATAGTAAAAAAGTGCAATAATGGAACATAATTAATTTGAAAAGTTGAGTGGGAAATGGGTATAATTCAGTGTCATTCCTTACAGTCTTTCAAATAAATTATTTGCAAGCCAACGCTTTTTGCTTGGATAAAATAACAGCATGTGTTGATATTATTACAATTGAATTATTCAAATAATTCTTAACTGAAACTGTGTTGATCTCTAGGAGGGAACTGTGTTCTATTTATGACCCTAACTTTCTTATCACCCTCTCCTAGAGTTCAGCAGCAGCTTTGCAGATTAAACAAACGTGATTGGGGAACAGGTATAGGTCTGCCTCCAAGAGTTTTCCATATGAGCGCTAGTAACCTCTTAAATTTACAGTGATCATCCCAGGTAACTCCAGTGAGACTTTCTGTACTGTTTGAGTCTTGCACATGTGCAGACATGCAAGACTTTCAGAGAAGGTGCAGTGGTACTCAGAATTATCGAGGTCCTTTGAGACACTGATCTCTGGGGGTTTTCTGAAATAACTCTGAATGTTTTTTTCCACCTATCTTTTTCTGTCTGTAGATGTTTTCTCAGAAATGTAGGTTCTGATTCACGCATGCATCACTTTTATTGTTAACTGATGTTAACTCCCTTTGCCATGAGGAGAAAAAACAAGCAGTACCACACATCACTCCTATTACGGTTTGCTGCTAGGAAAATTTCCCCCAATTATCGGTGTGTCCGTTTACTTCTCCTCTTCAATCAACTGTCTCCTTTCCAACGCAGTAATTTATTCACCTTTCTCTTTCAAACCTTACAGCTGCGTGCTGAGCAATCTTGTGATATACCTGTTAGAGAGGTCAGAGTTAAATCATCTGTGTGCTTCTTCAGTGGTTGCTTGAAGGTCTTCCCTGAAGTTATTCGCAAGACCTCCCGAAGATTCAGCTCCTCCATGATATCCAAGGCAACATGCCTTCTACTTAATTTTTCTTTTGCGATGAACTACTTTTATCATGCTGTGCAGTAGCTTTGCTGCGCATGTTAAAATAAACTTCATGCTTCCTCTTCCCATCATTACTTATAGATTCACAGAATGATTTGGGTCAGAAGGGACCTTTAAAGATCATCTAGTCCAACCCCCCTGCCGTAGGCAGGGACATCTTTCACTAGATCAGGTTGCTCAAAGCTCCATCCAGCCTGACCTTGAGCACTTCCAATGATGGGGCACCCACAACTTCTCTGGGCAACCTGTTCTAGCGTGTACTTGCTGAATCGTATTTAGTTGTGATGTCTTGAAATTCATGCATGCTTTTGTAGTCCCACTGCAATAATTAATAATCATAAAATGCTTAAAATCTGAATCTGTGAGTTACTGAGAACCAAATGGGGGTTTGGCTAACAGCTTAGAAAGCTCATAATTTTGTGTAGTTGTGGTTGAGCATGTAGGTGCCACAAATGCAGATCCCAGCAATAAATAAAACACAGGAGCTATCAAATGGCATTGTCTTAGCATCTGACCAGTCTCTTGTGTTATTCCTTAGGTTGAAAGCAGCTTCGTTTGTGTCCTACTGAGAGATGCAAGCAGGCAGAAGGGCAGCTTGCTATATCTTTCTGAATTTCAGTTTTCTTTTCTTTTCTTTTAAGGTTTATGTTGAGACTTGTTAAATCCATTACACTTACTAGGCACGAAGAACGTGAATTTGATAGAATCAAGGCTACTTGTGGCAACCTTGATTGCTCTCTGACTGTTGTGTTGAAACTCCAGCCCCTGAGAATAGGAAATATGCTCTTCTGTATTCTTTTGAAGAGCTGGTTAAATCAGTGGAACTGTGTATGATGGCCTCATTGAGAACAGTGAAATTAGAGTATATGCAGTACTAGTTCTGTAGTGTGTATATGTAGACCAAGTGATAAAAGACTTAGAATTCAGACCACATCTGTAGGTAGTGCGGTTCAAACATAACTCTCCAGTTTACTATCTGAACACAGGTTAGTAATACATGTGATTTGGAGTCACTTTCTTCTGAAATACTTTACTAGTTAGAGAATTGGCTTCAAAGAGCCAAAAAATCATTTTGACACATTAAATCGTGGTTACTGTTTGAATTCTGGTCCTTTTTTAGCACCTAACTCTTTAGAAGTATTTTTAAAATGTAATGTAGAATGAGAAGTTGAACCGATATTAAAAGTCTTTGGTTTTGAACATGTCAAAATGAGCTGATGTGTTTGTCAGCGAAACTCTCTGTTTATTTTGAGGGTGAAAATTTTCACTCAGCTCTACCTTTAAGTGTTTAACCACTCTCTCCTACTTCATTCTTATGTAAATTTTCTGTTGTGGATTTGTTAAGGTTTTGGGATATTTGGAAATAAGAGGTAGACCAGGGATAAACATTAGAGAATAAATTATCTGAAAATCTCAACAATTTCAGAATGGTCTTTCAGTTCAGCCTTGCTGGCACATGTTTTGTGTGCCTTATTGTGAATGTTGGAAAACAAAATTTGCAGAAATACTTGGAGAAGCTCTTCCAGCAGCTGTTTACGTACAGCCACAACAGAAAGAAAAAGATTACAGTATGGACTTAAGACTTCAGGATAAAGTTAGCAGATAAAATGTAATTGCCCAGGTTGGGTGTTGGCCAGCACGGAGAAGGTAATGCTGCTGGTGTGCTAGAAAAGTGACACAGGTTTTATTGATATGTTGACTCAGAGACAAATCAGCAGTCTGCTAAAAACTGTAAACACAAATAGAGCAAATTCCGGTGAGTTGTAAAATGATGGCGAGATCTGTTGCCTTCAGTAAGGCTCTTCTAAATATTAGGAACCAAAGCAGAGAAGCTCTTCTATCAGGAGCCAAACATGTGGCTTTATATATAAAAGTAGTGTTTCTAAAGGAAAAGCTGCTGCACTATAATACAAACAGACTTTTTGATGTTTTTTTTTTTTGTATGCTTGTTTGTTTCATTAAGGTTAAAGCTGATAGCTTTCTTTTATCTTTGGTAAATTGACTCTTAAGTGCTTTATACTCTGTGAAGAATTAAACTGATAAACGGCTACCAATAGAAAGCGATAGTGATACTAGCCATGCCTGCCTAGTGGTGATAATTTTCTGTATTGCTTAAAAGCTTTCTCTCTTTGTGAGAGAAACGTTTAAAATGCACTGTGGGAGGCTTGATACTGCATCTAACTTCCAATGCCTCTAAAGTAGGAGTAGAGCATTGTATGCAACGTGTTTGCTATTTCAGCGCTCCTTCATAACAAACTTACAGCTTGTGGTCTATCATATTTCTTAAAACTGTTTGCTTGGAGACATGCATCCCAGACAGCTTTGTGTAGTCCTGCTTTATGAAGTGTGAGTTTGGCTTTCCAGGCAACACAAGGAAAAGGGTGCCTGTGTCACCATTTTCTCCACCATGATCTATTCTGACCCCCTCCCCAGAGCTCTGCATTCAGAATACGCTAAACCACGTTACTTATGATTGCTCACATGCTGGTTAAGTGCTGTCACATGTCCAACATTCACATGTTCCAAAGGACATCTTTACGAATGGGCAAACTTCTGTGAATTGGAGTCATACTGCAGGAACTTGCCAGTCTCAGCTTCTTTAGGTTGACTGAAAAAACTCAATTGACCTCATGCTGTTTCTTCACAGCAGTTATGCACCCGGTTCTGGCCATGATGCTGTAAAACATGCTAGTCCTCCTGTCTTCCCTTGGTCTGGACAAAAAAGTGCAAATACTTAAAAGAAACCCTCTTGAGACTTCCAGCTTGAAACATGCTTTGACATTTGTTAAAAACTTTTTGTAAGTCATCCTAACCTTGTTCAAAAAGAGCATTTTAGCCTGCTTAATTATGGGATAAATTACAGTAACTTTTAAGTTCTGGTTCTTATGTCTCAGCTCTTCATTTTTTCCTTTGTCCTTGTGACATAAAATTTCTTCTGTCACTGTTACGGCTACAAACAAACAAACTCTGTGTGAGATAAGGAATAAATCCTTCTTACTAACCTCCTGGATAAAGCATTCTTTTGGCTCTTCTGTGGACAGCCAACTATGGTTTTCCCTCTCCCCTCCTCAAATCATCATAAGATCATAACGGTTCCTTGTCTTAACCTGTCACCTGGTAGGAAGAGGCATCGTCCTGTGAAAGTTCCTGATGCTGCAAAGCTGAACATAGTGTGGTCTAAGGTGTGTACAAAGAAGAAGGTCAAACACCACAAGGGTTTAGCAGGCTCATCATCGAGAGTATTGCTGTGAGATCTGCCCCTTATTACAGTAGCAATAAAAGGGCAAAACCCTTCCATTGCTGTTTGAACACAATATCCTGAAATTCAGGTATCCTCCGAAGTTCTCTCAGAAAATGAGATTTTTTACATCAGTTAGCAGAGGTTGCTGGCAATCCTCGTGAGCGCTGCCCTGTGGGAGCACTCCCCAGTATGGGGAGCTGAGGACCTGGTTCAAATTGCATTGAAGCCAGGGAGTGGCTTCCAGTGAACTCCATGGACATGAATGGGCTTTCTTCTAAACCAGGATGTTCAGTGGTACTTCTAGGTGAAACCCTGTGGAAGGTGTGCTCTTAAGTGTCTCTTTATACACAGGAGACCATTTGGAGAAATTGCTGTAAACTTCTCCAGCTCTGATCCCTTCTGAAAGGGAAGCGTGTAAAGCTCCGCTTCCCTTGGGAGAGTATGAAATCCTTTCCTCTGTAGCCCGCTCCGGCTTGCGTGAAAGTAATGCCCTTCAAATATTGTTATCTCAGTGTTCTCCTGCTATCCCTGACCTAAGATAAGGGCAGAGTATTAACTCTAAGGCCTACTCAACAGATGCTCTGTGCAGGTGCAGTTAGATATGAAGCGGTATCCTGGAGGGTTTTCAGAACGCGCTGTGCTGTGGCAGGCATTGCTCCATTCCCCGTTGCTTAAGCACCACCTTGAGATTGAATGTTTTGTTTTCAGCTGCTGGAATTACAGATCAGCCTGAATAACTCTAAACTCAGTACTACACAGTAGTGTTTGAACACTGTTCTTGGAAGTTAAATTGTAAAGTAGGTTCATCTAAGTAGAAGGAATTAGTTTTAAGTTTGGTGGAGCTGTGTTCCAAAACAGTCAAAAACTGGTGTGTTGCACAGATGTGCCAGGTGAATATTCAATTAAAAATCATACAGAAGAATTGGAAATGGAGGCACAGATCGTTTCTTAAGCCATCAAAACTTTGACAGGTGCAGAAAACACCTTAAGTACACAGTCCACTAGTCTGTTTTTAATAGCTGTTGGCTAAGTTCTTCCTTGTCTAATAAGAAGTGCTTCTCTGAACAAGCTTTCCGTTAGTTAAGGTTAGCAGCAGTTAGTCCTTGGGGGGTATCTGTGCATGTATCTTGATCATCAGGAGACCCGGTTCAGGTGCTTATCCAAATAGCTGTGCGTTCCAAACTTTGCTTATCCAAACATCTTCCAAACAGTTCATGTGTGCAGAACTTACGCTGGAAATCTCGTAATTATAGGCTTTCATGGAAGATTTCTTATTTCCTGCTTCCAGCCTGAGTGGATATACTGCAGGAGCAGCTGCTTTCACAGTAATTCGGCAATTGCATTTCCAATTCCAAATGGAACTGGGAGAATAAAGGGGTGAGAGAGACTGGGCTCCTGTGAAATGCCGAAAAGAGAGATTTGATCCAGCTTGGGTTGTGCATGCAGGTTTGTGTCATTAAAAGAAGGGGGTGGAGAGGGAAGAATTCTGTACCCCTTCCTTGCACATTACTTTAACGATTCAGATGATGTTCAGGCACATTAACAGAGAGAAACAGAAAACCGCGTGTGAGAGATTCTGAACTTTATACATGCTGCACAACTATTACACTTGCTTTCTCTTCTTCCTGGAAGCACTCGTGAGCATACATTTCATGCTCTCATTTGGGAACTAAAGCTAACTGAATAAATTAGTACTGGCAATAGCTCAGGGCCTTTCTTGAACTCCAGTTCAGTGTGTGTAAAAGAGGTGTGTTTCTTTCCATGACCACTGGAAAAGAGACTAAGCAGAGAAGAATTTACTGCACCACTGAGAACTACAGCCCTAAAATGGCAGAGGAGCAAGGCTTTTAGGTGAGACAGTGTCAGCATATACTTCCAAGCGAGGTCAGTTTGAACACCCTGCTTAGAGTCAGCAAGCTGAAACCTCTGAAGAAAGCAGAGCAGCAAGGAACAGCAGGCACTTACAGGAGACTAGCAAAGGATCGGAGTTGGAAGCAGAGAAGAGGCATTTCTTTAGTACTGTTCAGTGCACTAGCACGTCTCACTTAAGTTTCACCCTGAGTTCCCTCCTTGTCAGTCATGAACAAGGCAACGATCACAGCTGTGTGTCAGCACTGGCACAGCTTTTTCCCCACCTTTTTTCTGTCAAGCAGTCCCGCTCTCTTACTGGAAACCATAATTGCAGCTGTGGATCAAGGGCATGGTGACACAGATAAGCTGGGCTTGATGCAATGATGCGGTTGTACATTGACTCTCGGAGGCTTCTTTTTTTTTAAGGAGCATCTCGTGAGTTGTGAATTATCAGCTTTTCCTAGCTTCATGCATCTCAGCCAGTGACAGAAAATAGAAAGGGTAGTAACTCAAGTTATGGCAGTGTGGGGGCTCGTGTTGAAGACAGGCTGCAGGCATGAGGGTAGAGAAACTGTTACAGGACTGCAGTAGCTCAGCTTCATGAGTAATCAGAAGGTTTCGGTATGATATCTTCTGTTTCTTCCTCAATGCTGGTTAACTTACCCACAGTAGAAGTGAAAGGGGTAGTAGACTTAACTGGTTAGTGCAGATAACATACTGCATGCAAGGTGAAGTGCAGCAAATAATACTAAGTGGCTTAAGACAGAAGTGTGCTTAAAGACCCTATTTGGCCTGGGGAGAAAATAAGAGGATGAAGGGGTTTTCCTGTCTTAACTAGAATGGGGTGTGTTCAGTGGGTGATCTGCAATGGCTTACCCACTTGGCATACTCATGAGAAATGTATGATCTTTGACAAGATTTCACCGGTCCTTGGTAGGACCTGGATGCTCAGATCTTCACTAATAATTAGGTCTGAAGTTCTGGTTCGTTAAGATACAAGTCTGACTTTAAGTGTCTAAGAAGCTACTTGATTAATGTCAAATAAGTGCTTAAGTTACCTACAGAATCCAGTGTTCTGGTTTTCTGAGTTGTAAGATGGAATCTGTAAAATGTGATCATCTACTGAAGGTGCGTAGCTATTAAATCATAATTACATTAAAAAGATGGAATTTTGAATAAAGTTATAACCTATAACTAGGCAGACTGCAAGCTCATTTAATTTCCCAGTGGAATAGCAATAGAATAGATCTTCCCTTCCCCCATTGCCAGCAATGCACATCATTAAATATGTACTTAGTAGCTGGCAAAACAGACTACAAGTTAAACTAACTTTGCTAATAATGGGCTGGAATTCTCATAATGAAAATGCAAGGTACCTTATTTAAATGTTGGCCCCTTGACAGAATCTGCAACACAAGCCTCACAAGACTGTCACTAATCTTTTTGTAGGTGCCCTGTAGCCAAAAATGTGCTGATGTCTGGCTTTGCACAGACTGGAGACCTGGGAGATTATATGTTTTGAATAGGCTCAAATGACTAGAAGGGGAAAGCACTCTATACTTAGCTGTCTTGTCATACAGACAGAAAAATGTTTTGCATGTGACCTTGTTAACAGCGTGAGTTAAGAGCAACACTACAAAGTAGAGGCAGAGCTACTGAAGCTTAGATCATAATTGAGAATCTGTGTTTTTCTGGTCATCTGCTGAACTTTTTTTTTTCCCCTGTTCTCCCATTTAGACTTAGTGACTTCCATTTTCATGCTGACTCTAGATCAGATGAAGAGATGAGGGTGAGAAAATGTAAGACAGCTAGAAGATCCAGTCTCCTGGTCCGGTTCTCTTCCATGTTAGAAAGGCAAAGCACCAGTTTGATACAGGATTTCTTTTTCACCGTCACTGTCAAGTCCGCCTTTTCTCTTCACAGTTATTTGTTCTCCTTTCCTACTGCAAAGAATGTCCTGGCGTATTCCTCAGCCGCCATGCCTTTGAGCATCTTTCCAAATTACTATGGCCAGGCTGACTGCCTCACTACAAATTAATTCTCTTCTGTTGCAATGCACTCCTCTGTCTTCAACTTAACTGACTCTCACACCTGCAGTCTTACTTGCCTCTTCTCTATTTTAGATAGCCTTTTACATCTTCCCCTCCTGCAGCTTCCACCTCTCTGCACCGCAGATTTTCGCTGATGCTTCTTTCAACAGAAGATTGACATCCCCTATCCCCCGTCCCCCTTCCTCCTTGTTACAGGCAGAATTTTATTTACTGCTCCTTTCCTTTACCGAAGGACAGCACACGGTAGAGAAGACTGTGTCCTGCTGGAGTCTGAAGGCACTTAATCTCCCCTACAAATACAGCTTTCACTGTCACTGTATGAATGGCTTGTGAAATGCCTCATAAATATCTAGTCCCCAGCTCAAGTCAATAGAACTCCTATTTTTCCCCAGATACCACCCCACACCTTCTTTTAGTTGGGGTAGGTGAAGCTACTGGGACGGCACCATGCAAAGCCACGCGTGCTACCAACCAGCAACTATTTAAATGGTGTGTCTCAGCCAGGAGGTATATATTCTTTGCCCTGGGGAAGCTTCTCTTTCACCTTTGTCCAGAAGTAGAGAGTACCGAAACTTAATTTTCTAAAAACCTCATTATATGCTGGATCTCGAACATTGCAACCACCAAAACCATATGGCTTGTAGGAGTCAGCAGCTTTCCCAGGTGAACTGGTAAGGTGCTGCCAGTAGAAGCTTGTTTGGCTTTAATACTGTTGCTCAAAAGTTCTGTTCCTGTTCCCAGAAGCATCTTTTTATCAAGAGAAGGGCCTCAGCCTCTTGTGAGCGAGCATGAGTAGGAAATACAACAGCAAAACTGTCCCACATTGCTCTTGGAGTAGAAGGCTGATAAAATAACACAGGACCGTCTGAGCCACACACAGAGGCAGAAGTGGAAGGAGCAGAGATCAAAAAATATGAAGCAGCATGATAGTAAAAAGAAAAGCATGTAAAAATATGAATGCCAGACAGATGGTTGGGGGGGGGGAGTGCAACTAATCCATGGGAAATCAGAACAGTTGGATAACTCTTTTAAAATCTTTTAAAGGGGGAAAACAGCAATTTAGCAGACCGGATGAGGAGAAAGCAAAGATAAGCCACACTAAAATGAAGAAAGAATGGCTTCTTAGACATTACTTACATAGTGCTCTAGGACATCACAAATCTAAGTAGCCCATTTTACTTGAGTGCTGTATAAATCAAAAACTTCTTTGAAAGCAAGGGTGTGTATCACCTCCACTGCAGGCTGTCATCTTTGAGGATGAAATAAGAAAATGCTTTCTTTAAGGCTTGATATGGGTGAATAGATGTCTCTGGACAAACTTCTTATAGAAACAGGGGCTGGTGGAAGGTGGCCAGTGAACAGGAGGCAGCAATGCACAAATGAAGTGGCGTTCCATCCTTTGGGGACATGAGTACTTGTTTTTTGGAGGAGAAGGGGCGGTGGAAGAATTAAAACTGTTTTCTCTGTTACTTCTCTCCCTCTGTTATCGACTGTAAAATCTGCAAACACAGAAGTTATGGTGGAACCAGGGAAGAGCTGGGCAAATATTTAATTTTGCTGTCTCTGTTTACAGGATGTTTCCACAAATAAAGAAACATGGGGGAAATTATGGGGGGGGGTAAAAAAAAAGAGCTGCCTGCCAGCTCCTGTTCTCGTGCCTCAAGTGGTGTATCTTCCTGCTTGCTTTGAGTGGAAAGCCGCACCTGAAAGCATGACCAGCTGAGAGGGGCAAGAAGTCAAGCTGGTGGAGCCACAGATTGTGATTATCCTAAATCACCAGTGACAGGCTCTGAAAGTGTAACCTGCGAACTGTTACCACAAGAGATGGCTTTCAAAGAGTGTTCTCCACTGCTTGAAAAGATACCTAGGAGAGGCAGGAGGAGGATGGGTGACCACTGCGATGGGTTTTCTGTACGAGTCCATTATAAGATGCAGGGTGGGGGAGTTTCTTTTTTAATTTCCTTTTTAGCTACTGAAGGCATGAACTGGTTTACAGGAAAGGTGCTAGGGTTTTTTTCTGGGGGGGTGGAGAACAAAGACTCTATGTGTAACTTAATGCCTTCTGGGGGAAGTCAGCTAGCATTTAGAGCTCTTAGATTCCAGTGTGCAACAGATCAGAAATAAGCCTGGAGTGTCAGCCGTCAAAATACACACAGAAACCACTTTAAGGAAGCATGAATTATGCATGAGGTGCTCAGAAGTTGTTCAGGTGTTGACATGTCACAGGTGAGCTGTGCATCGGATCAGCGGTGGTCTGGTGGTGCCTTCTTGCTGTGTGGCAGGGGCTTGTGTTTCCTGGGCTGCAGGATTGCATGGACATTGAAAGCAGACCTGCATCTCTGGCTCGGGCTGCTCAGCATGTCGAGAATATGTGGTACAGAGCTAAGCAGGGACACAAATGTGGAGGAGCGGTCTTCTTTCCATACAGATGCAGACCTCTTTGTACAGCAGAGTTAAGCAACTTCAGGAAGGAGAGATTTTGAGCTGCTGTGGCACCTTTCCAGGAGCTAATAAGAACTTGAAATAGAGCCCAAGCCCTAAATGCACTTTATTTAGGCTGAGAGTGGCAGCTTTTCTTACTGCTGTAATTCAACAAGAAAAAGCTTATAATCTTGTCTTTGAGTTTCTAGTTGAAACTGGGTGGACTTAGAGAGCCTTCATGTTAGTTAACAGGTAAGATGAGAGCCGAACCCTCTTCTCATTCTCGATTTACTTTGCCATCAGTGCTGATCTCCGGTACGAAGATTATTATGCCTACTAGTGAGGTGAAAACAGAGTTGTCTCATAGTGTCCTGTGCAGTTCACTTCTAAAACCAGCCTGCAGAATGTGGGTATAGATGGATAACTTTGGAAACCGTGGCGGTAGGTTCAAGTTACTGCCCCACAAGTTCATTAGTCAGGTTAAATAGCTTATTTTGCATTGAGGGAGGCTAGGGGTGTTTGCATGCTCCTCTAACACAACAGAGCTAGAGGTACCTTCAGCAGCGTGGCAGTTTCTTCATACCAATATATACCTCGAGTACCATCACTTGCTCTTCTTTATACTTGAAGGTTGGTGACTGCCTGGAAGACTTTGCATTGTTGAAAGCAGGGGCCTGTTAGCAAGACCCCCTACCAGTATGGTTGTTGTAACAGAACAGATTGGGCCCCATATTTTGTAACTGACTCAACCATTTCTGATTTCCCAGACTGGCAAGTGAACCAGAAGGGAAAGTTTTTCACCTTCTGACCCCATTTTGGCCGCTTGAGGCCCAGTAAATCATAAAGTAAAGCCAACATTGTAAGAATCACTCTGATGAAACTCTGATCCTTCCTCAGAAACATTTAATTTACTGATTTATAGCTTCCATTTTTTAAAATATATATTTTCCTTTTGCAAATTTTAAAACAAGGAAAAGTAAAATGGCAGTTGGCCAGCAAAGCAGACTTCTAGGTAAACCAATATAAAAATCAGTTTTGACATGCTATTGAAATGGTACTCATCCCCACAAGTTCATAACTGTCTAATTCAACCTGTCGAATACTTATTTACAACATCTCTGTTCTGTTGGTGTGTAATTTATGATGCACATTATTCTATGAGTTCAGAAAAAATGATCAAAGTTTAAGATACTTCTTCCCTTCATGTTTATCCTGATGATAATTAAAATCTTTCAAGTGTGACTTTACGAAAGCTTTCTCCCTTCTTTCCAGTAAGGCCCACTCTTGCTCCACTTCGTGCTAGCAAATGAATGGGAGAGAGGAGCTGAGCCTGCCAGGGCCTCTTAGAGTTTCGTGAGGAGCTGAGGCATGATTACAAACTGGAAAAAGGGGAGACCAGGAACTTTTATGTGTCAGTGAGAAAGGATGGGAGTTTTAGAACAGTATGTGTGGAACTTGAGCCAAAAAAAAGGGTTTAAACTTTTGAAAATCTAGCTTCTGTTCCTAGGCATGATAGAAATAAAGAACTAATTGGGCAATAAAACGTGCTTATTGGAGTTGGCTAGGGTGTGATCACTTGTAAAGGATTACTAACAACAGGATGAGGGTTTTTTCCTCTGCAGGGAAGAGAAATTAAGGAATATAAAATATATGGCAAAATACAGTCACGAGTATTTGAAATGCACATATGTATAATGTCCTTTAACTTCCTTCTGACTTCGGCGTTCATAAAACATTTCCTCAGTTCTGGTGAGGAAAGGAGGAATAAAACCTCAGCACTGTGAACGAGCCGGTAACTTCACTGTCATTTGTGTATGTCAGTGCTGCTTTGGGTATTGTAAATCTTTTAAATTTTTAAATCTTCATCTGTTTCTGAAGTGCAGGTAAGCTGTGTCAGGCAGGGCATTCTGTTCAGTGATAGTCTTGATATAGCTCAGAATAGCTCCCAAAATAAACAGTGCTCCCCATCCTTTACTGTTGTAAAGCCCGATCTTGGAGGTTGCCCTACTGTGCAACCTAGATACCCGTGCCCTATTATGCTCGGCACTGTACAGGTGGAAAAAACCCCACAGTTACTAGGTTCCAGAAAACTGAAAATAAAATCTAAATAAATCAATGGATGCGTTTGGAACTGTTCTCAATAATGACTACGATTTGTAAGACTAACCACTTGCTCAGCAGTAAGTAGTTGTAGAACTGGATTTTAAGGAAAGAGTGAAGGAAACCAAATTGCTCAACTGCCACAAATATCCTGCTCTGTTCCTGTAAGAGAACATAAACCAACAACTAATAAAAAAAAAAGTTTTATTAACTGTTGGAAGAATTATTTCTATCAGCATTTCCTAGTAAAATTGAAGTGACTTAATTCCCAAACTTTCTTTCAAAAAAGGCGTTTTTTCAGGCTGTTGGAAGTTGGCCACTAAATGTGTCTGTAACACATTAGGCACTGTTTTTCAAAACACCTTGTGGACTGCTAATTGGGGTTTGCATAATACCGCAAAATTGCAGGCATTCCTTTGAAATACGTAGGAATGAAAACTGCTTTTCTGGGGTGAAAGAAAAAGGAATTTTTTATTTTTAACAAAAAGCCCTAACAAAAATCCTTTGTTTGAATATGTTATAATTATTGTTTGCTTTTTTTTTCTTGAAGAAATTTGAATCATTTGAGGAAAAGTTTCTAAGCAGTTTTGAGTTACACAAGTTCAAGGGGGCCTTGTACATACAGTACTACTGTTCAGGCCAAGAGGTAAACAATTATGAAATGCCTTTGAAATGCAGGGTTGGTGAGGCTTTTCAAGGTTATGTATTTTGTCACTGAACACAACAGTAAGTTGTTGGGAGCAGCAGTGAGTGATACTTACTTATGCACAGATGTGCAAATGAAAAAGTTACGAAATTTAATAGTTCAGGGTCCAAATTCTTAGTTATAACACCCTGTTGTAAACCTGACTTACCCTATAGGGACTGGGATAGGATCAAAAAATTTTTTTTTTTTTAAATTAGAGAAATACACTTGCTTGATCAAAATTCAGACTTACTCTGCTCTTTGGCTGGTGAGTTCATAGGCATTTCAGGCCTGTCCATCCTGCAGATCTGGGGCTGTACTGGCTTTGGGCCTGAAGGTGTTTTCAGGGTAGAACAGGATCGAACCAGGGCTGGCACAGAAAAGCATTAGGCTGCATTCTCCACTTCTGTCCTTTCTAACCATTGGATCACTCTGAGCTGTGAATCCTTTTCATGGCTTTGAATTTTCAACATGTCAGTCCAAGTAAGCTGATTTTGATTGTTTCCTAAGTGTCCCACAACGTGGGTAGCAACTCTTACGAAGCAAAAGCTGGAGAAAGCCAGTTTCAGAGCATCGCCAAAGAGTGGCTAGGGGCATGAGAGAGCCAGATCTATCCAATTAACTCTTATTTTTGTCCCGACATTCTGAAAGTGCAGTTTTAACATCTCATCATGCTCTGGGTGATATACACAGCCTGAAAGCATGAACATGGTATTTCCAAATCTGCTTCACCTCACTGCATGATTCTGTGTTTAATGAAGTACAGCAAAGGGAAAGCTTTTAGGCAAGCTGGATGATAACAGAGTTGGAAACTTACACTGTATTTACCAACAAGAACAGTCTCTTATGGTCAGAAGCTCAGTACAGCAAATAATACTGTAGCTTGGAAACAGAGAGGTGTCGGGGAAAGGAGAATTTTTTGTTTCGAGTGTCAGGTTTGACACTACTTTTGTTTATATCTACTAAATATCTAATGCTTATGTCTAAGACATGGTATTTCAGGCTTGTATAAAGAAGGCTTTAAAAGAAAAGTACACGTCCTTCACGTTAATCAATTACACAAAAATAAGGAAAGAAAATTACCTTTTGTTATATTTGAAGCACAGGAGGAGGCGGCAAGGGCAGATTAGCAAGGCTTTGTTCAGCAGTGCCTGTATATGAAATAAACAACTTTTGACAGGAAGATTACGAAAACTGAAATCATGAAGAGAGAAAAGCTGTTGCTAAATGGTAAGCGTGAATACGTTTTATTTACCCACCTTTTTCCTTCTGCTTAGGCAGAGATACATTCCAGGTTCTTGGAGATTTTAATCATCCCTGAGCTGTCGAAAACTTTGTCACCTGCGCAGGAAACACACATTTACACAACCTACTGGGTGGGAGAAGCCCCCTGCCTTCTCCTGTGGCACCCCGTGGGCTCCGCCGTGCTGCTATTGCTGGGGTGCGGAGTTGGTGCACAAAAGTGGCTGGCAGCACTAAATAGATTGCAGGAAGGAGTGTCCAGTGCTGTGTATTTTTAACTTGATACATCTCTCTTGAAAAGACAGGCAGGTGAACGAAGGAAATGCAGGAGGCCAGAGGTGGAAAAACATCCTGATGAGAGAAAAAATTCCTTCTTCTAATGCAAGGTTTTGTCACTGAGCCACGAAGTTCAGAAAATAATGATGAGTGGTCATAGGTATCTACTAAGCGTAGAATTTGCTTTAGATTGAAAACAAGAGCAGGAAAAGTAAAAAAGTCTCTCCAGAAGAGCATAGCATGCACCCGTCTCTCTTTGCAGCAGTGATGAGAATATCATCATCCTCTCCATAGAGTTCTGGTGAGTGTGAAGGTGAGGATCACAGAAAATAGTCATGTAATGACTCGAGCTTTCCTTCCTTACAGTTCTGACTTATTTTCTCTCATCCTGATACACTCTAAAGAATGAAATATGTAATAAAAATACTCATGAATTAAAGAACTTCTGTTCATTTGCTTACTATTTCCACAGAAATTTATCTACTCAGAATTACAAATAGCAGAAATGCTAGTGATTGTCATTACAATATCAGTACGTCAGCACTTTTTAAAACCTGCCATTTCTGTCACAGAGTTTCAGAAAAATCTAGAAAAGCAGAGGAATGTAATCGTTTGCTGTCACAAGAGGTGCCTTTGCAAAATTTGTATTGAAATGCAGTTTCCTGTTGCAGGCGCGCCCATGGTTCAAATATATTCTGTTCTAGTGTTTCTTATTTTAGACCCACTTCTTAGAAATTGCAGGGGGGGACCCCAAAAGACAGATAAACCGCACACTGAGAACAGTGTCTTCTGAGACCTGGAAGAAAGTTTTCTTTGCTTTTTGGTTCTTCTAGTGCTTTACTTGTTTCCCCTACAGTTTCTGGATTTGGCCCACACTAGTTGAAATGTACACTTACACAAAAGCCTGCAAAGAAGTCTTATCTCAATATTATTTTGAGGACATGAAGGCTGTGAATCATACAAGGCCTGTTTACATGATCCTTAACTGGATCTGGACCAAAATAAGGGTTCTGTCTTAGCAGTCTACCTTAGGTATGTGGAATAGTCATAGCCCTAGATGTTAATTTGTGTGCTCGTAGAGAAATGTCTTAAAGTAATTTTGCTCCTGACCCAAAGATCATAGGTTTGTTTGATTTTATCATAGCCCATTAAAGTTCTTTACCTAAAATCTATTGGAAACGGAACAAAAATACTGTGCAATGGACTATTCCCTCAGTATTTCCAATCCAGCCAAAATGTGATTTAACTTTCTTTGTGACTCTTTGCTGAGACCAAAAATGTTGCCTTTCCGTTAGCCTACTCCACCTAAAGGCAAGAAATAAAGCAAAACCCTGGCTCCAGCAATGAAAGCTGTTCATTCTAGCACTAATTCCATTAAGCAAGCAGAACTTCATCTATATATGAAAATGCACTGAGCATCATCTAGGCAATCATAGCGTTCCTCAGTTAGCTGTAAACTGTCATATTGACTCAAATTGCACTTTCCCCATACACACATTTTGAAGATCCTTTTTTCACTCCCTTATTGTTGAAAATCCTCATTTTCTCTTGTTGCATATAGCTGCTGTGCGGTTGCAGTGAAGTAGGAGTATTAGATACTTCACAAGAGTGGTGATTTTTACATTTACATTGTGGGACTGAATTTGGAAAGACAACAGGAGCCTTTAAATTGGTATTCACTAGTTTCAGATAGTAAAGATTCATAGATTTAGGCAAGCTGACAAAGGATGTTTTCCTGTTTTGGGTTTGTACAGCCTGAAAGCGTCTCATATACTGCTACTCAAGAATGTATGAGACAGTAGTTAATGAACTGTGGTAAGCTATAAGTAAGTAAATATTCAGATATGGGCACCATACTATGTAGCTCAATGAATTTGACCACAATTATTATATAATTACTGTGGTCATGACTGGTTTCTGAGTTTTGACTTCACAAAGCATAGGTGTGTACTGTTAGTAGTTGGTTGCTAGGGGTTTAGTTTAATTAGTCAAGTTTAAACATAGCTTGCTATGAAAAGCAAATGTTTTAGTATGTTATGGTGTTCCTGAGTTATGACTGGGAAAGTATGAATTTACAATGAGAAAGCATAGTGAAAGCTAAAGTGTTCTTGGGTAATATCCAGAAAATAGGTTTCTGCTGAAAACCTATTTAGATGTCTTTTTTTCCCTTGGTACTGTTGAACTAATAGCCTTTAAATACGATTAGTTTTGTGTCAGATAACATTTGAAAATATTTCATTGCATCCCTACCACAAAAAATAAGGTGAATCTAATAGAATTTTACACATTATTCTAAATTACCCCCAGCATTTAACATAGTTATCTCCTTTCTATACAGCTTGTCCTGGAGTTGTCCTTCTAGAGAATTTTGTTCTTGGTCACTAGGGGTCAGTGATTCAGCTCCAAGTTAAGATGCCTCAAGGTATTGAAGTGATGCAAGTTCCTGCTGTAGCCAGTGGAAATCGAGTCAAATGAATGCTTCTCTAGGCTCCACCGACTTATGGCTTTGACTTTAATGGGAGCCAAGACATGTAGCTCACATGCAAATGCTTACATTTAAGTATTTGAAGTATGGAATTAAGTTTCTCTCAGCGTTTAGGTTCTGCTACGCTCCGGTGAGGTTAGTTTGTGGTGGTCTGATCTAGAGCCAGCTCACGGTTTCTCGATGGAGAAAGCAAAACTGGATTTGGCCAATTCAGGAACAAAGACGCAGGAACGCGTATTTTGTCCTTACCTTTGACGGCAGCAGAGCTCAGTATTTTGAGCCAGTAAAAGAAATTCAGGACAGGGAAGGCTGAGAAAGGCTGGTGGGACTTGCCAGGCCATGCAGAGGGCCCCAGGGACCCTTACTTTGGTGGCAGTACGAGGTGTGGATGAGACGCACAAGAGAAACCTGCATCTTAGTGTCTAAATCCACTCCCTTCCCAAAGCTGCCCTTACTTCCTACGCTGCCGGAGTAAGAGCAGCCAGGAGCGCTCTCATACCCACAGACGCAACATGCGTGGCAGGCCTGGCCCTCGGCCTGCCTGCCTGCTCTGCTGCCAGCGCCCCGCAGCTCCAAAAGCATAAACGAACCAGGCAGAGGGCAAGCAAATATAGCTCTTGCTGCTTACCCCAATCCCTCCCCATTGCAGTCTCAGGGAAAGGGAACAGTCCTTCCCCCTCCTTCATCCTTCTCCTGCCTGAGTCCTAGAGGAGGAGTCAGTGCAGCAGGACCCAAGTCTCAGCGGGACCCAACACACTACACAGCTGCTTTGCCTGGGATGGACCTTAAGTGGCTTGCCCCTTTTGCCTAAAAGCTTACAAAGTTTTTTTCTAAGAATTTTTGCCAAAATTTTTGGTAAAGTTCACAGAATCTGGAGATTTGCTGTCTGGCCAATGCTCTTATCTCTTGAATTGTGCAACTGTCCTTCCTTTAGTGTGATGTTAAAAAGTAAGAACAGAAAAAAGCAAAAGAAAGAACAAAAAGAAATTTCCTCTCACCTGAGTTATGTCTATCACTTTACTTCTTACGAAGCAATCATTAGCAATTAAAGCATGATTTTGTTGTCTCTCCTAAATACTTAATGTGTGTAACTGCTGACCATGATTTTGGCCAGTTTCCTGATTCTGGATAAATGGTATTCTCCTTCCATGTGCTAAAGCATTAAGGAAACATCTCTACCGCGTTGGAGGTTTTTAATTCTTGTGGCTGGTGGGGCTGTTGTTTTGTTTTAATCTGTGATGAATTACAGCTTAAAACAGTTCTAGCCGCCTGCTTTTCTCTTGGCCTCCCTCCTCAGCACAGAATAGTATCGCAGTGTTTTCCCCACTTACCTTGGTTGTTAGGGACAAACAATGTTTGATGTAGTCGGAAGCCTCCAAGAACTGTTTCTTTAATTTTATTTGAAAAATTGCTACTTTTTTATCTTTTGTCCAAGGAGGATGTGCCACTCTTGATAGGTCGTTGTGGACAGCATGGAGCCGCTGGGAGTGAATTGCTCTGTTCAGTCACAGCATAGACAGTGATGGCTGCAGCTGCTCCCTTTTAGCTCCCTCTGCGTGATTCTGTCCTGATCCGCAGTGCGATCCTCAGGAACAACAGAGCGCGTCATCCTCTGGGCCAGCAGAGCCCTCAGGACTCCCTACTAATCTCCCTGAGAAGTTCACCCAACAGTGTAAATGGTAGCAGTTGTTTTATGACATGGAGACTTGGCTACAGAGAAGTGAACGCAAACCAACTTACTCTTAATTACTTTTTAAAGGAAAGCAGATTTCCTCCATAGTGATAATCAATGGGACTTGTGTTTGGAAGAAAGATGGATTATTCAAAACGAAACCAAATCTGCCCAGGGCACATTTCCAATGGATCTTACTCCTTTTTAAGTTCACTTATGCTTTCGTAAGTAGTTCCTGAATAATCTTTAGTAAGTGTAAATTAAAGAGCCACCCATACTAAAAAAATCAGCCAAGGTCTAAATCTGCTTTAGGAACAATTTTAAAAGCAGTGGTCCAATTTTGTCAGCCAATACATTCTTCTTGCCTTTTATGATTTTCCAAACTGTTCAGTTTCCATATGTAAATGGCATAGTAAAGCACTGTCATATGTATTTCTTTCAGAATCTTAATCTTCCTGATTAGAAGGCAGTGCTGTCTTTGACTACACTTGTCAATAAGAAATGCAGGACATATAACTTGGGTCTCTAGGGTTTGAGAAGACACTCTTAACAAATCTGTTGCAAACACCACCATAATCAACTGCATTAGTCGCACCCACCGAGAAGCTGTACCTGCAGCCTGGGTTCTTGTACCCACCAAGTTCAGGTCTATCCCATGTAATCGAGAACAGCTCTTTTAATGAGAGGCTGTTTATGCTACATCTTTTTTGAGTCCGGTGTCTCACAGGCTTGTGTACAGCCAGGACATTTTAGCTTCATGCTGCTCTGCCAGTTTACCGTGCCATGGACCAGCGTGCCTCGCTCCTCCCAAGAGCGTGGTGTGGGAGGCAGCCTACATTTCCAGCGCCTGCTGCTTCTCCAGGCTTGCAGCTGGAAATTGGAGGCAACTCATGGCCTATTCTCTTTCTGGCAGTTTTCAGGCCTGCAGAATTTAAAGCCAGTTTTGGCATGTAGTCCTCAGAAGTGCCTTTTATGAAAATAAACTTTGCATTTTTTGAGAAGCACTGAAGCTGCATGAATTAAAAACATCACGTTACTGACTTTCCAAGTGGAGTGACAGATTGTTCCACCCTGTCCTGGTGCCATTGTCAGATAAGAAAATTGAATTCTTCACTCCTCACGATGTTTCCTTGGGTGCAAAAAGAAATACAAAGTCTTCATAGCTAGAACTGATTAATGTCAATTCTGTAATGACAAGATACTTCAAAATTACTGTCTCATGTCCTTTAGGGTTTTTTTTCTCTTTAGCAGTCTCCTCTGTTAGAACATGTTTACAGTAAGTACTCTTTTAAACTAGAATTTCTAAAAGGATTCAACGAAAGAAAACAGGGAAATTACCTTGACATTCAATGACAGCTGTAACGTCATGTAAATCATTTCTAATGGAGAACAATTATGGAGGCTCAGAGTCAACTGTAATAGATTTTTCACACAAAGGAGGAAGGATGTTGGACCTACTGTAAAACTGTGAAGAAGTAATTGCATACCATCTTTCGTACCTAACAAATGAGGTATTTTTAAAGATGTCACACTAGCTGTGACATGCTCAAGAACGTCATGTTCTAGGCAGTGGTGTGTTTTGTTTGCATTTACATCTTTTAGAGCAGCCATGTGTACTGCAGCGTTTGTGTGCCTGCTACATATTTTGGGTGTGAGTGTACGTTACCATTTTCATTTTGCTCAGTTGTTTGGTACTGGGTACGTTGCAGCCATTTAGGACCCGTGCTGTATATACTGACTGCTGCCTGTTGTCTTGTCTCGGCGAACGTGCAAGTTCTTTTTCAAAGTGACTTCTTTTCTACTTAGCAATGTGACCTCCTCAGGACTAATACCTCCCATAGAGGAAAAACATCCTGTTTCTACGGTGGGATTTATACTGAGGTCTGAGAAGGTTTAATGAAATTTAGTAATTTGAGGTTCAAAACTCTAGTGAGAGATAATTATCCATAGCTTATGAAGATGGAATAGATGCTATTTGAATGCTCCCTCGCTTCAAGGACATAATGCCATTTGCTTCTGGCTATTCTATTAATTTTCATCTGATTTTTCAGTTCTCTGTATGAGAGAGAACTTCCCTTAGTTATGAGTGGTTTTACTTAATGCCACTTGTCTCCTGCCTCTGCCTTACAGATTGTGAAAAATTACTGTAGAGCAGTGTGCATTGACCTGATAGATGGAAGGCTTCAATTGCACCTGCAATTAGACTCTCCTTTTATTGCATCCAAGTGGAAAAAGAAAGTGGCACTAGGACATGGCACTTACTCTGCCCATTTGGGGACCAGACCCCAGAACCAGGAGCTGCCCCTCCACTGGGCTGCAGTAGGAGAATCCCAAAACTTGGGTCCAGCCCTGCACCTTGCTCTGTATGTTGTAGTGACATTTTGTGTCGTGGAAACTCAGAGGATCATTTAGTGACCTTTTTCAATTTCAACATTAATTTACTTTGAAACAAGTCACATTTGGGGATCATGATGGTTTTCATCTGTTCGTCTGTTGCAATCATCTGGGCACATCATGTATCTGCCTGTTGCAGGGATGACAGGTACCGAAAAACTGAGGTGCCACCCTGTTCTCCACCTTTGTCCTGAAGTGCAGAAGTCTCTTGGAGACCGAAACACCTTAGCTTAAACTAAATCTATTAATTAATAGTTGGGTAAAGGATGAGAGATGTTTGATATGAAGGAGTTTGGACCTGATGGTTTAAAAACCTTGGATTCTAGAAGTCAGTTTCAGTCTCCAGCATCGGTTTCCCATCTGTGAAACGGATTTTATATTTAACAGCTACATGAGAATGAACTGAGCCTAGATTACATTCATGCCTTGCTTGCATTAACTGGAAATGGCTGGAGTTCTTCCTGTATTTCGGACTGGCCAGGATCCATCTGACCATTTGTAGAAGGCTTTGCAAAGGAAAGCAATCCCTAACAATACTAATTGAAAAAACTGCATATTTTGTGATCTTAATCACGAGTCACATAAAAAATCTTCAGTGTTTCTTGAAGACATAACAGGGTCAGGGCATATGTGTTTTCTTCCAGTTTATCCCCAAACATCTGTTTTCCCAGTGAATAAAAGTATAAACAAGAGTGAGAGGACAGTTTATTTTCCTGTCTTCAATCTTTTTGTCAAAGTCTTTCATCTCAGAATTGCACTGTAAAAGAAAATTTTGGGAAAGGGGCATGTTCCTGAAATAGTTACAGTCTTTAAACCTTTGTTTCCCGTGTTAAAAGATTTACACTGAAATCATTTTGACTAGCTCATCAATTCACTGCTGTGGGAGATATCACATCTTAAAAATCTTTAAAATGTGTCTATATATTTATATTTCATTTTTCTTTGTGCTCTCCTTTTCTTCCCATTGGGGGGGTTGTTCAGGCACCTGGCTGCTCAAATGCTACACCAGTCTGATTTAATTGATGGCCAACTTTGCCCCTTGTTGCTTTGCCAATGTAGCCTTTAGAGAAGTCCTGGATCATTGCCGTGCATTAATAGTTTGTCGTTAGAATAATTAATGTGTGCAATCTATCCTGTGGTTTAAAAAAATACGAGGACAGAGTACTTGCGTTTTACTCCTGGGCAGAATTGCACTGTAAGTGTTTCTAGTGGCCATGTTCACTTCACCGGTTCTCATCGCTGTGCTGATGCCAAGTGGTAATTGGGAAACTGATGTGGCTGAGAGGACCAAATTTGTACCGGACTGCTTTTGCTTTATTTTCAGACGAGTCGGTTTTCATCATGGCTGACACACAAGTATTTGCAGCAGTAAAACATTGGAGGCAGTTCAGGGGCAGGAACTTTCTGATAATACAGAGAAGAGATGACTTGGCCAAGCTGAGTAAAACACGTTAGTTCAGATCGTTCTCTCCAGCTATTACCTTGAATTGTCTTTGACTTCTAGCCTATGATGAGACTAGTGCGCTCATCTTTACTGGTCTTGCTATCGGATACATCACACGTATTAATCTATTTTAGGGTTTTAAAGCATGTATTTTTAACTGTGGGAGATAAAAAAAAAGATCATGTGCTCTGAAGCAATTGCATTCTAAAAATCACTTAATGCATGGGAGACTTCACACATCAAAGCATGTGTAATGTCTTGTGATGGCATGTTGTCTGAAGGATGCCAAATGCCCAAGTGGAACCTGAGAATGTTTTATTTTTCAAAATCTTGTAAATTACTGGCATAAATCTGCCTAGCTGAATAGCTCCAGTTACAAAGTATTGATTCAGTGTCATGCAACTGAGATGAGGGAGTAGGAGAAGGAACTTTTCTCACAAGATTCAAATTATTTCTGCAAACATATGTAGTGGATTTAAGTAGTTGTGTTGGTTAGGGAAACTGTTGCTCAGGACTTTGTCCCACTGGTGACTAGTTGCTCTTTAGACACCTCTAGGTGGGAAACAAGATATATGCATCCTATATAGCAACATTTTGAATGTGCCTCAGCAGTTCAATGAGTGCGTGCAAGAGGCTGTGGGAAAGCTACTACAAAATCAAAACATAAATAAAATCTGAACAAGTAGAGAGCGAGAGGGGCTGAGCCTTGGAACACCACCACCACCCACCCACCTGCACTTTGTTGAAGGCCTAACGCCTCACAGGGCCAAAAAAAACGTTCATTGGCTGAGAGAACATGAGGCTAAATTGTGGTGTGAAATGTGTCCCCAAAACTAGCAATTACAGAACTTCAAGTAAGGCCTTGTAGATGAGAAGATAGGGTTTTAATAACAACCATATTCTTGTCAGGAATTTGGCAGCCTAACCGTTCAACGGCTGTGTACAGAGGTTAACACTTAAGCACAGGATTTCTGGCCTATTCCATTCCTGATGCAGCTGGATCAATATTAAAGTGTCATTTTTCGGTACTGTCTGAACCCAGAACATCCAAGGAAGCATCAACAAACACAAAAATGAATGGTAGGGCAGGAGAAGAGGTGTGTTGAATTTCTCGATGCGGACAAAATCTACAACAGGTCGCAAATGGCTGCCTGGACCCTGACCTCCACTGGACCAGACGGTGCTCGGTCTGTCTGCGCCTGGGCTCTCTGCAACCTGCTGACCTGCCTCTGCTGCCTGTGCGCGTGGGATGACGACCGGAGGAGGGGACAGTTTGAAAAGCAGCTTCCCCGAAAGAAATTCAGAGAGGAGAACATGAACTTACAGCAGGCAAGGTTTGTAGGGTTCAAAATGTTGTTTTGCTTCCTGCCCAAAGCAAAGATGAAAAATAAATTGACATTGCTGCCAGAGATGATAGTCTCGATAGGTTAATCTCAGAAATGAACTCTCTCAAAATCTTCAGCGGAAATGAGATTTGGTGGGATTAAATGTGATGTAGAAAGAATAATTGGTGGGGTCAGTGGCCTGGAGAATGTGGATAAACGTTGGGAGCAGAACTCTCAGAGAATACGGTAGATATACAGATTCGTTAAAGAAAGTAATAACTTAAAAATCTTCCAAAGTGGGGAAGGAAGATCCTGTTAAATGTTTGACGCAAGACACTTTTTCCTTTCCAGAAGCAGGAACAGCTGCAGCGGTAAAGAATTGCACAGAGCTGCCTGCAGCTCTGCCATCCTTCACTCTCAAACAAGCCCAGAGTCACAACATCGAGTTAAAATCCCAGAACCACACAGGTGGAAGGGCCTTTTGCAGGTCTCCAGTCCGCCCTACTGCTCCAAGCAGGCTCAGCTGTGAGCTCAGACCCAGTTGCTCAGGACGTTACCCAGCCAGGTCTTAGGAACCTCTGAGGATGAAGACTGCACAGCCTCAGTGAGCAAACTCTTCTTGAATTCAAGAAAATTCAGGAGAGAGCTAGGATCTTCCAACTTGTGTGGGAGGACATAAGAATATTTCAGGTACTGTCCCAGGCTACTTTAGTGAAAAGTAGTCTCTGGCAAGTATAGTACGATGCTGGTCTCTCAGAGTAGTTGCCCAAAACCATCTGAAAAGGAGACCACTGCTTGAATGAGGAGAGGTTAAACATCTCTGTCACCAAGCTAGGCTGAATTTCCACACTTTAGGGAAAGAAGGAAAAAAAAGAAGAGGAAAGGATCAGGTGGGTGGGATGTACGACTGAATGGTTAACAAAGGTGGGAGCTGACTGGGCCTTCATTTTAAGGCAAAAACATAAAGGAGAGGTAAAAGAAGATCAGGCCTTATTAAAGAGACTGAAAAAGTAACCTGGGTGATGATTCCTTTTTGCATCAGAGAAATAAAGGCAGTTTTCATCAATGAACTTCCTACTATTGTTGGTGATATTCAACAGGTTTATAAAAGCATTGGCCATGTTTATGTTTATGAGAGGAGTGGATTTATGTCCTGAGGACAAAGAGAATAAAAGAGTAGAGGCTTAGTAAATTGTGGTGGCAAAGATCAGTCAATAAAAAATATTTCAGTAACTGTTACAGGGATGAAAAGCCCCTTTTTATATGAAGCAAAGACAGACAGATGTATTATTGTGCCATTATAAGGCGTGCATTTATAGAGCGGTTGAAGGAGATATCTGAGGACATGAGAACCGCTGCTGTGTGCAGTCCCCTCTCCCCCAAGTATTGGGAGAAGTATTTCCTGAACAGTCCGTGTTGGGGGGAAAGGCAGTAGGCAGGTTACAATTCCAGCCCTTGATCGATCGAGATGACTGATAGCTACACAAAGTAGCATACAGAAGAGTTAGCAAACTTATTACAAGGCTTGTTTGATCAATGCTCTTAAGAAGAAACTCCTTCCTCCTGGAAGAAAGCAAAGGTATTGGTAATACCATTAAAGAAAAGAGGAGACTGCTTGTTATCTATACATATTTCATTCATGCGAATTGACTGGTTCTCGCTCCTCCCGTATTGACAGACTAGTAACATGTTAGGTGTGTATACCCAGAGCAGTATGGATTCATGGTTGGGGGACAAATTTCAGATAATAATAGAAAAGCTCTACTATGAGCTATACAATGCAGAATAATAACAGGTAAGTTATCTGGGGGTCTCCTGACAAAGAAAATGCCACTGAGTAGCTAGAGGGGAAACACTGCGTTCAGGAAAACATGGCTTTGGAGGTAAGAACTTGCGTTTCTGCTGTGTATAAGAGTTGTTAGGCTTTTGAATTAGGGAAAGGAACATCTTTAACCTGGTTAATTAACATGGCAGGAGCCTCTGTGGTGTCTACAGCTACAGCAGGAGAACATCTGTCTGCAGCAATTAGGCAGGAACTTCCTAACTAAAGGGCTGCTCACAGATGGAGCAGATAGCTTGCCAGGCAGATGATGTAGGGCTGTTTATACAAACCCACTTTTCCTCTTAAAAGCAATAGAATAGCAAACACATATCGTTGGCAATCTTTGGGTATAAAATGAATTATGATAAATCTGAAATGTTAAGTGCCTGCTATTTTGAAAAAATTACACTGGGAGGGGAGAAAACCCTCAAATTCATTAAGTAGGGTAAGAATGCATACTAATGTGACAGAAAAACACAAGGTCTTATTGAAAGTTTATTACGCTGTATAAAATAATAAAAGGCTTTGAAGACTGGGTAGAGATGACGCTTTCTCGGATGTGCAGAATAGCTTTCAGTAAAATGAATATATTTCTACCACCTATCCTATTTATTACTCGTGTTAAGAGAATTAAGATTGTTAAAGAATTTCTTCTCAGAATTTATCAAACATGTAAGCCTGTTTTGGTCAGGGAATATATTGCCTTGCAAGGAGTAGGATATGAAATCTTCTGCAGATTACTTGGAATATACCCTGTGGTGTAGGAGGGGTTTTTCAGTATGTTTATTTTTGCTGCATGTAATGCTAATATTTATAGAAAAGTTCTCATAACACTATGTGCTCCACTATTGATTGGATGACATAGGATTTCATAAGAGCTAAAATCTATTTGATTTCAACAGAAAATATTATAAGACTTAGCATGTAAAATCTTGGAGAAAAAAATCAAGGAAAGAAGTTTGAACTAAACAGTGGGGGAAGATGTAGAATAGTTGCCATTGGTCTCCACCTGGTCCCTCAACCCTCTCCTAAATGTAGTGTAAAGAAAACATTGGTACTCTATGGATACTATTTCTCTTCATAATCATGAACATTTTCTGATGATGGTAAGTAGTGCTACAGAGGTTGTTGGCAAAGTTGCTTCTTTTTCTAGTACCTTGTAATTGTGGAAGAAACTCAAATAACAACCTCTGTACTGGTTTAGCTACCTATGCTTTTCTCTGAGAAGCTCGTTTTATAGAGAAAGAAAATGCGATATCCTACCTTTTACAACTGCTAGACAAGGTATTGCTCAATGCAATAATTTCCTACCCTACCAAAACCTGCGATTTGCTAAAACATAGTTCAGTTTCTCCATCATGTATCTCATCAGATTAGACCGATTAAAAAAAGGGGGGGGATCCATATCTGAAGGACAAACACTCTGTAGCCAGAATCTTCTGAATTCAAATATGATATTAGTGTATAATATCGTATTTTTCCTTTGTATGTGTTAGTATGTTGAGGGTGGATACAAGGCTTACTTCTTACTAACAGTTACATATACAGCAAGTACATACATAGCAAATATTAACCTCAATTTCTTGCAATTTCTGTCTGTTCCACTCCAGATTTTTTATCTGACTGGGAAAAAAATTGGTAATAAGAGAATTTTGGATCTTTTTTTTTGAGAAGGGGATTGGTCTCTGGTGAATTGTCCATGCAGCCTGACATGACTGCCCTAGGAATGCAGGGTGTCACTGCTTGTTTTCAGGAGATGGAGTTCTGTGGCTGCTGGATCTTGAATAGATGTGATTTTTTCAAGTTGTAATTTCTAACTCAGTTTCTGATCTGAAATGTCAAGACTCCTCAGTAATATGCAAATAGAATAGTGTGTCTTTATAATTATGATAGGACCCTGTTCGCCTGAGGTTGTTTTCCATCTCCCCACCCCTTCAACAACTTTTGTTCTTTTACTGACCCCAGTGGTTCCTGCAGCATCTGCAGACTGCAGCATCTGAAAGCAGATGCAGCTGCTCAGTTTCTGAAAAAGAAAGATTCAGGAACAGTGACTGCTGCCTCTGTCTCAGGGGCCTGGGGGACCACTGGCTGGGCTGCTCCTTCTGTGGAAGGCTCAGGTCAACCTTTCTTCTTGTTACTCCCAGCGCCACCCCAGACCAACACATTTACTTTTCCAGTGATGATGTCAGTTACTGAGATAGGAAAATGAGGTCACAGACAAGATCAAGCAATGGGAAAGCGACTGGATCACCTCCAGAACCCCATTCCAGTTTCCATAGAGTTGAAATCTTTTCTCCTTTTATATACAAATGGAAAGTCAGTTCAAGTAAATGAGATTTGTCTTTTCAGGTGAAAAAGCAGGATGGGCTGTTCAGCTCCCTTGTGGGGAGTAACCACTTGTAGCGACTTCCACTGGCCCTTGCGCACGTGAGATCTCTCTGCCCAGCAGCCATCTGCGCCCCAGGCTGCTGAGACACCTGGAGATGGGCCAGCAGATCTCAGAGCAACTGCAGGAGCCAACACAAGGGCTGAATGCACCAGTACTTGATACCCGAGATCTAGGAAAAGCTGTTCTTCCTAGATCTAGGAAAAAAACATTTGCTGAGCTTTATTTCATAAAAAGAGAGAGGATAGGAACATCTTATAGTGAAACAACAAACCTGAAGTATGAGCTCACAGCTGCAGTTATACTTGCCACACAAATAAAGTGGTGCTGGAAGAAGTGATTTATTTTTCTCTATAACAATCCCTTCATGCTGCGATGGGTCCTGTTGCATTCTGGAGAGAGAATTACTCGGCCATTAGGTTTCGGGAAGGAATAAAACAAGAAGCTTACTTTAAAGTGAACTGGAATATACGTTGTTCATTAGGATTCTCGGCACGCTTCTGTCAGCTGGTAGAATTTTAATCAATGTTTTTGTCCATGTAGTTGACATAGGATCTGTGTTTGAATACTCATGAATACAGTGTACATTACCTTGCTATACTTGTGTGGGAACTAACAGAGTACAGCGTTTTTCCCAGTAATATACATCTGGTATTAGAGCCTCGTCCAAAACATTAATCAGTTTTACAACTATAGACAGAATTTTATGACATTCTTCACTAATGTGATAATGATGAGCTGATTCTTACAAATCTTCGTGGACTTTCTGTTCAGTGTAGAACCAAATTAAAATTTAACTTTTTCAAAATTTTCAAGTGTTTCGGTGTTTCACTGGTTCGGTGAGACCCAGCCAAATATTTGAGGAGAGAAGGTTCTAGTGAGTTTTCTAGCAGAGTTTCTGAATTGCTTTTCTGTAATAAATTCAAAAGCTAATTTGCAGGAACTTTGTATCAGATATCATTTATAAGTAGAGTCTAACTAGTTAAGATTATTTTTCAGACAGCTTTTGATTTTTCTTTGGTAACCATTAGCTACTGAATATACTGTTGAGGTAGAGTCTAGGAAAAACACAGCTTTTTTCTGGATTTACTTTAAGATATACTCAATGTGTATTCCAGCTGCTCTGTTTTGAAGAAAAAGACAATAATCTTACTGCTTTTTCTGTGTTATGTCTTGCAATTCCCAGAACAAAAAAAAAAAAAAAGAAAAAAGAAAAAAAATCTCTGCTTAGTATGATTTGCACAAGAGTATGATGAGTCGAGAAATACTTTTTATATGCCTTCACACGCACATGCCAAAAAAGTCTCTGACAGAGTTATTCTCTATAGGAATTTACAGGGGTCTGTGAAAACCAAATACTGAAGCGGTCTTGCTCTTTCTCCTTTAAAATACTGTTTGAGGAGGAGCCTGAGGAGCTGAATTGCTCAGAAAAGGATCTGTTCAATGCATATCTAAGAGAGAACTCTTGGGTTGCTAAGCTGTAATTTAAAGGTAAATTTTGAGACAAAACAAAATTTAATTATTTTAGTACAGTTTATTGTTCCTTTGGGATTTATAAAAACATCTCCAGCATTTTTTGCCTCCACCAAAAAAAGTCTGCTTGTTTGTTGTATTAGAAGTTTTAGATTGCAGTTTCCTCCTCTTTCTGAAAGACTTTAGCAATTATTTGAATTCCCTAAGAACATGTTAAAACACAAGAGACACAGAGCTGCAGCTTCTGTTTTCAGCCCTAGTTGCGGAGAAAGGCAGTGTGGTAGCGTACACTGTCAGTGAGATAAATTGGCATGTCTCATGTAAAATCGTTTGAAGTATTCATAATGTTTTTGTTGCTGGTTTGGTTTTGTTGTTTTTCAATATTTAAAAACATAGTGAGAAAACACGCAGGGGTTTTGGTTAATGTCAAATAAAAAGTAATGTAGATAGCACAATTAAATACATTTACTAGTGACACTTCTTAAATGATGAAGTAATTGGAAGAGATGAAATGGGAAGTTCTTACGGGGTCTCGGGGCCTCTGGAAGGGGTGTGATGCCGGCACGCTCTGGACCGCCAGCGTCCCCAGGAAGCTGCCTCGCTGGCTCTCCGGGGCCTGGGGTGCTGCTGGTAGCCTTCTTGGCACTAACACAGTAGAGATAAAGCTTTGGCAAGGTTTACGCCAGCGGTGGGCCCAAATTGCAGACCTGGCCTCTAGGTAGTGGTAGAGGTTCATGAACGTAGACTTGTGGGTTAGGCCAGTTAGCAGATTAATTAGTAGTACGATTTTTACATCGTTCATGTTTGGTTGGTTCATGTTTCTGTCCATTCATGGTGGGTTTGGAAGATTATTAAACAAACACTTATTGATGCAAAGGTTGAGCAGCAAGTAGTTCGATGTTTGAAAACCAGGTTTTTTCCCCACTTCTTGTGGAAGGATGTACAGAGTAGGAGGAAGGAGAAAAATACTTTCCCTCCCCTGCTCTGTCCATCCTCCTCAGCGAGGGGCCAAGCACGATCCTTTTCTGTTTCCAAGGCAAGACAGGGTTCCCCTGCCTTCAGGTACACATGGCCTTTCCTCCCAAAAGGTGGTGTTTGGTGCAGGTCCCTTATGTGACATTGCTATTCGTAACTTCAGTGTCAAAGTGAAATCAAGACTAGGCGTACATAATTATGGGATGAGGGAGGAAGATGGTGATGCAAAGGATCATTGAAAGGGGCTCTGGTTACAGTAAGCTATGTTTAACCCTCTCTGCATATCTTGCTAGTCGCTCTTCCTTGCAGATATTAAGATTTTGCAGTTTCTGGAATAAGGAGCTGGGATAGAAACCCATATTCACCAGAACAAGTCGGGCAGAGGCTACTTGGCAGCAGCTTGCACGTTTGATGGCCTCAGCGAAGCCATGGTTGCGAGCACATCTGCTGGGGAAGAAGCCCGAGCGCCAGCTGCCTCTGCTGCTGCTTGGCGTCCCAGTCGGTGCTTAGCCATCTCAGCCAAGGGGAAACACGGAACCAGGTTCTGGGGAAATACCAGTCTTTGCCAATGGCAAGCACCTAATTAGATTTGTTTATCAACAGTTTTGTAATTACAGAAATATGTAGCTAATTACTTTTCTTTGAACCAGCTCATGCTCACCTCTCAAGAATGTGCAACAAATAAAGAAGGTAAACTGCTATTTAATTGTACTTTAGACAGTAAATATTTAATGCAACTGAACCGTAACAGAGAATGGGGCACAGAGAGTAGGCTAGTATTTGGGTAATATGAGGTTGATTCAGAACTTTCTCTTGTGCCACTCTTTTCTAAAGTTTTAAATTTTAAATGCATAGTACGTAGCAAAGACAGTCCAGATCAGTGATCTGTTTAGGTGTAAGAGGAGCATATTTGCTGAATTCTAGCCAGGTTGGGGGTCTGGATTGGGTGGTTTGTCATCTTTTTTTTTTTTTTTTTTTTTTTTACAGATCCAATCAATTGTTTGTAAAATACAGTGTAAAAAACAGGAAGAGAAAAACATTTTCCAAGCAGTAGAACAGTCAAGCTCAGCTTCCACTTTATGCAGCTTTATTCCTCTGTCTAGCATCAAAATGAAAAAGGTTCCACTCCAAATATTTATATTATCTACATATGTAATTTTTATTTTTTTCTAAGCAGAACATTCTTATAAGAAAAAGGTTTTTTTATCGCAATAATATTTTCTGATGGAGAAATATTACATGATAAAATGTGGGCTAGCTCAGGAAATACTCATCTTGAATAAGCAAATAATGCTAAGGTTACCTGTGCTTATTTTGGACAAAGTTCTCTTGCCTTATTGTTCAGTAATTCACTGAGTTATGGAGGTATTTGTATGTTCCACAGAGAAACTAAACCAGATTCAAAACCAATAAGGAAGAACGGTCCCAGCCATTGGCCATAGATACTGCTTTTGAATACAAAAAAAAATTTATTGCAATATATGATGTAAAAACAAAAGTCAAATCATTAATCTCAAACATTTGTTCCTGCAGTCTCGTGTGTAGATAAAGCTCTTAAAGCTTCAGGTGGCAAGTAAAGTTTTCTCCTGCAAGATATTACAGGCACCGTCTTGTGCTGCCAAGCCAATGCTCAGCGCTTCCTTCTCCTCCTTCCCCCTTTCATTGCTCTCTCCCAGCCATGAAGACTCCTGGGGCAGCCCCTTTGGGAGGAGTAAGTGGCCAATACTGCTGGGCTTGCTGGTACAAAGCCGCTGGTACTCCAGCCTCAGGAGAAGGCAGTGAGTAGAGGGGAGGCTGAATTACCAGTGAGTCAAAGAGAAGGGGAGGAAGAAGAAGGGTCGCACCCAAGTTAGGAATATATACATCTATATGTATAGGGCAGAGGGCAGTCGGGAAAGAGGAGGTGAAGAACGTGCAGAGACTGATGAGGAAGGATCATCCTGTGGCTAATGGAGAAGATTGAGACTCACTTACTTTATTGTGTCTGTCTTACCTCTAAAGTTGACTCTGGACTGGTGTACCTTAAAGGGTTGTGCAAGCACCGTGCGATCTTTAGACAGAAGTGTTAGATACAGGGAGACAAGCTGAATCAGCAGAGACTGAATCTCCTCTTGTCTCAGGCGAATGGCAGCCATGCAATTCTAGCACAAAATGAAAAGGGAGTAAATCTCAAAGGTCTTGCACTTTCCCTACTCGGCTCCTCCACAGGCAACGCTGCCATTGCATAAAAACTGTTGACAGACTTTAGGTTTTGCCTGATGTTAAGCGTTTCAGAAGCAGGCGATGTGTTGCTATAATGGCAATTGCTGTATTACTACTTACAGCTTTGAACGCCTATCTTTTGTAGTTTCATTGGAAAGGGAGGGTGTAGAAATCTTGTGGGCAAAGCTGTGGAAATAGGGGGAAGTTTTCTTAAGTGTCCTGAAAGCAAATTTTCATTTGATGGCATGAGTAAAACCCTCTGCATTTATTTTCTTTGAATGTTGTCTAACTTAAATGTTGCTAGTACAAAAAGCAGAGATCATTAGTGTTTGTCTTATGACAATGTGGAAACCATGACCAGGACTGCAGGAAGAAGATGCTGTTGAACCACTGAGGCCCTGCATTACAGAACTTGCTGTCTACACAGAACAAACAAAACACAGAAGTGGAAAACTGAGGCATGGAAAGGAAACGATTTGTTCCGTAGGAATCCAGGAAATGAGCTCAGGGCTTATGATTCCCATCCCACATTTTAATTCCAAGAGTCCTCTCTCAGAAATAAAAATGTTAATCTCAAATTATTGAACATTTCCCAAAGCAAGCTCCATTTGTTCTATTCCACTTAGGAATTATCAGCATTTTTCTATTAATATTGGTGTAATTATATCAATTGTTATTTTACATAAATTAATTAGATATAATATATCAAATTTTAATCATTGGCTATGTTAGATACACATGGATTGTAGTATCAAGCAATTTCAGCTTGTCTACATAATAGTGCCTGAACAGAAAATGAGAATGTTGCCTTGTGGCTCAGGTAACTCGTCAATGCAACCCATAAAATGCATATACTTGCAAACAATGGTTCTTGAGGAAATTGTAGAATAAAAAATCAACTAATTAAAACTAGTTAATTAAAAAGATCACTTAACAAATATTATAGGTAGGTGAGAAATGAGAATGCAGAACAGTAAAGCAAACTTGGTTGAATAAATGCTCGACAATTACCTCAACTTTCTGCAGAAAAAGAATCTCTTCTTCAACTGCAAAACCCTCACTGGCAGATTCAAGGAGTCCGGTTGTGTTCTCACAGTGGAAGCATTTAAAGTGTTGATAATGCTGAAATCAGAAATCCATATAATAGAATGAGATGCAAATGTTTGAGAGAATTCAGTTTGAAGTTGCAATACATAGACGAATGCAAAGGTGTCTCTGAAAGAGCAGCTATATCTAGAACGTTATTACAGTTATCATACAGCAGTGGTATGATAAGCCTCAGGTCAGCCAAAGTGCTGCCATGCAGGACCACAGCAGCAGTGAGACTCTCAAGATGCCATCAGTCACAAGCTAGTGCTTGTGAGTACTATAAACGGCAGGCAGGAATGGGAATTATAAATGGATCACTCGAAAAAAAGCAGAATCACGTCTCCTCCTCACTACCTGTTGTCCCAGGCTTTCATTTTCATCTTTTACTAGTGAGTTCGGCCCCCTAGATAGTAGGTGGCTAGCTCATTACAATATAGTTCAAGCAAAATGTTTACCAAAGTTAAGGTGGTTGTCTAAACTGTTCCTTTCAGGCATAGAGGTGGTGATAGATGACTTCTGTCTTCTGCACTTACAATGCTGTGTTTATACAAGACTCCGTGCTTTCTTGTTGGATTCTTTTTTTCCAAGACCTGTCTCCTGCTTTTAGTTCAATAACTCTCTCTTCTTTGCTGCTAGATACCAACATTTGTCCATCTTTTCTTCTGCATATGAAAGCCATTGGCTGAATTTTGCAAAATTTGTGCCGGCAAACTCCTATATCTGAATTTCTCATGTCTCCAGAAAAAAAGTTTGTATGTGAATAAGCAGTCTGTGTAATTTGCCTGTGTTCTTATGCTCCCTTTCTGTCTTTGTGTCCTGTGGTTTAGTACTTTATGTAAACTTTTATATAAACTTTTGTATTTTTGGCTAGAAAATACCGATAGTTGAGTAATTATCACACAGTAGTATCAAGGAGCTAATTATTTCTTTTTATAGAGAACAGTACTCCAATTACTATTGCATAACAAGTGCTGATTTTTGTTTAACTGCACTGTGGGATACTACTACACTGTAGGAGCGTACACAGTACGTGTTTGAGGGTGTGCCCACATTGGTGTGAACTGCAGGTGTATGCGGCTATTATACTGATTACAAAATAAATACTAACAGTCACAGGGATAATCACAGTGAAAAGCATACTTACAGATATGAGGTTTGGTGTGGTCTCAGCTCTCTGAATACGATCCTCACGGCTGAGGTCTCAGATTCTTCCCCCAGTATGCTGTGCTCATAACCGTGGCACTTAATTTAGGAACAGCAGTGTGTTAGGCTCGATCTGCAGTCAAAGTCAAAAAGATGCAACTCTGAAAGGCAATTTAGTCTTTGTGTTAGTCACTGGGCAGAGGCACCTACACCTCTCCACTGACTTACACCTACGAGTACGTGAAATACGTCTGACCTTAAGGCAATAATTCATAGCCCATTATCAAACTCAGAAACAATTGAAAGCATTTCCAGTGCAATACAGTGCATTGACATTTTGGAAAGCTACCTTCTTCAGAACATGAAGGATTGTCTGTCCTAATCGACTCTGACTATTTTTTCAGTTAGAGGTAGCTACTTAGTTTGGCAAGCTCTGTGGTTGCTCATGCAAGAACAGATAGGTCTGTGAAGCGGGTAATACGGGTACTGCTTCAGTATCTGAATTTCTGATGACTGCTGTTGCCTGGTTCTCTGTGGCAGTTTTCTCATCCTCTTGGATTTCAGTTGTCTGCAAGCACTTTTTCCAAAGTCTGCATGTTGTAATAGCTTTGCCTCAAGATATTTCAGTTCAAAATCTTTTCTCTAGAGTTACTGATGTGATCTGATACGGTTTAAGGGAGGATTTCAAGAGTGTCCGTAAAACACTCCTTTACCTTTACTCTAGATGGTCGTTTGTGAGAGTGGACCAGCTGTTAAAGGCATGCCTGTGGATCCTAGGGTCTTCCTCTGGCTGTATATCCAGATAGGCTGTGCCGCAGTGCAAAAGCGAACTTCGCAGGAGAGTTTTAGCATTGAGGAGGATTTTATGAAGAGATTGTCAGCTTCTGTTTCTTGCATTTTACTGATCGGCGTAAGCAGTGGTGATAATCTTTTTTAAGAGATTAAGATACAGCAGTAATATGGATTGTGGTCAGTAAAGGAGGGCAGAAATTACAGTTGGCAGAAATTACAGTTGGCAGCTACAGTCAGGCAGTGCCACTAGTTATGTTGAGCATAAGATCCACCATTCACTCCAAAATACAGTTTTTTGAAACTGAGGATGAGTGACGTTTCATCTGCAATTGTTGCTGCTCTGGAGATGGAATTTTGAATAGCTGAAATTCAAGTAATTGACTGGTAAAAAAAAAAAAAAATTAATTCACGGGGTAGGACCATTGCAGGGGAAATTAAGTGATTTTCTGTGTAAAAAACATCCAGAAAACCAAATGATGGTTTATACACTATCACTTTATCCACTTTTTGTAAAAAGGGACTACCAACCTTCCTTCGCAGAGCATTCTGAAATGAAACCGCAGAATGCATTGGATGAAGTCACTGCTTATGATCTCATTAGGACTATTACCAGAAATAGTAGAACCGTGCATCGTATAGCACAAAAACCTCATGTTTTGGAATATTTACATGCTTAAAAATTCAATACTTATAAATGGATGAAGTGAGGTGGCTGCCCCAGTTTCTTCTGCTGGAAAGGGGAGTCGTCCTGTCTCTGTAAAGAGGAAATGTTCTTGTTCACTGAGGATCTTACGCACATGGGGAAATCTGCATTAAAATGCTTTCTGCAGACAAGAATTTACAGTAACCTTTATAACAGTAATACAACAGAATGAAAATAATCCAAACAAGCACAAGTCACCATGAACAAGCATTAGACATCTTCAAATCCAAAATAATTCCAGTAATTCTGCTGCTTGTTTTTAACCTAACTTTTCATCTGAGTTTGCTACTTTTACACAGCAACCCTTCCCTCTTTTAGAAAGCTTTCCACCAAAACCAGAATGATGCCTAAAACATCAACAGCTCGTCTTCCTTCATGTCAGAAATCCCAAGCCTTTTCATAACTGAAATAGTGAAGGAGCCAGGGGCTCCATGGAGTCCACGAGAGGCCTTACTACTGCCACTTGGTTTTCCATGGAAAGTACTCAGCCACTGCAGTATGTGTCCTAAAACAGTCAGCTTAAGAAATATTTGGATGAAAATTCTAGAAAAGCTTGACTAGAATAAATACTTGTAACCTCTTGTGAATTTGCTGTGGTATTCCTGACTTACCACACGGAACTGTGTACTAAATAAAATCAATAATTTGGTGGCTTGTCCTAACTTCTGCTGTGTGAAGCTGCTCTGTTGTTTTGTCTCAGCTATGGCCCTGTTTTCCCTCCTAATTTGTTGTGCTTGTTCAGTGAAATTGAATCCCACATCATTTCAGGCAAGTCTTGGAGAAGTTGTTTTCCTCGGTGCAGATGGCTCTTTCCTCCAGATGTGACAGGCAACTAGAGCTGCCTCATTTTTTTTCTTAACCCTTCTGCCCATCTTGAAATCACGCTGATGCGATGGCCGCAGTAGTACTGTGGTTCTTGCCCCATACCCCATTTTCCCGTGACTATAAACTGTCACAGCATGCACCGCACAGGCTCCTGTTACCTAATGTAGGTTGCTTTCGTTTGTTTGGTTTGTTTTCTTGTCTGTTTTAACGAGGACGAAGTAAAATTCAAGAGCGTCCTGGGAGATGTCCCCACTGGAAGCTCTCGTGGCAACTTGGCTCCGGCGCGGGTGCAGCCCTTTGTGTTTGCGGCTGCAAATGTTCCACCCTTGCATCTTCAGCCCAATGCAGCCAAGGAGAACCTGTACCCTTGCCGTTTCCCTTCACCCTGTTTGTTTCACTTGGGAACACAATGAGCTGTCAAAATTTCCTGCTCTGTTTCCACAGAATCCTTCCTTTCGCTCCAAAAAGGATTATTTATCTAAAACTGCTAATTGCATAAATTGTCAGAACAATTGTTTAGCTAGATTTTAAGGTGGAGAGCAAAGAGATGTAAAGGTCTGGTGGACTTACGAAAGTCGCCCTCAAAGTCCTCTGTCAAAGCAAAAAAGAGAGTCTGGTGTGTTGCCATTAACGGCCCTTGTCTCTCAGAAATTAAAAATCATGTGGTATGGTGTACATCTGGTGCAGTCTCTATTTTTAGTATCACTGTTGAGTGTACTTAGAGGTAATTAAAAGTAATAGGGAAGAATATAAATGTTTTCCAAATAAGTGAGCCAAGAAAAAATAGAGGAAGGCAGGTGTGGTTGATTTAGCCCACCACCACTTCCTAACTAATCTTTCTCTAACGATGTAGAAAGAGACTAAGTGGCACCTGGCGAAGTATTTTGAAATAACAGATTCATGAGGTAGAGGTACTTGATAACATCTTTGACTCATCAGAAACTTGCCTTCCCTGAGGGTAAAGTTAATAATCCTCGAATATAAGGATTTTAGTGGCTTTTACTAAGTCAGTGGGGATGCAGATTTATTCTGCATATAGATTCCTATGGTGCTAGAGACAGCCCAAACTTTTATAATCTATAAAAAAGGTAAAATGACACAAATAGCCAATCCAAATCATCAGTAATTTTCCATGACTTCAGGTCCTCAGTTTTGCTAGTTAAATAAAACTCATTCACATTTTTCTTGGTTTGAAGAACATAGAACTGGTAGTAAGTTTATCAGTCATCACGCATAGTCCTTAACTATCTCAGGTACTCTTTCAGTGCCATCAGCTGCTTCTGTTGTTTTCATCTCCTTCAGAATTATATTCTTCTGATCACCTAAACAGTTATTTTCCCACTCCGCTGCTAACCCACATTGGGCATTACTCCAGGGTGATTTTCCTTTTATGAAATGGCTCAGTGCCCTGATCATCTTTCTAGAGGTCCTTCTCTGCACTTCTTAATTCAGCTTTCTCAGAGACAGTATTTCAGATGAACTTACACCAGGTGTTCTGACTAATAGCATCAATACCTCCCTTGCTTTCCCTCTCTTTGCTGGAGTTACCTTGCCTGAATAGTGTACATACGTGTCTGAGTAGGCTAGTCTTTCGTTCTGTAGGAGACATCAGCAGCACCGTGAGAGGAAGCTGGACTACCAGTAAAATGAAAGTGGAAGTTGAGGGTAGCTGGGCCATAGAGCGGTTGGGGCAGAGAAGGTGACAGTAGCAGTGAAGTTTATTTAAAATAGCTGTAGCTGTATATACCTGGTATCTCCCAGCTTTGTGTTATCATCACATCTCACTAGTGCTCTCCTAACTCTATGCCAAGATCATCAATAAAAAATTTGAAGACCGTTCCCAATATGAATCTTCTAAAGATCATGCAGTAATTGTTCCTAAGCAAGAGTTTCCTTTCAGGGCACTTTGTTATCTTCTTACCTTTATTTGAGGTAATTCAGTATCGGGTGTTATCTTGTATGGTCTACTTTTGGTAAGCCCGTGTTGTGTTTTCTTCTGTGTTTCAGTTGTCTACCTATCTTTAGTGTTCTCCTCATCAAAATTCAGGGTTATACTACTAAGATGAGAGTTAGGCAATTTCTTCCATACGTAACTGTGTATGATTTTGTTATTCTGTAGTACTATGGTACCTCTTTTGATCTGATAGATTTATTCTTTCATGTCCAGAAAGAAAATCAGTCTTTCTGGGTTTAGAGTATCGTATGTCTTGGTTTTTTTTCAGATTTTTTGAGTTTGAATTTCTCTCCTTTTTTTCAAAGTATCTGTTGATTTAGTCATGAGTGACATGTTTATCAGTGTGTCAATGCAAGGGATTATTTGCAGTTTCCTGTTAATTCATTGGTGCATACAGAAAAACAAAAGCCTCAATCAAGGCATGCTCTGAATTTACACCCGTTCTTAATTTGCTGATGCTTGTATTAGTGACAGGCTCAAGCCTGTCTGATTTTTAGGGGTTTATATAATGTGTAGCATATGCTTGCCCTTCTTACTCTTTCTGCACGAATCAGCCAATCTAATGGGTCTACCTGTGGTGGAGAGCAGTGCTTTTAAGTCAAGGTGCTGCTGCCTTATGAGCTCTGACTCATGGGTGCTGATGAATCTTGCTTCGGTGTTTTACAAGCCCTTCAGTTATTTGCTCCACCCTTCTGCCCTTTAACAGAAGGATCGCTGGGGAATGGGTTTACATACCACTGTTGCCACAACTTAGACATGATTTTAAACTGCTGATGAAGGTGTACCCACGCCATTATCATACCTGTGAAGTGCAGCAGCTGAAGAGCAGGCAGAGGTTTGCACCTTCTGCCCCTGCTATCAGGAGGGGTAAGTGGGGTCAACGGCAGCTTGAGTTGTTTTGGGCCGGTTCCTTAGAGCCAGCGGTTGGCAAGCGGGAGCTGAGTACAGGGGAGCACGTGTTCTCTCTCTAGAAACAAAAAAGCAAAGCGAAAGTAAGGATGAGAGAAAATAGATTTATATTTATAATCAAAAGTGACTGTGTTTGAAATATTCTTAATTTGAGTGCACGCTCCTGTGTCTTTCGTACCTCTAAGGACCCCTAGAGGGCATGGAAGTTTTTCTCCACCTCGAATATTTAACTTAATAGTTCTGCTTGGCTTTCTTCCCTGAAACATAATTGTAAGCACATTTTAAGTGAACATCAGATAGAAAAAAATAACAGCGTCTAACTAGGTCCTTTTATGCTGCAAGATGTTTTCTTGTTTTTAAACACAAGCAGTAGAAGCTAGCACTAGCAGCCAAATTCTTAAATTATTTTTGTTTAGATTAGTCAGATGCTATATTCGTATCCCAGAGGAAGCACAATTCAAACTAACTAATAATTCATAATTTTATTGCGAACTGTGAGAGGCCTACAGGGTGAGCTGTCTGAGGAAGTGCGGCGGGTATGCTTTCAGCACTATGGCCTGTGTGTCTGTAGGGGAGGAATTGGTATGGTGAAGAGCTAGAGTACTCTAACATGAACCTCTAAAATCTCCAAACTTCATCTTATTTAAGATTTTTTTAATATTTTGGTCTTGCTATTTGCCTGTAAAGAAATTATTAAATTACAGTACAAGATATTTAAAGCTATGGAGATGTAAAAATGACATCTGCTTCCCACTGCTTCCTATCTACTTAGAGTGAGATTTTGTAACTCTTACTCATCCCGAGGAGCGTTTTTCTTCTTAAATGAGTTTTGCCTGTTTCATCAATGATACATGGTAAGTCAGGTACTAATCAATGTGAATTCTTGGTATTGTGTTGTCACTTTATGATATTTAAATTTACATTCTAAAGCTCTGGAGTAATGCTTATCTGAGAACATCAGGTTTTGCTTAAATAAAGCAGCTTCGGTGTTTGAGAAGGCTGACATTTTTCAAAACGCTCAAAGAGCAGTAAGTAAAACAAAAACAACGCTAAAAAATTCTTCATATTTTGTTTGGAGTTTTTTTCATCAACTCATGATTTTGAGACCAGTCCCACAGCTTTGGAGGTCAGTTGGACTGTGAGCCTAGTCCAAGGTTAAGACCTTTGTGTGTGATGCCATGACAGTCAGAATCCAACTGGTCTCGTCTGGGGAAAAAACCGGACCTCCACACTACTCCTGAAGCAGTGAGAGTCTACTTACTGGGCGAGAAGCTGTTCAATAGAATAAACACGGGGGGTTTTGTGCCTTTGTTCTGATAAGAGGATCAGCTGTACTGCTTTACCCAATTACCCAGGGATGTCATGGGAGATGATTTTTTGGACCTTAGTTTTCCCACTGGAGGACTGTAACGTCATCACTTTGAATAGAAAATAGATCTAGATGTAAACAGCAGAGAAAGGCAGCTGCCCCTTCTAACGTCTCTGGGGATTTTGTGTTTTGCAGGAGATGCACGGGTGAGAGGTCAAACAGGGGTTCTCTCCGAGCGCCGCGGCTCCTACCCGTTTATAGACTTCCGTCTTCTTAACAGTAAGTGCAACCCTTCCTTCAGGTCTGTATTTTTTTTAAAAAAAAAAAATCTGTATTGAAAGTATACAAACCAAAGTATCTTATTTCATATTTATCTATAGTTCAGCTGTCTTCATACAGTCAGCAGTAATAATTCTATTATTCCCACCCAGTGTTTGACTGTGAAATGTTTTGATTGTATGAATACTGTCCATAATGCTGAGTCTGTCAAGTAAATACAGTAGTGCCATACAGGGGTGTGCTGGGGCAGGGCAGGGGGTGCTTCAGAATTAAAAAGATAAACCTCTGTGTCCTTTAGCCTCTTAGCTAACAGTTGGAACAGATTTATGTGAGTCTGTTATCCGGTCATATAGAATTGGCACAGAAGGGGAGCATGTGACAGCACTGACCAGTGGTTTACAATAACATTAATTTTTCCAACAATTAGAACCCAATCCAAAGCCCCATGGAGTCTTCTCATTGACGTCAATGGATTTTGGGTCAGGCCAGCAGTGAACATCTGTTAAAAATAATCTTAACCTCATTTTGATTGAAGTTATTTTGCCACTGTTGTAAATAAAGGAGGACAAATCTAAAAGAAAAAAAAAAAAATCAAGATCCTGGGTTTTTTTTTCACCTGATGGATTCTCTGTACTGATGCAGACCCATTAGCGAGTGTGTAAAAAATAAAATTAAATAAAATAAAAAACCAGAGAACTTGGGCCCTGTAGCATTCAGTCTGGATGCTGTGTTAACTCCAGTGTTCAGACACAGGCAGATCTCGATGTGCCCTTGTGTACTGCACAGACTACTCCATGTAACCTTTGAAACAAAAGTTATTCACTGTCTTCATCAAAACAGACTGAAACTCCGACAGTTTATTTAGTGATGACACTTCTAAGCTTCTAGAGATTATGCTTTTCATTAAAAAGCAATTATCAAACCCAAGTTTTACGTCTCCTTTTTGTAACTGCTTTCCCAAGTGCCTGGGGAAGGGGGTGGGAGGTAGGTGGCAGGGAGGGGAAGCCCAGCCGCAAGGGGTGAGGTCTGGCTGGGAGTCAGGAGAAAAGAGGGGCTAATAAGAAGGGAAGGACCTGGGCTCTGATCGGCTGCGTGCGCCCAGGCTGGCAAAGTTACTGCCGCCTGGCAAAGCGCTTGCTTTCAGTCTTGCTGATAAAAGGTATTTTCTAGGTCATAAGTCCATCGGGGTGCTTGCTATGGCTGAGGTAGAAAGCCGTAAGGGGTAGGACGGGTCCAGCAGTTTTCCCGGGACAAAGGGAATAACGCACTGGTTGAGCAGAGCTCCGAGGGTAATTTAGTCCTGGCTTGCCAATGAAAAATGTGAAGAAAAACCTGTTTTAGGCTAGCTGGAAATACTACTGTTGATGCCCTTATAAAGACGGAGAGAAAATAAAACCCTTCTTTTCATTCATGAAGTAGAAGTGAATATATATTCACATTCAGGTGTGACTAAATTAATGACTTCCTTTTTCTTTTGAATACATACATGTTATTTAAAATTCTCACCATATGTTCTTTCCTCTCCCTGGTTAAAGAAACCAAAAACTTTTCAGCTCTTTTTTCTGGCAATAGGGCTTTCACTTTTACCCCCTGTAGGTGAATCCTGCCATCCTTCAGATCCTGCCAGCTTCTGGGAAGTGCTGGTGCTGTCCATGAGGCTGTCTATGGAGAGATCCATGGCGAGAGATGTACCGGTGAATGCTCGGCCTTTGATCATACAAGGAGCTGGGCATTCTGCATAACCCCTCTCCTGGAACTGCTGAACTTAAAAGCGATGCCTCTGTCTGCATGCGCCTCTGGTCCCACGGAGGTGGGGCACGTGGCGTTTTTGTGTTCCTGTGCTCTCTGTGCCGCGGACTTCTGACTTAGTCTTTCTTTCTGCTGCTTTTCCTTAATCTGAAAGAACTACGGCTGATCATGATCTCTGTGTAAGGAAAAGCAGTGATCCTGATTTTGGATTTCCCATTGGTTTTGGTTTTTTATGTATTGACTGCTTTCTGCCTAGGGAGTGGTGTTGGCTTAATTTTTCAGTGCTAAATTAAGTGAGATTTCTAGGTACTTGACAACTAATTTTGTAGATGGCAAGTGCACTGGGCTTGGCTGACTCAGTGACCTACAGGTAAATGAAGATGCTTGGTGTCAGAGCACACAGATGTGTGTTTTGCCAGGAAGTAAACAGACTTTTATATTATTTGTTCATGTACATCTATCTGTCAAATCCATTTCTGCTGTGCATACCATATAAGCAGCAAAGCCCATGGTGCTGCACATCCTATCAAAAAGGATCATATACAAATGTCACTACTGCAAACTTTTTTGAAACGTGCGTAACTAATATTTGCAGTAAAATTTTGGCATCATGTTACATTTGTTTGGGGGCAATAACTGACAGGCAGCAACCATATACTGAAAGCTGTTACAGTAAAGAAGGGAGAGAGGCAGAGGAAATTTTATGGTAAATATCCTCAGCAATTATAAAGAAATGCATCATAAACATTAGTCCAGCTTCTCACTAATTCAGATGAACTGAGCTTAAATAGTGATAGTTCCCTCTACCATCTGAAATACTATTCCAAATAACAGTACCACCCTTGTTTTAAAGTAAGGGAAAACACTGAGGCTCATTCTTGAACAGAGTTGACATTCATTTGGAAAATTGACATTTAAAAAAAAAATTCAGGGCATTGCTATTTAATGTCAGACTAAAGGTTACTTAAATGTAACTTTTTTAACATACTTACAGATTCAGTCAAACTAGTGGATTTTTCCCTCCTATGGCTATTAAGGGTTAATACCGAGTAGACCGTATCTTTTGTTTTTTCTGGAGTCCTGCCGTAAAGTCGCTGTGTAATTTAAGACACCGTTAAGTCTTTTTGGATAGGAAAACTTCCTGCGCTCTGAAAATGGGATCTTCTGTAGCCCTAATCAAAGCCAACTGGATTAATGTTGGCTTCTTGCTGTTTGAGCTAATGTCTGTGATGCCATCTACACATTTCTCCGGTGCCTCTCTGCAATATATAGAAACTTAGTGAGTGTTATTTCACCTTGTCAGTGCCAGGCTGTCAGGATCATGAGGATTTTGCAGGATCCTGTCTGGAGGAGATGCAAGGCTTTAGCATCATCCTGTCTTTTCTCTGCCTAGTTGCAAGCTTTCCTTGAGGCATAGTTGCACTGGTGGGTTTTGGGACTCTTAATATGACTCTGGAATACAAAATTGAATGTGAAATATCCCTGTGTCACCAAGAACTCCTCGGTTCTGCATTGCGAGGGCTGTATGTTTGCTTCAGCCTCTTGAGTCAGTCTGTGCAATTTCTGGGGACCTGCATGACCAACCAGATACTCGTTTGTGTTGATGGTATCGAGCCAGAAGCTTGAGGGGAAGCTACGTAGCAGCTCCTCTCCCCGGGGAAGCTGCGGCAGCCGATACTTGTTAGCCAGCCGGGTGTGAAGACCCCCAGGAGGCAAGCCGACCATTCCTTTTTCCATCCTGCTGTAATAAGGCAAGGGGATCACCTGCTCCTGATGGCCACAGATATAGTCCAGAAAAAAATAATCTGGACATGGCAGACTTTGGGCTCCACATTCACTAGGGTGCTTATGAACAAATATTCAGACTTTTCAAACTCCTAAACTAAAAGATACATGTTTTGCACAGCCCTATAGGTTTATAGGAAAATGGGGAGAGGGTTTTCTCTTCATGCAAATAAGGCATTCCTTAAAATGGAAGCAGCGGAAGAAAAAAAGACTTAGCATTAGAAACTTATTTTCCAGAAGGAGTAATGGGATGGAATAGGCAATTCCTAGGTGCCATCAAGCAGCTGAATATAATGTATAAATGATGTAAGACTGATTCCAAACCAAACCTCACAAATTTTAGGAAAGTTTGACTCTGAACTCAGTAGCTCTAGCTTGTAACTGAACCTAACGCAGGTTGAAATTAATGATGGCAGTTTGTTGGCACTTCTGCATTTCTGTGAATTAAATGAACCTTTTTGTGTTCACGGAACAGAAAAGGACTTAAACTGAATATGTGCAGTGTTATAATTTAGAATTTGAAACGCTTCCGCAATGAAAATTAACTTGATTCAATTTTCCTTTAAGCGAAGCATGGTTTGGATTTGAGAAATAAAGGACCGTAGGCTAAGGCAGCAATAATTTTGTTCTCTGATGGACAAAGTTGTTCAGTGAGTCATTGAACCAGATCCCTCCAGTGACTAATATGCATTGATTAAAATAGATTTCATTATCCCATGATGAGTTGTGCTAGTGACTGTGACGGTACATTTCTTCATTGCATTAACCAAAAGTTTGAGGGAATTCCGTGTGACAAATCTAGAATTGTAGGTAGGCATGCAGCAATAACCAAGAAGACCTCACCCTGCTCCAGTTATACTAGATACTTTGTTTTATTGCCAGATGAAATTAAGTAGAGTACCAGAATAACATACTTAACATCTGAGATGAGTAAATTTTTATTTACAAATTTGCTTGCCCACCTTTAAGTCAGAAGACAAGGACATTCTTAAGACTTAAACAGTGGTTCTCCATTTCCCATCTTGTTTATGCTAAGCTTTTCTCTGGATTGAATTTTTGCTTCCAAATGACAAAATTATTAGCCTCTAATTGACTATATTTAAATACGTCTATCATGGAGGAATATAATTAAAATTGTTTCCGCATGGATTTTTAACTTTTCCTGAAAAATTCTCCATTAGGGACACTTTGTTTTTGTCACAGTATCAGTCACACCATTGCTTTCGTTATCTTGTACCCACTTGTTTTCAGTAAGCCATCCACAGTGCCTGATAGAATTCACTTCTCTATACATTGATCTAGGAGGGATAACAAGGAAAGGGAAAGGATGTAGTATGCAAAGTGGGGTCTCTGTACCAAAACGGTGTTACCCAAAGAGATTTCTGTTTCCTTACACCTTGCACAACAGGAACATAGCGTGGGATCTGAGAATATCTAAAAGGTCAAAACATGTCTGTAGACACTCCAAAGGTCTATCTGCGTATTTTCTAGGATCTTGGGATTGTCATGCAGGCAGAAGTTATGTCCAAAAGAACCCCACCTGCTTTAAGCTTAGCTTAGCAAATTAAGTTAGTATAGATGATGTACTTTTAGTACCAGATGATGATAAACAGTGATATTAGGTACTATTCAGTCTCTGTCCTTGATTTGCTGTCTGATTTGAGTCAAGCAAAATCCTCTGGTTTTCAGTTTGTTTGCAAATAAAGTGATGCTTTGCAGGCATGTGATGAATTAGGTACTACAGAAATGAAAAGTGTTGTCAGGGTTAGTAAGGGAAGATACGAACTCGTGAAAAAGTCTTCATCTCAAAGAACCCAAGTCTATGGATGTTTGAATCTGTGGTTTCTGCCTGTCTACAGAAGGGACCATTTGCAAAATTTACATTCATTTTTGGTTTTGGATTTTGAACAACTCCAGGGCTTTCAGGTAGGGCCCATCTCCAGGGAAAATAAAATTTAACCACAGCCACCAACCCAAAACTGAACCATCAAGTAACCTGAACCCAAATGATTGAGGTTAAAAAGAGTTTGGTTAACTGTCTTGTTTTGTTGCCTTTGGCTAGAAAAAGAAGTGGGAGTGAGAGATGCCTTTTTAGATATTTCTGACCCAGGTTAAATTAGGACACTAAAAGTCTTGTGGGGAATTTTCAAGGGCTGATTGGATTACTCGGATCCCAACCCAGCCTGTGGAGATGAGTCCAAAGTTCCAGATGGTTATTAAATTAGAAAGGGAGAGATCTTACGAGGTCTGCAGCATTTCTACATAATGCCTCCCTTAGTTCCTCATGGATAAGCACGTCCAAAAGATACTCATCAACATCCTGAAGGCACACGGGCTTCTTAATCTGGTTAGCTTGTGTCTGGTTTGAATGGGAAGAACATTCCCAGAACTGAAGTCAGCCTATGGCCTTGCTTTCAGCTTCCTATTCAAGGCAGAGGAATTGGGATTCTCTTAAAAATGTTCCAGCACAAAAATTGTTCTGTTTCCTAGTAACACTTCACTATATTCAAAAATTCTTCATGTCATTGGAAGTCAGTCTGGTTCCCCCTTTTCACCAAATAACAGCAAGTTTTTTTGGTTCGGGGTGTTGTTTGCATTTTTAAGTGTTTTTAGGAGTTGTTATCTGCAAAATTTAATAACAAGGTAGATCAAAAAGTATATTCTATTTCCTGCCATTCATGCTGCTTGTTTAGCTTTTACGCTACATTTGTAGAAAATGAAAGCCAGAATGTAAAACTGGTGGATGCATGTGCCCTCATATGCTAACAAAATGCAGCAGTTTGCATTATGAATGCTTCAGGAGAACTCATGAGAGCAAGCAGAGCAAACAAAAAACTAGATGTGCTTCACACATAAAGTCTTAGTGAACACTGACCTGATTATACAGGTTTGTAACTTACTTACTTTTTTAATACAGATTTGGGATTCAGTTCAACTGAGAATGTCCCTTTAAAAGTTTCCAAATGATGCGTGACCCGTTCTACCACCCCACCTTCTTTTCCCTGATTAGAAAAGGGAAAGGGTGTAATGAAGATAACACTGAGGATGCTTTCCAAATGACCAGAGGAAAAGAACGAACAAGGAGAAGGGATCATTAAGATGATAAATGAAAGTTGGGTTTGCTGTTATTACAGGTTATGTTGCTGTTTCTCAAGGGGAGTGGAGGGGGAGGGGATGTACCATTTCCTGTTGGAGAAACTATAATCAGCTATAGAACATTTGCAGTTTTAGGAAAAAAAGGTCCTGACTGTGCTACTGTATGAAGATTGAAGTGGCAAAGTGAAGGTTCATATTGAAATGATAACAACTTTGTGGCGAAACAGAACACAACATGCCGTTTCCTAAGAACTTGTAGGAGGCTTAATAAAAGATGCCAAGATGTTTGTTTGCATAAAGATGATTGATGACCCCAATAAAGGCCGCAAATTGTGAAGAGAAACACATCTAAATTAATCTTAAATTTGGATTTAACCTATTCCTCTTCCTGTTATTAAGGCTAATATTCTGTTACCTAACTGGCCTTTGAAACCCTAGTTTCTCCAGAACTTGGTGTAATGGGATAATTCGGTATAAAAGTGAGATAATCTCCATAGTTCTCAAGTTCTGTAGTCTCTTTCAAACGGTATCAAAAGGAATATATTTTGGGATGGAGGGGGGAACTGCATGACCAGTGTTCTTCAAGATGCCAACAATTGTGCAACAATTTGAAAACTGAGTTGTTACAAGCCACCACCACCTCAAATGTTCAAAGAGGAGGAAAGCCCATAGCAAGGTGACCTAGAAAGCTGGTGTCCCAGAACCTCTCACATTTCATTAACTACATTAGCCAAAGACGCATACGAGCACCTCTTGTGTAAACAGGGCTCTGCATTAATTTTGTGCACTTGTGCAGGTGGTTGAAGAATGGAATCTTGACTCAAAGCAGAAAATTTGAAAGATCTTTTGTTTTACTTCTTCTAATTTTCTGCTTTTCTCTGATGTGTTCCGAGTCCTCCTCTCTTTCTCACAACCTCTTCATAATTGAAAAAATGTTTACCCGCTTGAAGAGAAATAATACAGTTGTACCCATGCGAACAATGGCAGTTAACAGGAAGCACTTGACCTCTAAAATTGAATTTTATCAAAAGTCAAGGAACAAATAACTTTTTAATACATCCGAGAAGCAAGTGAAAACAAAATGTTTATAACAACTTCTTTGGATTCTCATCTAGTTTGAGGAAGTCTCCTGAGAATTTCTAAATTTACAAGATTTCAGTACCACAACTTGTTTATCTGTAGATATTAAACAGTGCAACGTGTTCATCTCTGTTGTTTTAGTTAGGGTGACCAATGTATATTCAGATGATAAGATTGGTTTTGCACAATCTTACTATTTTTGAATCAAAACCTGTTTGTCAGTTTCTCACGCCAGCCGCAGACAATTGAGAAATACAACTGGGATATTTGTCTGAGCTTCTTGGTCCCTCTACACTAGACTTACAGCTTTCAGGCAACAATTCTTTTATGTAGGTTTCTGGTGCTTTGTGCATATTCTCCGGCCTTTCTTCAAAACTGCAGTGTTTCCTTTCCGAAGGATTTTTGAACTGCAAGGTGCAGGGTAAGGGGAAAGCCTAGACAGTGCAGAGAGAAGAGGTTGTCTGTCTTTCTTCTAGTTTACCAGTGCCTTCTCCAAAATTCAAATTTGAAATGTTAAGTTTAGAATTAATTTTTAGATTACCTTTAGATTTTAGATTTAGTTCAGCTATCCCTACTCATGCTGCTGCTGTTTTTTGGATAATATGATAAATCCATAATGTAAGAAGATACTAAGAAGGCATAGCAATTTTTTTTTTATCATCAGTGCTATGCACTCTTCCTTATAAGAGGTGCCTTTTAGCAACCAAGTCATGCAGTGAGTATGCCAAACAAGACTTCAGTAAAGGTGATCTAAATGCCTGGCCTGATTTGACACACAAAAAATGGACAAACACTGATTATTCCTCATAAGTCAATTGCATCTCTCTTGAGCTCTCAAATAAAAGCATTCTAATCAGCTATGAAACTGGGAACCAGTGCAGGAAATTGCCTCCGTAACGTATAGGACCAGAGACAAATTGTTTCCCAGAGTCCTCGCTGTTTGCAAACTGTCTGGACGGTAAATTGCTGGTCTGATCCTCTTGCCTTATCTTCCAGATATTCCAGCACTTTTCTACCAATCCTGCCTGACTTTTCAGGCATACAGTTGTAGAGCAGCGGCTGAGCACAGAATGTCTTTGCATCCTTGGAAGAGGGGAAAGGGTATTGTAAATCTTACATGAGTCAAAGGCGGGTGCTTGTTGACCTGATTTATATATGTTGGTTTTATTCTGCATCCTTTTGGAAAGAAGAGGAAAAACATTTTCTGTTTCTTAATCAGTTGGTTTTTGAAAATCAACAAACCTGTTATTATCCACGCATGCTGCTGAGTGACCTGTTTTTATTGTACGCTGATGTGCAATAAAATAAAAAAAAGGCCATACTGTGAAAGAAAACTTACAGGCCTTATTTGAATGCATAACCAAGTTTGTTTACTTTGAAAGAACAATAACAATGTAATGGATGTCTGGTGCAGAGTTAAGTACATCCTTGTCCAAATTTGATTTATGTGATCGTTTCTGGATGTTAACTCAACCATTGTTAACACAACCTCCGTCATTTTTATGTTCACGCTGCCTGTGGGCACACGCTGGCGCAGCAATGTGAAAGAAATCTGAAAGAAAACTGGTGACAGTTCCTAGTGCAGGAAACCTCTTTCCCTGAAATAACAGAGGTTGGGGTGTAGTGGGCCGTAGATCGTGTCAAGGCGAGCAGATCTGTGTAACTGGAGGAACTTTGTTAGGAGAGAGAAGGCAACCATTGATTCCTGTGGCTTATTAACCTCTTGAGGGCCACGTGCAGTATCCAGACATCATCCACGGACTGATAGTGTGTGTACGTCATGTGGCTATCAAATTACCCGAGGAAAAATGCAACTACTTTGGCTGCCAGCTGAAACGTGTCAGGAGATACGTTGTGAGCTCAGGCCGCCTGTGTTTTTGAAGGTAGAAGTTAAGCTTTGTGAGGAATGCTTATATGGACGCTTCTGTATGTAATTCATACAGTATGTGTATGTGTATGTAATTCATACAATAACTTTGTTCTCTGTACGAAGAAGGGATTCTCCAGCCACCGTGCTAGGCAGTAACTCTGCAGGATATGAGAATGTGCATCTTTTAAGAGATACAGATGATGCTTTTTTTAGGTAAACAAAACATTCAGAAGTTGCCACAATGATTAAAGACAAACACAGTTCTCAAGGGAAGTTTTATGGGTATAAACAAAAGACATTCTTGTTCGTCTTTCATGTTCTTTTCAAAATTGCACATAATTACTAAATCCTTCCCATGTGAGCCTTGCAGCTTGTGTTCTTTAACTAGATAATATATGTTTTAGTACCCTTAGTTCCATGATTGAAGTTCAGTGATATCTGCAATGATATTTTAGATTCATTTACTTGTAATTCAATTTAACCTAATTAGAAATAGCTATCGATAACTCTTTATGTTTCGAAGGCATTATATGACTTGCATCAGGTGTCGTCATCGAAATTTTATATTTACAATTTAAATTGAAATTTACAATTGTCGATGAAGTGGTCTGTTCAGCGTATTACTGTAAGTCATTCATATAAACCCTTAATTTCATCTTAAAACTGCATCTCGATTCTGTGTTAGGTGGTGGATCCCATATGCTAGGAATGGCTCTTCACTGCTGGGAGATTCAGATACAACTGCTGAGCTGAGGCAGAATTTCAGCATTCGCTCTCAGCTGCTTCACTTTTTGCTCTTCTTTTTTAATTGTCCTTTTTCTCTCAATTTCATATGGCTGTGCTTTTCTTTTTTGTTTGACACTGATTTTGGGAGGGGAAAAAGAAAATGCCGACGGGGTTATAATAGTTTGGGGTGTGTTGTGCTCGGAGAGGAACACAGTCTTAGTCCAAATTTATGCAAGACACCATCATAATAAGGAAGGTTATTGCGGATGGCATAGTAATCTGTTAAGGGTCATAGCAATCGTCTGACAAGTCTTGTGATTCATGGACAAATCAATTATTACTGACATGACCTAAAGGACATGATTTTAACATGAATCCAGAGTTTGCATGTGGATAGACTGCAGTGCGGGGTTCAGGCTGTTCTGTCAAGAGCCCAATTTTGAAAATACATTTCCTACTGTTCTCTATCAGTATTATGAACTCCTTCCCTTACGAATGAAAACAGAGGGCAAGAGATTATTGTGGGTAATCTTTTTTGCATAATATATTGTAATACAGTGCTCATCTGAAGCAGCAAGTCATGTTTCAGAGGCACTGTCTGCTGATGATTAAATTTCAGTTGAGACCCATGACAACCATATGGAGCAATGTGACAAAGCAGTGGCAACAAGTTTGATGGTTCAATTCAGAAAATATGTTTCACAGTAAGAAATTATTTATTTCAACCTGATGTGTTTGTGGTTTGGTAAGTATTATTTGTGCTACTTACATAATCTGGTAATCCAAAGGATGAAATAACCACTTTTTCATAATCCAACGTACGGCTGCTTGTTGGGACTCGGGCCAAACCTTCGCCTTCAGATCATCACAGCAAGTCTACCTGTGAGTTTTAAAGACAGTTTAGGAGAACATAGATGGTAATTTCAGTCATCTGTCTTTAACTGAAAAACAGATACTAACTTAGATAAAAATTAGTTGAAGCAACTACTCAAAAGGGAAGTTTTCCGTACGTTAAAATTTAAACTTGTTACCTGAAAGCAGTGACAGTTTGGGGGCAAAGATGGAATTAGGAAAGTTGGGAAGTCGAGAAACAGCTGACACAAGTTAAAAAAGTGAATTAACTTTAAGAGTGTTTTGTTATTCAGGAATTAAACTGAACGCCAGCCACTTCTTAGCAGCACTATATAAACGAAAAGAAATGCGAAAACAAGTCTACCGGTTCCTCCACATGTCACTGTCACTGGGTAACTGTTAGCACCTATGTTAGTCACGCCTTCACCGGGCCGTGAAATTGTTCCAGCTTTTAAAATGTGTGAGAGAATTAAGGCAGGTGCTGGCACATAATAAATGAAAATCTAACCTTCAGGCTGGTACAGTAGTGACATTGTTACTGTTTGCATTCTTGAAAACACATGGCTTGTCAAGTTGCAATAAAATTATTTTGTGCTTTTATATTATTAAAACTCGGTGGGGTCTTTGGGCTAGCCAGGAGAAGTGTGAGACTTACAGGTCTAAGAAAATATATTAATTATTGGTACTCACTATGTAAGTATGTAATTTTTTTGTTGTTACTGACTTTGTGTCGCTCAATAGCTGTTGGATTACTTAAGGGAGAAACTTGCTACAGAAGGTGCTCGCACATCTGCTGTTGGAGAAGTAAAATACTGAACCATCTACGATCCAAAAAAACCTTAATTACTTCTCAAAAAAACCTCTCAGAATAACACTACTCATAGAAAAAGCATACAAAGCCATATTTTAATTTCACAGCGGAACAAACGCTCAGCATTTTTGCATAAAAAGAAATAGCAGACTAGAGAGAGTCATCTTCAGTCTATGGATATTTTTCCTGAGCTCTTATTTAAACCTGAAATCCAGTGAATTGCTATGCAACTTCTTATCTCAAGCAATCATTACTATTCTCTAGAAGGAGTGCTTAATCTTCAGTGTCTTACAAGGTTAAGAAAAAAACTGTGTTGAATCTTACTACCTTTAAACAACTGTCCAGTTTCTGTCCTCCCTTTTTCCGAAACTTGTACCAGACTGCAAAATGAAAACATCACAAGTGTACGAGAGGTTCTGTTAAAAGTTCAGATGACATTACCTAAGTCATTATCAGTTTTAGGAAGCCTGCATATTATTCTTACTAACAGTAAGGTAATTTAATTACTCTAATTACTTATTTAATCACTGTATAAAAACTGCCTTGGTTTTTGTGTCACATTTAGCCCTATATGAAAGTCTCCTAATATAGCATTAGGGAATTAGAATTATCGTGGTACTGAGTGAAAAGAACATATTCTGTTGGGTAACCAGGAATGCATGTATTGCCTGAATATACTTGCTTTCCTAATTGTAGAACTAAAATATTTTCCTCACTTACGATACGTCGTAATACGTAGGAAGGACAGCAGACAATACAATAGGATTATTAACCTATTCTTACTTCTTTCTCTCTTTCCTCTCATTTTCCAAAAGTGGGTCATACGTTTGTGCTTTCAAACTGTATTTTGAGGTCTCTTTTGGTGTCACTTTTTTGGTTTTATATCCAAGATCACTTTGTATGCTAGTGCTGTGCCATTTTAATATATTCCAGTGACACTCCTGTGAGGTAGCAAGGTAATGCTATTTTCAATTGTATAGGTAGGGAACAGAGGCACATAAGAGTAAGAGCAGCTTTCCCATGCCTAACTCTGCCTAATCATTTAGGCTCCCTCTAGACATCTACAGTTAGGTGATATATCACCCCTCCAGTGACTTAGCCCAGGTCACATTAAAGTCTGTGGCAGCCAGTGTACTGAACCGAGATCTTCCAAGTCCTACGTTAGTGCTCTTTTTACTGGAACGTATTTCCTTTCTGAAATAAACAAATATATTAAGCTGAAGTATAGGGATTTGAATACTGCTTCTTCATGTGGATTGGCAAGAAGCATAAACTTTACGATTTTTTGTATCTCTATTTCGAAGTTTTTGCTATTTCTCTAATTAAATAATTGAGAATGTCATCCTTCATCTTGGGTTTCATGATTTGCTTTCCATAGATACTACACTCTCAGGGGAAATCGGCACCAAGAAAAAAGTGAAAAGACTGTTAAGTTTCCAGCGGTATTTCCATGCATCGCGGTTACTGCGTGGAATTGTACCACAAGCCTCTCTGTATCTACTGGATGAGGACTACCTTGGGCAAGCAAGGGTAAGATGGGTCTCCAGATCTCCATTTCTTTTAATAATATTCCAGAGTGTGTCAGTTTTGTTTCAGTGTTCAGATAAACAAATGTATGGCTGATCTTTATTAAATGACCCACGTTACTTGCCTGTCTCACAGCAAACAGACTGTCCATTCCTCTTTTATGGTTACAGCTTTAAAAGCTTAGTCTCAAAGCAACAAGAAGATGTCTAAATCTATTCAGCATTTTCAGATTCTGTCAACTGAAATTATAATCTGGATTTATTAAAGGATGAAGGATCCCTGGCTGAGTTACTGATTTAAGTAAGTGCAGCCTCGACACAGGATTTAGTTCATCCGCTTGAAAAAAGACAGCTGTCTCTTAGCTGGTATGGAGCAGCTCTTAGGCAACCCACAATAGCTCTCCATAATGGCAAAGGTAGGAAACAGGGAACATTCACTGCAAAGAACTTCACAATAATCAAAACATAATTCTGTTATTTTGCAGCTCTAATACTTGCTTTGAATGATATTTTCTAACAAAACTTGCACAACTGATGGCATTGGGATTATGCGCCTAGGCAATTTTTATTCTTTGCAAGAGAAGATTACGTGCCAGGTGCTAGAAAGTAATTAAGAATCCAGAACTGGTTTGAATATAGACTAAGCAATGGGAGTGAACGCACATTTCATTCACACATACACCATTGTAGGTCATACAGTTAGTCCAGACTCAGTCTCTTGACGGAACTGAGTAGCTGTAAAAACACTGTATATGGTGGTAATGATGGATTCTTCTGCGTGGCTGAGTGGGCTTCACAGAAGCACTGTATCTAAGTTTATAAAAGCTATTCCTGTGTATTGGTTTGTTTAGCAAAATGTAATTCATATTCACCATGAGAGCTAAGATTGTGTTTTCCTGTAATAAAAACCTAAGAGAATTTGTACTGAATTGATTTTGGGACATGAAAGAACAACAAAAAAGTTGTGTAGTAAAAGGGAATATTTTCGTAATATTTTGTTTTATATTATTACATGATTTGAGCTCCATTTAGAAGGTATTTTTAGTGTCCAGTTTAAAACCTCCTCAGTTAAAAGTGCAAGTGATATTTTACGCAGTATAGCTAAATTTGGTTCCTGGTGTCTGATATTTCAAATACATCTCTCTAGCTTTCCCAAACAAAACTTTAAAGCTGCAGCAATCAATCCTGTGATTGATTAATGTGGAATAATAATTTAAATCTGCTTTACAGTTTGACATACCAGTCATTTGCCTTTTCATATTTGTTTTTTCTAGCATATGCTATCCAAAGTGGGAATGTGGGATTTTGACATTTTCTTGTTTGACCGCTTGACAAATGGTAAGTAATTTTTAAAAAGTTTTTATTTTAATATCTCTCATATATATTTCTATTCTAAAAATCCCTAATTAATTAATTGCTAAACGTTTCCAGTTTAGATTACTGAAGAGAAATTGGACACAGTTAACTTCTCTTAAAATCATATCTTTGAACATTTTCAGGCTTTTCCCAGAATGTTCACAACTGTAGGATAATGTTTAAAGTGTGGTTTTGTATTAATCTCATCTCCTACATTTGTTATGGTCACCTTTTCAAGGAGGTGTTCCAGTTTCCTTTACCTGGGAAATTCCAAAGGTACTTCAAATATACCTGTTAGATACATTGGTCGGTAAGTCCAGACCTCCATAATCAGTCGATTTCTATCAACATGAAATACCTTTAACTGAAGACACCCTTGCTTCTGTTCAGCAGTAAAAATTGGGAGAGTCATTAAGACAGTCAAAATCTGTGAAATGTTTTGTCTAAATATATGCATGTAACACCACACACACACAAATGTCTAGGCAATACCTCTTGGTCAAGTAACTGCTGAAGAGGGTCACGATCACACCTTTCTCCTTTCTGTATTGCTCAGAGGAATGATGAGATACCTCATTCCTCACCCCCAGTCTAATTAGGTTTGGCTGGGGCAGAAGGCATAGAAAAAAGTTGGTTTAGAGGGTAATTCAGCTGAGTGACAGGCAGTGGAGAGTGGAAAGGACTGCAAATGGCAAGGGAAGCAAAAGCATAATTCTTCTAAACTACCTCTCTGCACCCCTCAGTAGTCAAGGCCAAATAAGTTTCCGTGTCCTCTTTGTACATGTATTTATTTTCTTTCCGGAGTTACATTAAATAAGGAAAGACTCCCTTCAAACATTGTTTATTCATTGTATGGGTTGGTTAATTTCGGGGTTTTTTTCTAACTTTTCTGGAAACATTGCTGCTAAATTATGCAGTGCAAACTTTTTTAAATACTGTGGGTGTGTATAGATCGTATAATACTAGTTAGGCTCAATTTTGCCGGAGTTCCCAGTACTGGATTCACAGTAAGGCCAGTGTAACATTACAGTGGGACTTGAGACCATAAATGCTGCAACTCTTTTCCTGTCTGCATCATCATTATGAGATGCAATTGTAGCTGAGCTAGGTACGTGGGTTAATTACCTGTTTGTACAGCCATGTGTAAACTAAAAAATATAATTATAAACTACTAATTTCTCAGTAATTAATTAATTAGTACAGTATGGCAAACTGAAGTGGCAGAAAAGCCATTCTCATTTCTGTCGTTTCTGGAGGGAGACCTGAATTATGAAGATGATGTGGTTCTCAAACAAGCCTGTCAACAGATTTCCAGTTAAAACCGTATCAATTCACCTTCTGTGTCATGCTGAAACAGCAAACATGACTTTATGGCATCTAGACACAAGAATGGCACTCCACTGGTACAGCTGTACCATCAAATCTTGATTATATATAGGAATAATTTATATAAGCTACTTTTGAGTATATGAGTGTCATCTAAGCTCATATGATAGGAGGTAAGGTGATAGGAGCTGACTAATAGGAAATTACCAAGATTTTTAGTCTTGCTTGGTTTGTAACTACACGTTAAGGAAATCTAAGAGTTGTTCCTTTCTGCTTCTAGGAAACAGTCTCGTAACACTGCTTTGTCACCTTTTCAATGTGCATGGACTTATTCACCATTTCCAGTTAGATATGGTTACATTACACAGGTTTTTAGGTAAGTGCTCACCTCAAAGCCATCTTTAAATGCAATTTACAGCTTAAGTAGGGCATCAAAGAAGGCACTGGCTTGGTCTGCGTATCTATCTAAAATCATGACGTTGTTGCAAATATTTCAGTAAAACGCTTCTATGATATATATTCGATTTACAGGCACTCGGGTAATTGGTTCAGTACCTATTAAGTCAATGGAGGGACTTCAGAAGGCTCTGCATTCGGCTGAAGCATCCCAGTACCACAATTGCACTGGTGATTTAAAAAAAAGTGTGCCATGCAGAGATGTGGCCGGCCGAGTAGGCCCACACAGACAGACGGACATTGCAGAACCTACCCGTGTACAGTACAATTGTGGTGCAGTGTCATTATTTTAGTGACTAATAGACCACTGAGACCCAGGGCAGTTAAAAGCTTATGTGCAAAATTAACAAATTATATCAAGCTGTCTGCACTGAATAGTGTTGATGAAAGCCCCTGCTGCTGTTACTGCCAACAGAAATATTAGCCCCATGCTGTCAGTGAACCAAAAGAAGAAATTGGCCAAAATCAATTACTTTTTGCATCATGTTTTGAATGCGGCTGAATGCCCGTTTGTTAGGCTGTCAGATGGAGTTTCAAAGGCAAGGTCTCTTCTTTAAGACTGCGTAATTGTCGCTTCTGGAACACATTCCTCTGGTGTGGAGACAGCAAAATCTCCCTGCCGTTTCTGACTCCCGTGGGCAGCCGAGAAGTGGACGCTCGGATAATTAGAGCTAGCGGTATTCAGGGTTTAAAGGATTACCTACTGTAACTTCAAATGCTTGTGGAGCTGGAAACAAACTGAAGGCTAGGACTTTATTTGGCGTTCCCCATGCTGGAGGAGAGTGCCATGGGGAATTTGCCCATTACCTTTCTGTTTGATTAATTTGACAGTGTCAAGCAGAGCGCTTTGGGCAAGGTCACCTGCGGCTTCCACTATTCACGTGGTGTTGCCCCGAGACCGTCTAATGGCGCAGGCACTGCTGCAAGGAACAGATGAGTGTGAAGCACACACCTCGATGATTTTCTGTGCGAGTGAAAGCTGAGAGTTAAAAGGTTGTCGCTCCGTCTTCCAGCTGGACCAGCTCCAGCACTGCACACTAAAACAAGAGGGACTGGTATTTTAAAATGGACGCATAGACGTGACTAAAATAATTACAGAAGATTTTGCTCCGAATACCCCAATGCTTTATCTTTTGCTTCTCTCTCTGGAGGATGTAGGAATGCCTATGACCATTGCTAGTCACTCAACTAACAAACGATGCCAGGATATCGGGGCCTCACCCCCTGCTGCTGTAAAATAGGTGGTACTGCCTTAATGACATTACTACCCTATGACAGCAGCGTAAATAATTACACTCCGTTGTGGATAAATTTGCCTCTCTTCCTTATTTATTTTACTCCTGAATGAGAGCCTTCACTAAGACAAGAAAGAGTTGATTTATGAACTAGACCCTTGGGCCTCACAAATCCTTTCATGCATTTTTTCTCTAAAGGTATCCCAATAAGAGCACCAGTCTAAGTAAGCTACAGATATTTGAAGAAACTCCTTAGGCAGCTGACTGTAAAACCTCAAATTGTATTTTAAATCCAGTTCCCACTTGTGGCCGTGGCATTCAGAGACAAAAGGATCTTTATTTTCTGTTTTGGTTCCCAGTTATGGTTCAAGAAGATTACCATAGCCAAAACCCGTACCACAATGCTGTCCATGCTGCTGATGTCACACAAGCTATGCACTGCTATCTGAGGGAGCCCAAGGTAATGACAACCTTTCACACTGATGTTGCTTTCAGATAATTCTCAATTTTTTTTCCCAGCATTGAAAAAAAAACCCCAAAAATATTTTTAGATAGCGGAAAATGATTGCGTACTTGAAGTCAGCAACAAGGCAGTAGCAGAGTCAGCTACAGGTTACAGACACTTTAAACAAGCCACGGGAGTCACTTGTCATCCCACAGGTGACATGTCAAAGTGCTGTCATATGAGTTCCGGCAAGTTTTACCATGACCGGTGTACCGGCCAGCTGTGAGTGGCTGCAGTCCTCCCAGCAAAGCCAGTAGAAGGCAGCGCTTGCCTGTGCCTCAGTCTCTTCAGGGCCCCTCACGTCGATATTTCAAAATACCAAATTTGGCAGTGCAACACCTGAAAAGGGGAAAATGTTCCCTTTGACTGGGTCTGTTGCAAGGGTGTCCTCTGCACGAGTGAACAGCAGCTTTTGACAGCTGCAGCAAGCCCTCACAACATGAGGGTGTGATGTTGCTTTATTCTTATTGGAAGGCACTGTAATACTGTAATGCTGAGCCACAGTGTAAGAATATAACTAATCTTTCCTGGCTTAACTTCAATGAAGGGAAGTTCTCCTAGAATTAGCAAATTGTCAGACCAGGATATGGTAATCGTAAGTGAGGACAGGAGCAGGCCCCAGCTTTCCTGTATGTCCATCTCCTGCAAGATCTGCAATTCCCTGCTGTCAAAAAGTGCAGAGGACAGCCAATATCCAGAATCTGTACCGTACTGCTCTTCATTTCTCATCACAGGATGCTTCTTTCAGCTCATAGACCTGTACTCTGTGCAGACTCATCAGGCCGGTAATAACTACCTCATGCTCAGAAACAGAAAACGCTAAGACTTCAATTTTTTTTTCCCAATGATAACAAAATTTGCTTCTGAATGATAAGCTGTATAGTAGAAAAAAATCTGGGCAGGTTTTCAAATTTGGATGTCTGAAGTTAGAAAGGTAAATTATGTTCTCTAATAAAATCCCTATAGTTGAACTGAGATATCTAACAGTCAAGTTTGACATTTCAAAAGTTTACAAACTCTGCATTTTACAGCACAGTGCTGTGCTAGAAAAATGAAGCCTGATGTATTGTTGGTATTACTAAATACTGTGTGAGGCAGAGCCCTTATCATGTATGCTAACGTATGCTACTAATATACTTATTTACTTTTTAAAACTGAATCTTCTAGACTAAGCTCAAGCACTTCTGTAACAACAATCCTTATGTTGCCATAAACGATAAAGAGATAAGAAGTACAAACTGTAATAACATATGAGTATATAGTCTGATATCTTTATAGATGTTTGTTCAACAGGCACCTTAAAAGCGTTGTTCACAAAATTTGTTTTATATTTGACATTTGTGTACTGTCCTAGAAAACTGAGCAATGCCATGATGTTAGCCGATTCCTTTGTTTGCCAAAAGACAAAAGAAAAGTGTTTACTGTTCATGTTCTTTTTGTGATTAACGTGTGTGATTCAGCTTGCCAACTTCCTCACCCCATCGGACATCATGCTCGGACTGCTAGCTGCTGCGGCTCATGACGTGGATCACCCAGGGGTCAACCAGCCCTTTCTGATCAAAACTAAACACCACCTTGCCAGCCTGTACCAGGTAAAACTGCTCATCAAGTTGATAATATGTAAAATGGTGTCAAGGAGGGTCTAAGCAATTTGCAGTGAACTTCCATGCCAAAATCTGGCAGAGGGGGGATGTTGCTCAAATCAACCTGCACTTTAGAGTCTGGACAATTTCAGTTAAAGTCCTCACTGGGTGTCTCTTCTTACAGCAAAGCTGATACACATAGAAAGAAAGTGGAAATGTCAGATCTTGTAGAGGACATTTAAGCCAAATCAGCTGCCTGGTTATTTCTGCTGTAGATCATCTGGGGTAAGGAACTGTGGGTAGGAGATTTAAAATCACGGAGACACAATTTGTATTCCATCTTCCTTCAGTGAGCAAGCAAGCAGCAGGCTTGTCCTAAATCGGTGTTGCATTGAAAGAAACTTTTGCTTCATGTGGCTCTAGCAAAATTAAACAATGAATACTGCAATTTTTAAAAAAAATAGGAGATAGAGGAAACCAAGGGAAAAGTTGTAGATACTCACCCAAACATGCCTGGAGATCTAAAGAAAGAAGTTAAAACAGCCACCGTAGGTTACACCACAGGCTGTCTAGACCGGTATCCTGTTTCTAAGAGCAGCCAGCAAAAGATCTGAGAGAAACGTAAGCCTGGGATAAGTACAGAGCTGTCCTTCACCTAGTATACATCCTCCCAGCTCTGGCAAGCAGTAGTAGAAGACTCCCTGAAACAAAAACTTCAGTTTACATTGATAGTTCAGTGAACCTATCCTGCCCTGATTTTTGTGGTCCTTTTTGAATGTATTTGTAATTTTGGCCCATGGCAAGCTCTGGATTTTATCTACAACTCTCTTATGTGTATAATCATGCATGTATACATGATTATATATGCACATCTCTACTCTTTACATTATACTTACATATACACGCCGGAGCAACACCGTAAATCGTTTTGGTTGCACTAACCGTAATTCATAGCTAACGAAGGGAGATGGTATTGTTTTGTAGCCTTCAGAAGAGTCAACTTCAGCCTTTGTAATAAGGTGTCAGAAACAGAATATCCCAAGTTAAAAATTAATTGAGCTGAAGAAGCTCACTAATAGCTATGTGTCTTTCTACACGTACTTAGCAGATCGAGAGTTGTGATACCCATACGTGTGTGGTGCATTTTGCTCCCGTCTTTTCTAAATGTCAGGCCAGCTGAGTGGGGAGGGAGAAAAGCCAGGGCACTAAGCCAGGGGACTTTGGGAAGGTTATGTTAAGGATCCTTTGAAGAGGAGTGGGTAGAGCCATTCCACAAAAACCCTGGCCCTATGAAAAGGTATAAACAACTCCTTCTCAAATTAATAGTGGGAAACAGTAATATATAATTAGGTTGAAAATTCAGACTAATCTGAAAGAAATGTAGCTAAAATAAAATATTACTATCTTGGAGAGATGGTTTCTGCTCAGCTAACTGGGCTTGAATATACTTTCAAATGTTGGTTAGAAGAGGCAGTGACAATACAGCAAATGCAATCTTTCAACAGCAAATGTGATTTTTAAGTATCCTGTTTAGGGACGTTCACTGGCAAGTTTCACTTACATTATTTTATCGGAAATTGATCCCAGATTGTTTCCAAAGATTTTAGTGGTATACAGTACATGAATGCCAATAAAAATAACAATGCTGGAAAAAAAGTTTTGCTGAAAACATTTTTAGTCAAAAATTTAGATTCAGTGAATAGTCTTTAAAACAATAAATTATATTCTTCTCAAGATTAGTACTTTAACATGTGCTTGAAGCTGAAACAAAAAAGTTCTAGGGTTTTTTGTTTTTAAATAGCAGAGCCACAGAACTGCTGGGACTAATCAGAAAAATAATCAAACAAAAGTAAGTAAGTTGTAACATAGTTGGCAGTCGTCTGTCACTGAGACAGTAGTAACTGAGACTTAGGGTTATCTGTTTGTGGCATCTCTTTGCTCTTGTTTGTTTGTAAATTTAAATTAGAACTTTACATTTGAATCATCTGGAAAAAAAGGTTTTGCAAAATGAGATCGGTCAGTATTTGACAAAGATGCAAAGTGTTTGACAGCTTCTGAAGGGCATATATGAGCAGAATCATGTTTCAGGAAGATAGGTGTCATCACCAAAGAGTTCAAAACTCTCAATATTCATTTTCAAATCCATATTTTATGATTCAAGAAATTTTTCTGTAATCTCTAGGGTAATTTCCACAAGAGTCTATTGCATGTGAGGCACCATAATTTTCCACAAAAATAAAAGTGCCTCATTCAAGTCTCTAACATTACAAAGACAGTTGAGACTGTAAAAGGTGACAGTAGGGACCTGGAGGTCACTTAGCCTCCTGCGAGGAGCACAAGAGCATTCCTTGTTATGTGATGCAGACTTCGCTTCTAACTTTCATTGGCCATTAAAATGAAAAAGAAAAGTTTTATTCTCGCTTGATAATCATTTTCTTAGATCTCTGTAGCCTTAAAGATCACAAATAACTCAAATTCTGGTTGATACATTTGGCTTATCCAACATTATTTCTGCTTCCTTTGACCGAAAGCAGCATACAATTCAAGGTTGCTCAGCCTGATACAATCCTGCCTTGTATTTATCCAAATCTCCACATCAAACCTAACACCAGAAGTCATACTGCTTTTTTTTTAAATAAAGAAACTGTATTTTACCTAAAATGATTTATGAATTTCCTAAGAAAACAAATAGCATTGACATAAAAAAAATGTTATAACTTCAGTAATACAGAGTTGAGATCTATCTTTGCCTGGCTCTTAAATGAAAGATAATAGTTTAGAAGTCTGCAGTGATCACATACAATATCTGTAGTACAAAACAGGTTTCAGAAATCTAGGAAAGAACGCTTTACAACTTTAATATAGATGTATATAAACTAGAAATAGGAAAATATGTTTTGGGCATCAGTTATGACACTTCTATTTTGCAGTCTTCCTTAAAAGCACCATTTCTAATTAAAGTATCATTTTCAGGTATTTAACATTGTGTAGTTAAACCAATTGGTCAATGACTAAGAATGGATGACCAGATGGAAAGAAATTTAGATCGCCTTCCACTCTGAATTAAAATTGAAGTTTTCTCCGCACCTAGTTAATAGCAAGTCTTCCTCTCTTCAAGTTACTATTCTTTTCCAAATGCATATGTCAAGTGTGGTAGTTTGAATGGCTCAGGGAAAGTCACAGATTGGAGATTTGATAGCCTTAGTGAAAAAACAGGGTTTTTTTCTCACAGTGCTGAAGTCTGTGTTACAGCAATCCGCTAGTTTTAGGCAGTAGATGTGACAGAGGCTTCCTAGCATGCAGCCTTTAAAACAAACCTGTGCTACTCAGTTTTTAAAAAAATAAAAAGTTAGGGGAAGCAAGCTCTCTGGAAATCAGAGTTGAGAACCCCAGTCTGCAAGGCAGCACATAGACTTTTCCCTGCATAGGTTATCTCCCCACCAGCCTAGGCAATCAGATAGGTCATGGCAATTAGTCTTAATAAGGCAGTAGAGTGTTCCTAGGTGGAATAGCTGACTCTACTAATTGTTGGCAGCAGCTTCAGGGGTTCTGGCTGCTTGCATTTAACAGGGGAGTCATATGACTTCATGCTCAGTTGTCGCTTGTTAACTTGACCTTTCCTTTTCCCTCCTCCATGTGCTTTAAGTGTGGGAAACTAGGCAGTGCAGCGGCTTTGGTTTAAGTTCTCCCTATAGCAGCAGGCAAAGAGCAGAAACTTACAGAAGTGGAAATACTCTGGTATGGATACCTGAGTTTGCTTTTTCCTTTGAGTAACTATTAGTTGGATGCAAGAAAGTTCTTAGATACCTACACACTCAGCCCTGTTCTGGCTGGCCTTCAGCATGGCCAAAGAGCAACCGCATCCATGGAGCGTAATTCCCCGGTTGAGGTAGGTGCTAGTGAAGCAGCTCCTCCCAGCAAGTAACGCTGCCGTGCGGGAAGGGACATGGGGGCACAGGGTGCTCGGAGGGGGCTCTCCCCAGTTGGGATGTTTCAAGGGTGCAGTCAGAGCGGGGCCACAGGGACTGTGCACATAGGCACTGTCTTAAACAAGTGTAAGCCTTCCCAAAAGCCAAAGGTGACAGTCAGGCAGGGTTTGTCTAATTTACCTTTGGGTAGGAGGATGGCAGCCTGTGGATTTGCGGTGACTGTCGGGACCAGGATTCAGCTCCAAGACTGGGGAGGTGAAAGAAGCAAAAAATGTGTTATGTTCTATTGCATTCCCTTATTTTTCTTGGTCAGAGTGTAGGGTTGCAAAAGTCCATCCTGATGTATTTAGGCAAAAGGAGAAGAGGGATATTTTAAGTTGGCTAATGAACAGAATTGCTGTCAAAAGTAATTTAGATACTGCATAGCTGATCCTGAGTTCTGAAACGGTCAGCGCTTTCAAGGAAAAGGACTTGGTCTTTGCATGGTTGGAAAGTTTTGGGGTTGGTTGCTTTGTTTTTTCCCCCAATATCTGTGATTTCTATTAGGGAAACAAAACAAAACAAAACAAAACAAAAAAAACCTAAAGAAATACCAAAGCAACGTATCAGTGATTGTGTGAATTCACAAGCAACAGCACGTACTGCAGAAAATACTGTAATAGGAAATCAATCCAATTTGCATTCTCACCTTTGCACTAATTTTGAGCATGAAACTTCAAGAAAAATACTGACAAGATGATCAAAATGCAAATTGGGTCTTGGTTACTGGCAAAACTGACTGTTTCAACAGTCATTAGATATTTAGGATTAGGTAATTAGGATTACAAAGGAGGATGGGGAAGCCTTAAGGAGAAAATACTGCTCAGTCCCTCTTAGAGAAGTGAAAGCTGTGCATCACATCCGACAGGAAAGGCAGCACTAGTGCAGCTGCACCTCAGAGCTGTGGGACCGTGCAGAAGGGAGCCAGAGATTAACAGTGGCCGGGGAGAGGGATTCTGACTCTAGTTTCCCAGTTAGCAGTGACGGGATGGAGTCCTTGCTCTGCTACCTGCCCAAAAGGTTTGGTTGTGTTTGGGTTTTTTTTAATGCAGTGCTCATCTACAGGCATAAAGTGCCCAAAACAGAGATCAGATGCCATAAGTCCCCCGAGAGTGTCCCTATTGCTAGGTGACAGTCGTCTCATTCACACTGTGCACGTTGGTGTGGATAACGGAGGACTGTGCCATTCACTGGAGGGGTGCTCTGCTGGGCTGCTTCTCTGCAGCAAGCAGATGCTTTTGTGAATTAGGAGAATTGTGTTAGAGGTTTCTGAACAAGTGACGTTTCTGAGGCGTTCAGTGGTAGAAAGTACTCTGTGAACTAAACGAGTGATGATTGGCAAATGCATTGTGTTAGGATAGTAATATAAAGTCATCAGACACAAGATACCCAATTTGTTGTAATTTACAGACAAACTAGAAAGCTGGGTCTCTGTTCTCTAGGAATTTTTTCTGACCTAACTTTGATTCCACTTAGTTGGAAGCAAACAAACAAAAAGGACTCAAAATTTGTGGCAGACAGTTGCTGGAGCCTGCAGATGCTCAGTGATACTGATACTCCTCTTGCTTTCACTGAGCAGCTGCAGGCAGCTTCCTCTTCCCTGACTCCAAGGGAAATTTAGCAGTTTAGTTTTCTTTTTCTTGTCCACTCTGCATTCAAATTATAGAAGCTGAGAAGTCAGCCTGAGATCAGTAGGAGGTAAAAACATGATTTTGCATTCATGCTTTAATTCATTTGTCAATGAATCTGTTAGAATGCAAGCTACCTCCCACTCAGATGAGATTAGCTCCTCTGTTCACAGCAGGACTCAAAAACTGTATAAAAACAGGACTCTAGGGCTGACCTTAACTAGGACACCTAGAAGCACAAGGTTCTTAACTTTAGAAATCCAGACCAATTCCTCAAATCCAAAAGTTGTTGGCTAAGAAGCACACATTTTAGGCTCACGTTACAGCACTTCCGACCAGCTCTAGGCATCATGTGATATGGCAAATCTGTATCTGTACCATGGATGCTTGCCTAATCCTTGAATTTATTCCTTTTATTCCTCCCTAGAATGTTTCAGTGTTAGAAAATCATCACTGGCGATCTACGATAGGCATGCTTCGAGAGTCACGGCTCCTCGCTCATCTGCCCAAGGAGGTGACGTAAGTGTCCGCTGGAGGAAATGCATCACTGAAACTAGTCCATGGCTTCCATCACTCAAAAGGAGACTGGCAAAGAGGCCTAGGCTTCAGAATAGGCTGAACCTCCTGCCCTCTCTTGGTGCCAGTATGAAATCATGAGACAAAGTTATACAGCAGAAGTATTTTCTAAGACTTTGCCACTTCTGCAGCACAGGAATGGCCACTGTCAGCACTGGGAACACGGGGAGCTCCACTAGGAATGGACCTTTTCAGATCCATTGTTGGCATTTTTCATTTTACATAGCACCAACCAAATCTGGAAAGATTTAGTGATTAAAAAGCATGAAATAGAGAGAAAAATGAAGGAGTTGGTCGAGTAGCATTGCAAACTGCTCAGGACTTCCACACCTGACTGGGGAGGTGTGTGGTTCAGTCTTCACTGTCTTTTTGGGTGAAGCAAAAAAAAACCAGCAACATGAGCATCTCGGTCAAGTTGATGCTAACTTTTTACCTGCTGGTTTTGTGCAGTGTTACTCCCAGCAAGGAATGGAGATTGAGCCAATGAAACAGCCTGCAATACTAAGTTTTAATCAGAGGTGACCTTTCCAAGAATATAAACAAATTACCTGGAAGCAATAAGCTCCATATCCCTCCAGAAATCCTTTGCATCAGACCAACAACTTCAGTCCTACTTCAAAGGACTTCAGTCCTTTACAACTTCAACTGCAGCTTTAAAGTTGCTGTATTCAGCACCCAGCTCTGAGCAGCTGAAGTAAGATGTGAGCATTTTTTTAGAGGCATCGTGCTGTTGTTTTGGTTTTTTTACTTTCCTAGCACTGTTCAGAACCACCTCTGCCAACAAGCATTTTCCTACTATATTATCTATTCCTCCTGAACCCATTTAGGCAGCTAGAACAGTTGTACCCTGCAAACCCCAGCAGGGACTGACCAAACAGATCAGGCTGGATCCATAAAGAAGGAGGAGGCTTTATGCTAGCTATGATCCATAGCAGGTTGCTTTGAGCTATTAATGTTCAATGGTTCCATGATTGAAGAGGCTTATTTTCCTTATTGCAGACAGGACATTGAGCAGCAATTGGGCTCCCTGATTTTGGCAACAGACATCAACAGGCAGAATGAGTTTTTGATCCGTCTGAAATCTCACCTTGACAATCAGGATTTGAGGCTGGAGGATGCACAAGACAGACATTTTATGCTTCAGGTAACTTCAAAAATTATTTTTCCACTGTTGTATTTTATTCAAGTCACAGTATTTCCTAGTATATGTTAGAACAGCATATGGTAGTGTGTCTGGACATCAGTGTCTCCTTACTCATCACCATAAACACTTTGCTTCAGCCACCTGGTATGCCAGGCAAGCATAAGGTGCCTCCAGTATTTCCTTATGTAATTTCCTTGAGTTAAAAAGCCGTGAATGCAACAGATACAGGAGAGTGTCAAATGCTGAGAAACTAAGATAAGCTATTAATTATTTTATTTCCAGACCACTGCGTCTCTTGCCAGGTAATGCTTCAATTATACTTTCTCTTCTGGCAAATGTTGCTTCACCGGTGTTATTTCCTAGCACCGTGCAGGAGAGCCCCCTTGTCAGTGTTCTTTCCAAGAGAGCCTGACATCAGGTGCCCAAGTCCCGTTCCTGTGATGGATGTTCAGAAACTGCCTCTGCAGAGACAGCTGTTGCCATGGCAGCAGGTGCTTCTCTAGTGGATCTGCCCAGCTAATGAAGAAACCATGTTTTATTTAAAAATCAAATAGATTCAAACTGGTTCTTCCAGCTAAGCTGCAGTCATTAACAGGCTCTTCAGAATAAACCTCTACCTATTAAAGCATTATTGTGATTAAAGTAGCTGCATATACACGCTTCTCTGGAGAAATGACATCAATTTCACTCTTAAATACATAAAGGGGTTTAAGTAATCGTTATCATCAGTAAAACAAACATCTACATGTTATCACTTTGTCGAGGTTACAGGAAAGGTGACAGCTGCAAGGGAAGAAGTGCTGATCTCTTAATTCTTCCCCCTCCACTAGCGTGGGAAATGTAGTAATCTGCTCGCCTGTCCTCCATCAGATACCGTCTTCTGTCAGATTCCTGCATGGACCATGCAGGGCAGGGTGATGGGCTTATCATATTTCTAGACAGATTAGGCAAGAAAGTTGTGCAAATGCCAGAGGTACAGGGATTACAGATCTCAACTATGGCAAAAAGTTTCTTATGCACATTCTTTAAGATAGGAACTAGGGCACAGATATGGTGAGACCTATTTATCTGGTGGATTAGCTGTGGAAGAAGGAAAAAAAAAAAAATCAAGAAGTCTTGATTGATCAGGATAAGTTAAAGAATGTTTGAAAGGTCCTTGTAATAGACAGTAACATTAAGGCCAATCAATTTAATCCAGAGAGAAAAGTGACCTGGAGACTTCCCTCCTCCAGTTCACACGTCTGAAATGATACAGGAAATATTTCTGTTTTCCTGCCGAGTGCCAGAATGATTTCTGACCTCTGTCAGGCTAACTGACTGTGTTCAATCTGTGAAGAAATGAGGCACATGACATCTTGTTCCAAGGCAGTAAGGCAGACAGACTATTACATGGTTTACTTTCCTGAAGCAGTTACTTGATTTTAAAAACCTCTTGCCCTCCTGTACTCATTCCCCTGCAAAGCACTTAGAAGTACTAGTTAACTAAGTGAAGCCAAGCCAGGGGCAGTGCAGAGAGCCCTGTACTTAGCTTTGTAAACAAAAATATGCAGACATTAAGATGAAGTGTAACTGAAGTGAGATGCAAGGTCACTCACTGAGACCGCAGAGAAATGATGCCCAAATAGTCTTACACCAGCTTGGCTCTTCCCTTCCTTGTCATCAGCCACGGATGCTGAGCCAGGCAAGCAGCAGGAGCCAGCCTGAGGCTTTTGTTGGCTTATTCCTTGCAAGGAATATCCAAAAGACTTTGCAGCCTTGGAATTTGGCCCTCCTCTTGTTCTCACTATGGTAAAGCGGAGGGCTGAATGGAAGTTTTGTTTGCAGCTTAAATAAATGCTCTTTCCTCAAAAGGCGTATTTGGGTGAGGCTGTCTCTAAAAGGTGATCTTAACCTTTCCCAACATCGCTGGTGAGGCCTGGGAGTTTCATGGCTGCAGATTTGCTGCTGAAGCACTGCTAGACAATAATTTCTTTTCTCACCGCTACTTATCTTCTTTGCTTTCAGATTGCACTCAAGTGCGCTGACATTTGCAACCCTTGCCGGCTCTGGGATCTGAGCAAACAGTGGAGCGAACGGGTCTGCGAAGAGTTTTACCGGCAAGGTCAGCCCCTTCGCACGCGGGGGTCCCCTTTCACCTCGGCCTTCCAGGCTTTTTGTGTGGCGAGACAGAGGTAGCGTTCAGCCGGCCCGGCTGGCCTTGAAATCTCCCTCAGGAGCGAGCTGTTGAAGAGATACTCTGCCTCATTTGAAAAGTGGGAAGGGGTAGAAGAGCGGCAAGTATTTCTTTGCCCGCGCTGCTCCTGTAGCAGCGCCAGGCAGGAGGGAGGGCTCTCTGCTGTGCCTCGGCGCTTGAATTCGGCTGGAGAGCCCATGGCTGGATTCTTCTCTGAGAACCCTCCAGCCACCATTAGCTCTTCTGAGCTGGAACGGCGCCAGGGCTACTCCGCACCAAAATCCTACCGCTGTCCACTGTGCTGTATCTCGCTTTTCACGTTCCCTCTACAACTCCGATGGGAGCCCTGCCCTCACTGTTTCCCAAATATGACACATTCTTCTGCCTACAAATGCAGAGAAAGGGTTCAAATGCACTGCCCAGCACGCTGTTCAAAGGGCCAAAGCAGACAAGCCAAAGCTCAGCTAGGACCTATTGCGAGTGTTTTCAAACCCCTGCAGAGAGCACAGTCCGGCAGGGCTTTTTCTGAAACACAGTAATTACACCATTTGGCTCTATCTGCATAGGCAAGGTCATGCTGTGCTACAACACAGGGTGCAGCAGAGTTCAATCACTGCTAAATTCTTTGTTCGGAGCATCCTGAGAGCCAAAGGCAAGTGGTACAAACACTGGAAGAGCACACAATGAAGTTCTCAATTCATTTAAAATTCTGCACTACAAAATAAAGCCACGTCCAAGCTGGTACCTGGTACAGTTAGTCCCTAACAAGGACAAATAGGTCAGCAAGTTAATTTTCAGCCAATGTCAGTTTAAGCTGGTGAAATGTCTTTGACTTTGATGCTTTTGAGGTGACATAAGCAGCCTGTCAGATGCAGATCTTTTTAGTCAGATGTATAGTCAAGGCATAATCAATATCCAGCTCATGAGGACAGGGCCCCAGTTGTGCGATACCTCACCTTTAGTGCATTGAGGGACCATGCTGAGAAAGACGGCACTCAACTCTTATAAATGTAAGCCTTCCCCAAGACTCAAGATTTATTAGTATAATGTCTAAAATATACCTGTGAAAGTGGACACTGGAGCATACGAGACCAGTTAGGAGCGTAACAGGGAGAAAAAGAGCATCTCATGTGGGAGAATATACAGAAACTGTGATCTGACTGTCACTGGTAGCTGTATAATTCTGGTAAGTGATACAAAAAACAATATTACATAGCATGTATTTAGATACCATTATCACTTTAAAATGTTATTGTAGACCTCTCTACCCCCTTACACACAATGCTGGGGCTTGAAGCTGGCTTTTTTTAGCATTTGAAAACCGTATCTCTCACGTTTTGATTTTTAACTGTAGATGAGACAGATAATCCCACAGTTTGTGCCTTGTTTAATCTTCCTTCTGAAACGCATACAAAGTTTGAACATTTTTGTACCAAACATTTCTAATGTTATTTTAATAGACTGAGATCTTGATCTTCCAGTCATCTGGTGCATCTGCACTACATCTATTAGCAAATAAAATATACAACTCAGGTACGTTTCAGGGAGCACCTGATGCTTACAGCAGCTCCTAACATGAACCTTTCCTAGAAAAATACTTTAACTTGTTCTCAAATGGGCGTTTTAAAAGTCAAATAGGAACCCAGGGTAAATAATGGAACTTGATTTGTTTATATAAAAACTGGAACTGGCAAGAAACAAGTTGCAAGAAAATGGCTAATGTTTAAGTAACATTAATAAATCTAATGGACAAAGTATTATTGCCTGAGGGCAAGTGTGCAGCTTAGCTTGCACACAGCTAGTCTCCCTTCCCTCCCATACTGTAGATAGGAAAGGGTCTGTAACTCATGCAGTAACCAGGACCGTACCCTGGCAGTGTCTCAGAGAAGGCTAAAAATCACAAAGGATGAACGTGTTGCACTCACAGACAGTGTTTGTTTAAAAAAAAAAAAAAAAACAAAACAAAACCAAAACCCTTGTATCCAGCTGGCCTGTGGTCCTCTGTGACCATACACGTGATCATTGCTATTGATTACCTTCAAGTACATAAAAAACATCTCCTGTCTTACCTATGTACGGAAGACTCTCTTGCGTGACCATTTATGCCTCTGCAGGAATAGTTTCTACTGACTGTTTATAAGCGTCTTCTCAATGCCAAATTTGGTCAATTCTGGAGCAGTCTCAGGTGGCATCTGGGACGAGCAGATCCCCCACCCGGGCTGTTCTCCAACAATTTGAAACAGAGCCGGGGGCACCGGCAGTCACAGCAGGAGCTGCCTTGTAGGAGTCTCCAGGGCAGTCCCAGATTCACACCTGGAGACCTCCTGTTCCAATTAGTCAAATACTGTGCTATGAAAGGTGGTGAGGGGTGGGGTCAACCACTTTGTTTCAGGTCTGTCTGCTGTCTTGAGTCAGTCCTGTGCAGATGACTCTGGGGATGTCCTGGACCACCCAGGGAATTGGTGACGTAAGTTCAGCGCAGCAGCACAAGCATAGCCCTGATACCCAGCTACACCACAATTATAAGACAAATTTTTAATTTCATCCTTTTTCCACATGTATAACTTGAATTCCATAGCTCTTGACACATGAACACATGTTGCCTACGCCCATGCTCTGGCCCTCATTAGTTTGTTAGTGCAGACACAGCTGCGGACTGCCAGGCTCCATCGCACTGCCCTTTAACAGCAATTTCTACATGCACACAGTAGCAGCTCACACTACAATACTAATAGAGATGCGTTTCTTCTAAAATATATATTCTGCATTTTTCTCATAGGAAGACATTTGAACACTGAGTAAATGAACTAGAATGTCATAAAAATCTTTCACATGAGAGAATCTATTTTAAAAATTAAGGTCCTCAGAACATGTAAGTGCTCAGATTTAATGTTCATTCAAAAGTCACCTTTCCTTAGAGAGATTTTTCTTTGTGTGCATACTCAGTTTCTCTGATACCTAAAACAAAGTCCAAACAATGAAGGTATTTAGACAGTTAACATGGTCGTCATTGGTGCAAGATTGCCGCTGCTCAAATCCACACAGTTGCAGTCACTGTAAGAGTCTGACATAGGTATGGAGAAGAGATTTTAAGTGGCAGCAAATTATTTTCTCTTCTTTTTTTTGCAGGTGACCTGGAACAAAAATTTGAACTGGAAATAAGTCCCCTTTGCAATCAGCAGAAGGATACAATACCAAGCATACAGATTGGTAAGTGTTAGTTTCATTCTCCTCTCTCCATGCTTATCTCAGTATGGCACAAGCTCAAAGAGAAACTTTTCTTTCCCCGTCCCTCCTCCCCAATCTAGTTGTTTTAACAGTAAGAACTGTAGGTACCATAAGAGTCACGATTCACACTCTAAATAAAAATGTTCAAAAAGAAACCTATCCAAGCTGAATATTCAATAGAAAGACAAAGGAGTCATTGCATAGGGAAAAAAGGGGTCATTCTAATATCTGCAGAGAAAAATCGCAGCCAACGCATGTGATCTACACACCGGTTACTTTCTGGTCTGAAATCTCCTCAGAGAAGGATGCTGTCTCTCACAGATTTTACTGTTACATACACAGATAGAGCCACATCTTGTCATGTGCGCTGGTCAAAAGCTGTGCATTTCAAAAGCAGTTGATGGCTGCTTGAGGTGTTATTGTTATTTCTCGTCAGGGTTTTTGCCACTTATATTGCTGCGTTCCCTCGAGGGGAACAAAGCCTCGAGGCACTCTATAGGGTAATGCACTCATGGAATGAATTTTTCCTCACCTGTTGTCCTTTGTGTGTTTCCCCAGGGTTCATGACGTACATCGTAGAGCCACTCTTCGAGAGGTGGGCCCAGTTTACAGGCGATACTCCCCTATCTGAAAATATGCTAAACCATCTCAGGAGGAACAAGGCCAAGTGGAGGAGCTTGCTCCACAAGCAACACAGCAGTAGTAGGAGCAATGACCACTCAGGTCAAGTGACTGGCAGCCAAGAACAGACTTTAAATGAAGAAGAGACTCCTTAGTGGCAGCTTTGCACTTTTCCTTATAGCACTGCTATCTCTGTCTTGATCACAGCAGCAAACAAAATCCCGGGGAGCTAGGAGCCTGTTGTCAAGACCGTGGAAAGGGAAGAAATGGCAAAGCAGAAGCTGTAAGGGTCCTCACGAACAAGCCCGCGGTTCTGCTGAGTTCCTTTCTGGATCCCCTTCACGTTCCTCTCCCCTCTCTTCATTTTGTGCATGCCTGATGCCATTCGTCACTTCTGATCATGAACTGCCTGAATGCGGAGCCCCAGTCAGCAGTACTGAAGCCGGGCCGGGTACGGCTGCTGTGAAGCAGGGAGGATTACTGAGAGAACAGGGGAGATAGATAGAGGCACTCTTGGTTATATACTCATTTACCACGAGTCATACTGTGACATATGTATATAGGCCCAGAGTGCCATATGCTTTCCAGGCTGGCAGCTGGGCTGCACATTAAACCACCAGCATCTTCAGCATCCAGAGGGCACTGGCTGAGCAAGACAGCGCTCGCAGAGGGCAGAGAGAGTCTGGTTATTTTAGTAATTAAAACAAAAAACCTTTTTAACTTTTGTATTCTGTGCACTAAAAAACAGATCTATAAACCTTGGACTGAAGTTACTCTCCGTATACACAACTCCAGTGTAACAAGGCTCATTTTGGTAATCATTTTTATGCCACTTTGGATAAAAGACGGGCATCTTCTCATTGCAAGGAACAGTATTCCCTCGCAAACGAAAGGGAAGGTGTTGTACAGTCTAAACCTTTGAAACATGAACAGATCTATCTTTTGAGTACTGTTTCAAGTAACATGTTTATATTCATATGTGTACATTTTCTGTAAATACAAAGCGCTACTGATTCCCATGCCAAAATACTGGAGTACTGTGGGATTGCTACCTGTAAAAACATTGGCACTGTGAACAGAATACTGTTAGTTTTAATACAAGAGAAAGCATTTGTAAATACGATATAGAGTTTATTAATATACACCATTGTTTGTGGATAAAAGCCTTAACTTTTAGCATCCTTCATCTTCTGATAGCTGCCAAAATCATATGATCACAAGATATGATTCTGAACTGCCTTTCCACTATCCAAGGTGTATCAAAGGTCATTAAGGAATGAAGCCTGGCAGGATAACTTCTTGAAAACTTCAAACACATTCCATATGGGTCCGTGTTGTTAATCCATGGCACCTTGCACATTTGGTCTAGGCAAATGCTTCACAGAGCCTGAAGTTTAAGTTCAAAAAAAACCAAAACCCACAGCAACACCACATAATTTGACAGTTCAACCTGATTACCATTTATTCAAGAGTGTGAATTTTTATTAAATAGCTTAGTGATCTACAAAGCACGACATTCTAATAGTTCTGGAGTCCAATTGTTTTCTCGAGTGATGTTGCAGTGTAGTTGATTTTTTTCCCCACATTCCCTCCTTAGATAGCCAGCATCAAAATGCATTTGTATTTTTCTTTTCATTAAAAAAAAAACTTCAACTGACTTTTAGATCAGTCTCTCTCAATGAAGGAAGAAAAATGTGTTATAGTCAAACTGTTAAGAAAAATCCTCTTAACTATCACAGTAATGAGGAATTTTCTGTGGTCTTGTGTTTGTGAAAGATACATGGCCTTATCTATGCCATAAACAACCTCAGTTTGGGTAGTCTTTATAAAACTTTACTTAAGCTTCCATCATTTCAATGAGATTGTATTCTCGAACACTACTGCACTGCACCGAAGTGATTGTCCCCTTCTCCTCTGCCCCCAGAAAAATTAATTGCATTCAGGTAAAGTACAGTGTTGTTGTAAACCCCCAGTACATCAAATCTGTATAGCTGTTTTCCAAAATAACTAGCAGGCATGGCCATGTAATCATGTTTGGACGTGAATACCTTAGGCCAACAAAGAGCGAGCTATTTAGGTTGGTGTTTGAGAAAGATAATATTTACTTATAAAAGTGCAAGGGGAGATACAATAGAATTTTTCTCAATTACAGGGAATATTGACTTGATTAGACAAAGTGTTCATGCTCATAAGGTGACTAGTACGTTCAAAGGAGAATAAAAAGCATAAGTTTTAGTAAAGGATGTTTTACTCTACTAATTCATTGGACATGTATCTTCAGAGAAAGAGACTGAAACCCAGTGAAGTAGGAAGGTGGAAATCGCTATGAGAGCACAAAGCATCCTGAGAACGATGTTTTTCTTCTCCTCTACTGTTTTGTAAGCTATAAGCAGTAGCAAACATTCTTCTTCCTCCCTCTTCTAAATGGGACTCACACAGTAGAAGTACCATAAAAAGAAAAGAGAGAGAGTTGTAGTAGAATAAAATTATTTCTAACTGCAGGACATAAATGTCTTTTTAACCACCAGATGGTGGGGGCGGGAGCATCACCACTTTGCAGCTTTTTAGGTGTATCTTTCCTTCTCCTGACAGATGTAGGACAATTATTAGGACATTACGCGAGCAGTGTAATGTGCTGCTTAGAAGCACTTAAGTACATACAAAAGGATATAATTTCCCTTGTTTTGTCTTTTTACTAAGAAATGGAAGCCATTTTCCATCTAGTTCAAAGAATTTTTTAAAATGTTCTGAAGTGTACTTAAACAAAGCCGGTGTTCTAGCAGCATAAAAAGCTCTTGACAGATACATTGTTGGGCTGTTTCTGAGGAGCTTCCAGAAAATAGGTCCAACAGGAAAGCTTAGGTACAAATCAAGTTCTGTAATAGCTATAATAAACCCAAGACCTTTTCTGTAATTAGAGCCTACAGGGTCCATTACAAGTCTGCTCTTACCAAGTTAAAACTTCCTAACTTTGAAAAGCTGCTCTTAAAATGAACAGGTTGTGGGGTTTTTTGGTGCACTGAACATACTTGCTAGATTTCAATCCCCTTGTCTAATGAAACAATGCTTGAAACGGGTTCAGGGTGGCTGCAGAAATGCTTCTGTACTCATCAGCCAAACCCATTGCACAAGATTGGGTCTGGGCCAGTTTGCCTCCGGTGCTCTGGACAGAAGTGCGCTGAAAAGGTAGGCTCTGGCAGCAGATGCCTGGCAGCCAGCTTCACTGGGGTCTGTAATGCAAAATGATTTGACCATTTGATTTCCCGTAGAAGCCACCAAACCGTACCTGATACAGCCAATCCAACAGCACCAGTGCTCAGTATATGCGGTCGTGATATATATTTGGTATCTCTAGTTTGGAGGGCATTTCTATACTGGGATTTCTCCCCAGGATGCCATCAGAATGCTAGATGCACGGAATAGAAAAACAACTATGCAGATAATGCAGATTTTTGTCTTGTTAGCCCTGTTAGCCACTTTACAGAAAGCCCTTGTAAATTATTTTTCTTTCTTATTGGGCCAGTGCAGCTAAAAGATTCTGGAGTTTTAAAACTGAGTTAGGTTTTTCATATAAGGAAAGCAGCAGAAAACTGCTAAAAGCAGGAGCTTAAAAGGCTTTTATGCCCCACAAATACAATCATTTCATTAAAACCTAGTTTCTCTAAATTTCATACCATCAAAGAGACAAATTCTGTATAAATAACAACAATAATAATAATAAAGTGGTGATAAGTGAAACTTCTAGACTGGTTAAAATAATGCATACATACGCATTTTCATTAAGTAAAGATTTTTACCTACCTTTGGGTTTTTAAGGGTCAACGTTCCAGCCACCAGCCAAAAGTGGAAAAAAAAGACTATTGAAATTGCATACCTTTGAAATACAGAAACAGAGAAAGGAGCAGCTGAGGTTAAATAGAGTCTATGAAAGAAAAAAAACACATGATCTACAGTTCTATCTAACCTAATCTACAATCTAGGTCAATTATTTTTATATAAACTATTGGTTTTCATGAAGCAAATCAAAGTCGCCCCAAATGATCAGTGAGAAGGCTGCTACCACAGTAAATGAGATAAGCCCATTTTCACACTGCATAGCTATCTCACCAGCTTTTCCAATCTGTGGTTGAAATTTCTATTAAAAGTTTCCAATAAAACAGAGACAGAATGCATACTAGCCCTTCCAAATGGACTCTCCTCGGAAAGGAGAAACACTCAAGTAGTTATAATTTTCTTTTCAGGTATCAGTCAGGGTACCAGCCATAATTTATAGCCTTATATTTTAAGTAAGTCACTCGGCTGAGTTGTCCATAAAGTACTGCCATTCCCCTCCTAACGCCACCATCCCCTGCTCATGGCCCGCAAAAATCAATACTTAAATTTGAATTAAGATCCTGAAAATCAAAAAAAAGCCACTCCAAAACACAAACAAAACAAAAACCCAAGGCAAGCTTCATGCCATGAATATCTAACCAAATTACTTTGACTGGTGCAAACTATTATTCTATTATTTGTTTCTATAATCCATCCGATATTTTAGGTACATAAAGTGCAGAGCATAAGTTTGACTTGGATGTAAAATATATTCTGCTTATCTTTGAATTCAAGATTGTATATGTCATGTTTATTGTAAAGCATTTTATATATACATATTCACATATCTTATACAACTCTATGGGCCAAACACTGGTCCCACCAACTTCACTGGGACCAAGAATCAGCCCCCATATGTGCGTATATATGCCATATGCATCATTTTGAAAGGAAGCACTAGATTGTGTGAAAATGCTGTGACTGCTATGCAGTGATGCCAAGAGACTTAACTGTATCTTTTTTAACATACTGCTGTAAGTATTCATCATGTCAAAGAATGACAACTAATAAAAAAAAAAAAAAAAAAAAAAAGAAGTGTCCAAAGCTCTTTGGTAGAGCCAGTTGATTGAAAGCATCTTCTTAGTTTGCAGAAGACATTCTGGTTGGACAAGGCAGCAAAAGTCCTGCTGCATCTGTCCTCGCACTGCCTCTCCCTTCCTACCAACAAAATAATCACTTTCCTAGTGCACTGTTTCTGAGAACTTTTCTCTAAATTCACCCTTAGCGTTGCTGTAGAAATTTAAATGGAGTTATCAGCAAGGAAAGTTTTTCTGTATCTTTCTCCCAAGCATATAGTAGAAGGATCTTCAAACCCAGGGAAAATGTTTCCCTGTTTAAGTATTTAAAGAAGAGGGAGGTGTGTTTTACTATTGTTTCAGTTCCAGTAACTAGTTCTCCTTAGTGTCGTTGGTCAGTTTTAATCTCCGTTTTGTCATTTCTTGGTTGCGGACAATGTAATATATATGTGCAACATGACAGAGGCTTGTGAAGTTTAATTGAAAATATGGGAAGTATTAACATTCTACACCATTTCTAAGTGAGAAATACCTGTCATCGCTGATGGACTTCTGCCACTGCAGGGAGTCGTCTTCTTGACTTTGATACATTTCTAAAGCCAGAATTTATTTGTACCTTAAAGTCTTCAGTAACAATACTCTCACAGTTTGTGCAGAGCAAATGCCACAATTGAACTGAATACAGGAGCTGGATATAAATTCGGTTTCGGTGTTATTCAGCCAATATTTTAAATACACTTCCTTAAAATAAAAAAACAACCCTTCAAAATCATGACAAAGTGTTTTCCTGTGTCCCCCAGATGCAAGCTGAATTGCAGAATGGATTCTAGACTGAAGCCCCTTAGAGATCTGTCCTGTATATGGATGGAGTTGTGATGGTTTCTCCAGGAGAAGTTTTACATAGTCCGCATTGGAAAACCACTCACAATTTTCCACAACGGATTTAGCAGGGTTATTTTCAAGAACAGCTAAGTCAATACATTTTCCTACTCTACACAGGCACTGTCTGTATGGATGTTGATGTTTAATGGTTCAAAACAAATAATGTACACTAGCATGTTGAAATTAATCACTGAACTTAACAGCAAAAGAAAAATTAATAATACGGCAATTTTTTTGTCCTGTCCAAAGACTTAACTGTGGTTTTAAAGCTCAGGTGAAGAATCTGGGAAATATAACTATTCATTAAGAAAAGAAGCAATACAATATGCATGTGACAAACAACCATGTAGGTGACAAGACACTCCTTTTCCCTAAAGGTGAGGAAGGCAGGGTCTCTCCAATGACCAACGCAGTCCAATCCTCTCTGAGCTAACACGGGCGTAATTACAAAATACGCTGGTTTTAGCAGCAAGGCAAGCTTATGGTGTTCCCACTCCTACACTTCTTGATCTTTCAGTGATGTTGTGTACAGTACAGTCTCAAACAGCTATTTAGGGACAGACAGACAGAAAATGAACCACAGAATAGAGAAGAAAGGGCTTAAATTGGCTCTGCCACTAAAACCAATGGATCACCTTACTACATTACCTGGCCAATTGTATGAGGTACAACAAGGCCAAGTGCCAGGTCCTGCACTTCGGCCACAACAACCCCAGGCAACGCTACAGGCTTGGGGAAGAGTGGCTGGAAAGCTGCCCAGAGGAAAAGGACCTGGGGGTGCTGGTCGACAGCTGGCTGAACATGAGCCAGCAGTGTGCCCAGGTGGCCAAGAAGGCCAACGGCATCCTGGCCTGTATCGGAAATAGTGTGGCCAGCAGGAGCAGGGAGGTGATCGTGCCCCTGTACTCGGCACTGGTGAGGCCGCACCTCGAATCCTGTGTTCAGTTTTGGGCACCTCACGACAAGAAGGACATTGAGGTGCTGGAGCATGTCCAGAGAAGGGCAACGAAGCTGGTGAAGGGCCTGGAGCACAAGTCTTATGAGGAGCGGCTGAGGGAACTGGGACTGTTTAGCCTGGAGAAGAGGAGGCTGAGGGGGAGCCCTTATCGCGCTCTACAACTACCTGAAAGGAGGTTGTAGCGAGGTGGGTGTTGGTCTCTTCTGCCAAGCAACAAGCGATAGGACGAGAGGAAATGGCCTCAAGTTGCGCCAAGGGAGGTTTAGATTGGACATTAGGAAAAATTTCTTTACTGAAAGAGTGGTCAAGCCTTGGAACAGGCTGCCCAAGGAAGTGGTGGAGTCACCATCCCTGGAAGTATTTAAAAGACATGTAGATGAGGTGCTTAGGGACATGGTGTAGTGGGCATGGTGGTGTTGGGTTGACGGTTGGACACGATGATCTTAGAGGTCTTTTCCAACCTTGATGATTCTATGATTCTATATCTTGGGCTAGTTCGGGTCTCAGGAAGAGTTTTATTAAACATCATGCATCCATCCACGACAATGTAATTTTGCTACCAGCAGCACCACTTCCTAAAAACTACCTTGGGTGTCTAAGCAGGGCCATATAGACCTAAATACACAAGGAAGTGAGTATCACAACAGCAGATGAATTTCATGTCAGACAATTTTATGGTATTACACTTGAGAGGACAGTTGAATCCTATATCCAACAGGGTTCTAAATATATTGTACTAGATTAGGAAGGGGACCTGGGTGTCATAAGAAGTTGTAACTAAAATGGAGTACTAGAATTCATACAAACAGGGATAAAGAGGAGTTGTGCTATTATCTCCACCTGTCCTACCACCCGGAGATAAACTCTATGCCATCATTTTCATACTAATCACCCCTCTCTAGAAAGTGCAAGTACAAGAGTGGGAAGTGCAAAGAAGGGTGGCAAAAAGCAACTTGAATCACGAAAAACCTCCAGAAAGGAGAGACTGGGGAAAAAAGACTGTAGCTTCATTAGTACCACCTATATAAAAAAATAAACATTCGGGCAGATTGAGACCTTCTGTTCTCCCCGAATCAAAATATAGCTAAAACAAAGTAAAGCAATACATGTGGAAGTTGCTACCACAAGAACACATTAACCTTTAACCACATAGCAAAACTTAAAAGAAGATTGAACATTTATATGAACAAAAAGAAAATTCATGGTTACAAATAAATATTACTAAAATCGTAATCTTGGAGAAAACATACTTTAAGACTTAAATCAACCTTTAGTTTAGAATGATGCTTTCATGATCTACTCATGCAGGTCAGCAGCTGTTACATTCCAAATCCAGAGTTTTCATTCGTATGTGCAGAGGATTCCTATAAGCTTAGCTCATACATAAGCATATTTATGAAAGAAATACAGATACCAAAAAGAAAAATCTAGAGCTACACCTACCCATGTATTTGATATCCAGCCTCATTTCTATAGCAGGACCTACCAACATCCGGAGACAAATTCGGAACTAGTCACTTCAGGCAATCAAAATCCAAAGAAAAGAGAAAGTACTGAAACATATGGTAGATTCAGAGACAGATTCAACAAGAAAGATAAAACATTGTCCCAAAGACCGCTCTTTTGTGTCTTTCATGTTTTGCATTGGATAAATATATTTCAATTCAATCTTTAGAGGGAGGAGAAATATATATATATTAGTATCATCAACTGAGAGACCAAAACACGAGTGGAATTACTTTGTTTAAAATGTACTGTTTTGTCGGGATGAGGTTCCACGTATATGACAAGTACTTCGGGAGATTGCCACTGCCCTCTATGGTACCTATGCATAACATTCCCCCTCAAAAAAATAAAAAAAAGTCAACACCAACAGTTCTACCATTACGGCAAAAAACATTAAGCAGTGGCCATTTGCACTATGTGCTTTGAAGTACCTTTTATCAGCACTAAGGCCTAATTAAGGTGCACATACATGTGAATGCTAACTGCCCCAACTCCCACATTAGAAAGAAACCTTCCTCAACAAGGCTGCTACCTGAAGTCTGCCTATGTAAAGACAGATACTAAACAAACTAAGAAACATAAATTATATAAGTCAGTGATGATGGTGGATGAGTACTTCAGCTACTCAAAACAGCTAAGTGACATTGGCACATTGTATGCTGTAGGTACATAAAGGTGCGTACAAAAGTTTTAACATAGCAATACACTTCCTACATTTACCTTCATTGTAGCTACAAAGATAATACACAGAGAAATTATATTACCTGAAGGTATTAGTGAGCTAAAGTGAAGAAACCTGAATAAGAAGCTGTATAGTTGACTTGATTCTGCACTCGATCCTCACAATTCATCTGTGCTCGCTGTATCGGGAGTCCCGCCTGGGGATGACTAAAACTGACTTTCAGGCCTTCATTTTTACCTTCTTAGCTCTCTTGCTCTCCCACGCACACCTAATTATGATCAGCTTCTTGAAGACACTAACTAGTCACAAGCACAACAAAAAATAATTTACTTTGGTAAAGTATGGTATTTATTATGTTCCAAATCATATGTTATGTTCTTTTAAAGAGCGGAGTGACTTCCCCCTCACTCCCAAAAGAAAGAGGGAATTCTTCCTTCTCTGAGATGCTCTGGATTGGGCTGGAAGAGAGAAAGGTTAGAGACTGCAGGTATTTCATGTAAGAGAGCCATAGCAAGAAGTTACAGCTCACTTGGAGAACACAGCTGTTCTGGTTTTGGCTGGGATAGACTTAATTTTCTTCATAGAAGCTAGTATGAGGCTATGTTTTGGATTTGTGCTGAAAACAGTATTGATAATACAGGGATGTTTTAGTTGTTGCTGAGTAATGTTTACAATAGCCAAGGACTTTTCAGCTTCCCATGGTCTGCCAGGTCCCAGCACAAGAAGCTGGGAGGGAGCATAGCCAGGACAGCTAACCCAACTGGCCAAAGGGATCTTCCATACCATATGACGTCCTGCTCAGCATATAAAGCTGGGGGAAGAAAAAGGAAGCAGGGGACGTTTGGAGTGACGGCGTTTGTCTTCCCAAGTAACCGTTACACGTGATGGAGCCCTGCTTTCCTGGAGATGGCTGAACACCTGCCTGCCGATGGGAAGTAGTGAACGAATTCCTTGTTTCGCTTTGCTTGCAGGCACAGCTTTTGCTTTACCTTTTAAACTGTCTTTATCTCAACCCACGAGTTTTCTCACTTTTACCCTTCCAATTCTCTCCCCCATCCCATTGTGGGGGCAGTGAGCGAGCGGCTGGATGGGGCTTAGTTGCTGGCTGGGGTTAAACCAAGACAGTAGCAAGTAAAGAAAATTCTTGCAAGGCTTCGCTGTCACCTAGACATGAGAGGGGCCTAAGAGACTTCGCTGCAACTCAGAAAGGGACCGAGTTAAGTGAAAGCAAGGACTCTCATGCAAAGGCACATCCCCCTTTTTATTTTCTGTCTTCCTTGGTCATTTCTGAGTTCTCCGTAGTTAAAACTATGGAGGTTTCATTTAATAAAACCTGGCTTTTTGATTTCAAGAGAAACATTTTCCTGAGGCTCAGGTCAGCTTCAATTCCTGTCATAGTTTTTATTAAGCACATTTTACAACAGTATGAAACCTAGGGTGTTTTTTTTTTTTTTGGGGGGGGGGGTAAGGTATTATTGTATACATTTCAGTTTCCCAGTTTTAAGTATTCATAGCTAAAAATATTACTACTAATGTTTGCTTAGAAAGGAGTGTAAAAAAAGTGTCTGGACTTCAGCTGTCTTTCGCCAAATCCTCCATCTGCCCAAGACCTAAACATACCACAATATTAACCTCGCGTTACCAACAGCCTTCATTTTCTTCTGAACAGTTCCACTACTTAGGCCTACATGTTTGCAGGCTTTGAAATATAAATCGCTACCAAAATGATTTGGCATTTTGACTATTACAGCTCAACAGTCACATTGTACGTGAAATGCTAGATAAAGGTGGAATTTATTTATTTGTTCTGTGGATACACTTTGGAGCGCTCTAGTTATAGACCAGGATGCCATAAGGGACAGCAATACTGCTCCAACCACAAGTCTTCACAACAGAAATAATTTAATAACAGATTCATGTTACTTCAAAGCTCAAGAAGAAAACCACCACAGATCCTGTAAAGAGCTAGATGTGAAAGGACAGCATTTACTTTAATGATAAAGTAGTTAAACTTCTATTGTTTTGTGGAAAAAGTGAATTGATCACCTCTAAGCACCTTAAAAAACCCTGTACATTTTGCTGGGTTTTTTGAGGAAAGAGTTTACTCCTTCACCAATCCAACTGCACTTCTTTATTTCTGGCACCTCGGTGTTGTTAATTTAAAGGGAAAGCTTACATCATCACTCTTGAGTTACCTGACAGCTTCAAGTTTTGCCTGTGGGTGTTATATTGCTCTCAGGGACATCTTATATAATAATGCAGATGTCATTTTTCAGCTGGCACGCACATCTTAAATTTTACTGAGATCCATGATAATATGGAGTCTTCTTAAAGCTCTGAATATCAACAAGGAGTTTGCACCTTCTCCCTCTGTGAAACTGAAAGTACTTTTGAAATGTAAAACAAATACCTTTAGTAAGAGCTAAAGATCTCTTTGTAAACAACCTATGATAAATACATTAGAAAATGAACATACTTCAAAACTTCTCTGCAGAAAATAATGTAAGGGGGAGAGAAGGAAGGCACCATTGTCAAAAGGTGACTCAGTCAAGAAAAATCTCTTAGAAAGTTCACCTGATTCATATATCTGAGACCTGAGCTTTTACATCTAATAAGCCTTGAGCAACTAGATATCAGAAGCCATAGGGGTTTTTTGTTGGTTTTGTTTGTTTGTTTCACTCCGTAGTTGGTTGACTGTAGAAGTAGCTTTGGGTTTTACAACAGAGAAGAAATAAAGAAGAGTCACCACTTTTCACTGTGGATGTCATGCTCATTATTGAAACGCACTCACATTTAAATGATCCTAGTTTTCACTTCTTGCTACTGGTTAGTATTATGTTTCTCTCTGTCAGAGAAAGAGGCTTTTAGTACCTTTTTTTTTTCCTCTTCATGCTATTCACAGACAAATCAGGTCACTGCAAACAGATTTTCTGTTTCTGAAAGAATACAGTAGCAATACCTATAAATTTGAACAAAACTCCGTTATAGTTTTCCAACTGACTGTACTAGAACGTACTCTCTTTCTGAAGACCTAAGCTACTATGGCATTACATTATGGCTTTGTGCCATCATTCCCATCTTCATTATTTCTCTCAATGTAATCTGTTTTTAATTATCCACAAATTTTAGCACTTATTTCATTACTAAAAATACAAAACTGCATTAACCTAGAACCATTCTCTATAACCCTAGTAGAAATTCTTCCTTTCAGCAACCACTGTTATCTGCCAGTTAATCAGTTCTACATCCATTTAACATCTACTTTGTGGATAATATGAATGCTGTATTTTAATTTACACTATTCTATTACAGATATTTTTGTCAAAGATGATTTGAAAGAACTATTTTCCAATAAAGTCACATGAGATCACTCCTGTTATCTAAGTATTTCCAAATCTGCAATAGGATCCCATCATACAGATTTTTTGCCTAGAATTGATACATGCTAATTGACCTATAGTCACCTGTTTTACCCCACTTTTCTTAAACAGAAAACTTAGATGCCACAGTAATTTTCTGAATTTCTGTGTAACTCCAAGGTTTATTCAAAGTGAACATAAAAGGCCAGATATGTCTTTCAGCCAGCTTCTTTAGAATTTGCAGATTCAAATTGCTTAACCCTCCAGTTTAAAGCTTTTTTTCTAGCAAGCAGAGTTTAACTTACTCCTCCGTTAGAGAATTACTTTAGCGGTAATTAGTGATCCTGCTTTTTTTGAAGTAAATACTTTTCACTTTTCCTAAACTCTATGCAATTCGTAAGTCAGACTTTGATTCTTGTTTAAGCAACGAAACAGCAACAACTTCCAAATGAAAGCGCCAGTGACCATTGCCAGGTGTGATGTTCATGATTCTCAACTCTTATCAGGTCACCTAGTCACGATTATTGTGCTCAGTCAAGGTCTGGCCTTTTTCTTCAAAGCTACTGGGTCTTTACTGTAAGGGAAACTTGTATGCTGGAGGATGAGAAAGGACTTAGTCCTATGATCAAGATGCAACAACCTTTCTCCATGGCTTTTATTACGCTAGAGAGGAGGAAAAGGGGAATACAGGGAAGAAAAAGATTGTGAGTTTGTACAGATGTGTAGAAATAGCACAAGTTTCTGTAGGTTCCCCAGGCAACTACTAGCTTAGAGGACTGTTAACGTGCTCTTCTCCTAGCAACAGCACCAAGAGCTTTCAAAGCATGAAGCAGGATCTCCCAGATTCTGTTTATTTCGCTTACCTTATGTTACTATTTCTTTCTTTTATTTGTGACCTCAAAATTCTAACTCAACATCAAAAACCATGATATCAGTGACAAACTAGGTTATAGAGCTGATTATTTGGTAGAGATCAGTCTCACTAGCAGCCTCATTGTTCTAACATACTAAATACAAAGCATACACTTCAAATCTTAAAGAAAAGGCTATGCCACTATTGAGAAATAATAAAGGGGCTGAAGATTTGCTAGAAGTTTTGGAAAAAAAGACGCTGCAGAAACATAACAAGTAAAACCTTAATATAATTCATATACATGCAGATGGTGCATATGAGAGGAATAGAAGACATTCAGAAGCAAACACAACCAGATGAAAAACATTTGAGTGGTCAAATGGGCAGATGAGGAACAGGGGTTGTGATAAAGCCCATATTTCACCTGAGTCAAATCAAAGTACAACTTCAAACTAGCTACTTTTACTATCACAAAATACTGACTTTCATATTACTTTCCCACTGTACATGCTGGTAAGGCAGCTCCTAACTTATCAAATTAAAAACAAGAACATTGAGCTTGACCTCTATTCAGAAACACTTCCTCACAAGCAAGGAAAGAGCATAACAAAAACAGCATGGCTTATCAAGCCCACCCCAGTAGACAGTCAAACATGGTATATAAGTCAAGCAATACACTTACTAGAAAAAGCGTAATGGAAAAAGATGACTAAAATACCAGCCAGACAAAATTAAGTAAGAAACATCAGAATACACATACAAAAAAAGCAGTATTCTAAAGGACAAAAACAACTCATTTCAGTAGTAGAACGCACAACCAGCCTCACTGATCCATACTGCTATTTCGGAACTTTTAACACAGATTCCTACAGCTCTCGCTATCAAAAAACAAGGCAAATACTCACAGGCTGTAAACTATAAAGTGACAATGCATCAAACAACCATAAGGCAAGAATAACATGTGAAGAAACTAAAACTAAGCTTACTTTGAATTTATTCCTACTCCTCCTTTATACCAGCAGCTGTAGCTCAGTGGCAACTGCCTCCCAGCAAATACAGCTGCTGTATGACAGCATAAGAACTAAAAAGTAAAACAGAGAAGCAGGAACAATCAATCTAGTCTAACTTTCCCTGTTAAGTAAAATGCAGAGTACTAAAGAGGAAGCACAGATGGCAAGAATAGAGATCTTAAATGTACAAGTTCTCCACAGGTCAAGGTGATAGGATGGGTAAGATATTCCTTATTTAAAAATATGTTGCTAAATACTGCCTTTAGTTCCACTCTAGTAACTCTAATGAAGTTGACAGCGATGCAGAAGCATTCCTGAAGGTTGAACTTTGCCCAACCCTGCAAACATACACTTACTCAGCTTTATGAATGCACCTAAACTTGTTCAAGTCATTGTTTACATGTGACAAGCAAAGAGTGTGTATGCTTACAGGAGCAGAGTATAATCTTTCATCTGAAAGAAAAATGTGAATTTTTATGCCAGATAGTCACTTTGACTTTTAATCGGTAAGTAGCAGCATATTTTCACTTGTATAACTTAAAAATTATTTACACAAATCCCTGCAATTCCATGGCAATGCTCATTATATGTGTACTGCACCACAAACAGAAATTTTCTCCAACAGCCATTTTACGTGGGATGTGAGAGGATATTTCTTCAGGAAAAGACTACTGCCAGATGAAGCTCTTCTCTAACTTGCCACATAAAATCTTCTGTCTATTCTCCTAGAAAATGAAGTAGCAGATTTATTTTGTGAATAAGAGAATAAACTAGCCTGGTGTTGACTTTTTACTAATCCAAATACACATAAATATAGTTCACCATAACACTGGTTAGAAGCAAGAAGCAGGAATTTAGAAGCATGTACCTCTACAATTTAGTGAATACCACTGAAAAGATAAAAATATAAAGGGATTAAAATTTTGCTGTTAGACCTATTACTGACAAAGCAGAATTACTTTTAAAGACTTGCAACATAGACCTGATATAACACTGCTCTCTTGTGGTTAAATACATGCAGTTCACCTGCAGAATGTATCAACTATTTACATCAATTATTTTCAAAATTTTCAAATGTATTTTATTCTAAGACATTTTTTGCTGATCAGGGTTTACTGCAACCAGTGCCAACTCCACCCCTGCACACTGTGCTGCTACCTCTCTGTTACGTAATGAGGGAATTTAGGCTACTGCTTTTGGTTCTCCGACCCATTGAAATTAAATGCCTAAATTAGCCTTAAACAAAAGGTATGAATACTTCCATCCCAATAACAAAATGGGAGTCTGAACACTCTTGCTCACATACATAATCTGCTTTTAAAGCCTCCTTCAGCCTTCCAGGCAAATAGCCTGAATGAAGGTGTAAGCAGAAATTAAAATGTAAAAAGGACTAGAACATAGCTGGAACAAAAGCACCACATTAATTTTTTTGCATGTTGAAAGAAAAACAATCAAATTCCCATTGCAGAAGGAGAGATCCTGCTGACAGGATTACTGGGGGAAATAATGAATATCAAAAGAAAGGCCTTTTGATTATTGTAATTAGTTATTAGAACTAATTCTGTAAATAAAGAATACCATGGAAACTAATGTCTAGCACAACCAGAAATGTCTCTCAGCTAAATGGCTAAATTATAGCTAGATAAAACGGAGTAAAGTTACGATATTGCAAATGAAACTACTATTTCAATCTCCTAGTACAAAACATGACACTTGAATTTAAAGAAAAAGATCCCTTTAGCAACACAGAAGGTTTTAGAATCTTCATTTTTTGCTAGGATGGCAAGTTTGAATACCTATTGTAGGTGCTCCCATATATATCTGAATGAATTAGGATTCATATTCACAATTAAGTCATTTTCAGTCATTTCTTTCTAGTTCTGTTAAACATCGGCCAATGTCATTTATTTATAACTTAAGTTTGAGATGTCCTAATATAAATTAAATAACACAGACATTTGGGTTAATATCAGTTATCTTATAGAAGATAGCTATTTTATTAACACACACCCACAGATAGATAGGCAAAACATTTCTTTGCCGAATAATTAGAGATACAAAAAGTACATTAAAAACTGATGCTAAATAGAAATTATTTCTGCTGGTGACTGGTATTAAAAAGAGAAAATATTTCTGAAGCACAAGAATTTATACGTAATCTGGGGAAATAATACTGAAATGGACAAAATATTTCCCAAGTTGAAGGACAGCTGTCTTCTTTAGCCTTTACCCACAACATAATTTTAGATATTGTCAAAACTATCACAGCATTTAGACATTGTTTCTAGGCGTAACCATGGAGCATGATGAGCATTGTTATAAACCACCGAAACATTTACAAACAGCAAGACAGGAAAAAGCTTGTCAAAGGCCCTTCCAGATTGTGCCTTTCACATTTGTCAAACTGCAGGAAACAAAAGCAGAATTATTTATACAAACAATACAAGCATTAATCCATGTCTTTTTTCTTTTTACATAACTCAAGTTATTTCTCACAACACATATTTATGATGACTTTATAAGATTCTTCCTTTTCTTACAAAATCTCTTCCACACTTGGTATCCAATACCTGTCCTTTTTTTGCTATAATGTTTATAGTAACTTCAGCTTCATACTTCAACAAAGTATTTTGAAAAATAATGAAAAATTTCCCTCTTTATATATTGGTGATTTACAACACGTATCCTATTCCTTCTAGTTAAGCTACATGCTTCCTGTCCAAATCTTTGAAATTAAATTGGATGACACTGAGTTTTCCTGAGGGAAGCTCTCATATCTACCACTATGGAATTTACCTACTTCCAGTTTCTCAGAGGCAGAACTACATTTGTTAATCAAGGCCGGCACACTTGCTGATGAACCAGATGGTTCAAATGTGCTTTCTTGTAGTAACTTCTCTCTTCTTCTTTCTAATCTATTTCCCAGAGGATTAATATTCTCTCTTAATAATCCTTACACCTTGAAAAGATAAAATCTTGAAGGAGATAGTGACCAAGAAAGTCTGACTATGCCAATACAGGAAGAAGTATTGAGACAAGAGAGGTTGGTGAAATAACTGAATGGAATAGAACTGCAACATATATATTGCATAAAATAGATGACGCTGCATACAAGGCATTAAGGCAAGAAAGGAAAAAAAGAGAGTACATTTATTGAAGAAACACTACAATAGCTTCACTGTTTAGTTATACAAAATTACATAAGTACTGCAAAGATATAACCAAATAAAAAGCACATATCCACCTTATGTAGATTTTATCCACAAACAAAGATTTTCAAAACAGTTTTGTAAGGAAAAAGAAACAAAAGTATAAGCTGTAAAATGAAACTGAGAAAGGATGGTATATCCTTTACAAAACACCTCCAGAGATAGAAATCAGTTCAGTATTTTAAAACCCCAAACAAAATCATAAAAGCAAGGATTTTTAGCAGGAGTTAGTGCCCTAATAATTATTAACTGCCTTGTAAGTGTTTTAACTACCATTTAGACTCTACAAAATCAATTATGAAAGTTTACTTTACGGGTACTTTGAAATAATTTGGTAAGCAATCCCTGGACTTACATTTCAAAGCAGTTTCAAGAACCATTTTCCGTATCTGGCAATAATTCTCCCCAACAAGATAAAAGGGAAAAGAATGGCCTCTGGGCTGACACGTGAGCAGAAGTGTGTAAAATGGCAGGCACTAGCACTGAAAAATAAAGAATATAAAGCAAGATAAAATAAATATATATATGTAAAAAACTGCTTGGTTTTACAGTTTTGGTCACTGTCTGTTTTCAAATTCTAGAGGTTTGTCATTAAAACTTCAAGACAAGCAGCAAGCCTTCAAAGCCACACCAAATTCCTGAAGAAACTGCTGCTTACATCAGTTGTCTTCAAAAAAACATAGCATAAATACCTAGACGTTCCACCTGAAGCTAGCTGCTTCTGTATGTTGGGTAACTAATTCTAATCGTGATTTTAAAACGAGTTATTCATAAATTTATGTTTTTCTTAAACATAATGTATTTAGATTTATAAAAGAAATGGGATTATATAATCTCAATGTCTAAACAAACAAATAAAGGAATTATCAAGTTATTCTTCACAAATACCAGTGAAACTATACATAAGACAGATCTTTTACATAGCAGTACATTCTCAATGAATATACATGCCTGAGAAAGAGAAAAAAATATTCATACTAATATTAATGACAATGCTGTTCAGAAAAAAAGCTGCATTTTTTCACTTACAATTGTAATAATAAGGACTTGTATCTTAAAATAACTGAAAGTTATTAAATCAAATCATGCCATTGACTGAGGGCAATATGAATGTCAAATTTTCAATTGTTTCTCTGATTACAGTGGGCTGATACTGCCCATTTTCATCATTGGAAAACTTCAGGAAGGTGTCTTTTATTCTCTATGTCTTTCAGCCAAGTCACAGCAGTATGTTAAGCATTGGAACAGAATCTGCAAACTATTCAAATTTCACACAGACATGCAACAACAATGCTCTAAAGTATCACACACAATTAATGTATAGATTATTCAGATAAACCTGGAAGGTTATGTAGCTGAAGTCAGTGTCACTATGAAAAACATATTGGTAGTTCACATGGGGATCTGTTCTGAGAACCTGGTACAGGAATCCGGATCATGACTGTCTCCCAGATACGTACAATCACTGGCAAACAGATTTCACATAAAGTAGAAGTGAAATCCGGCTGCAGACCTCACTAACATTGGGATACCAGTTGCTTTGATAGTCTTGCCTGCAGGACTTTCTTTCCCCAAGGCTTCTGATCAGTAACTCAAAGGCTAACTTGTTTAGCAGGATCCCTTTGTCAATCATGCTTTTGCAAGAGCCCCATATATAATTTCACTATTTAGGTAGGACTAAAGAACAATGTAATTTATTCCTGAAAAGAGGAATAGACTGAGGGCAGTGAATACTGGTGCATAGTCTCTGCTGTACCTTTCCCTCCAAACTCTGTACCTACACAGAGAGAGAGATGTCAGATTATATATTAATTGTCTCCCACAGTAGTGAGTATCTGGACAGGTCTGGTATATTATGGGAGTTTATCAGCAAACAGTGATATTCTGACAGTTCAGGTAACTGTATTTATTAATCTCCCTGCAATGGGAAGCTCACTGACAGAGAACTCAAACCTCTTAGCATCTCCTGGAGAAAAATCCTTAAGAGTGCTTTTAAAAAACTGCACTGTACTTTTCCTTCTAGCCCTATTTACTCACAGTATTTGAAACATTTATTCTTGTTTCAATTTTATCAACTGAAAAACTGGATATACTATACATATTTCTTAGTCTTTCTAGTGGAAAATCAAAAACAACTTTCATTCCATAGACCGCCCCAGCAACTCCTGAAGGAAGACATCCTGCCCAAAATTCATCAGGAGTGGTAGGAGAATAAATTTTCCAGACTTCTTCAGTGACAAGAATAAGAAGGCACAACATTTCACAAGACTGTTCCAGCAGACCAATAGAGCGCTCATGTTCCTGAGTCTCTTCTTCCTCCCCCGTATTGCTACTGCAATCTCTAAGAGTTGCATTGTTACTGAGCAATTCAGTCAAGGCACCTTATGTAAACGAGGTTATTTGTAGGTAAAACAGGGCATGGATTCTAGGTGGGCATGGATAACCTTGGAGAACCTCAAGTTGCTTCAAGTTGTTGATACAGATATTTTAGTCAAAGAAAACGAGATGACAAAGCCACTTTTCCATTAGTCATGAAAAGGAGAAAAATCTCTGCAATCTCAGTAATGAAAGGGTACTAACCTTTTCATTACTAAACATCACTGTCTAAGTTTTGCAACTTCTTAGTATTGAAAACTGTCAGATGTTACCAGATGCCACCCACAGACTTCTCAAGGTATACCAGGGCTCAATGCCTAACCCAATTTACATGTGGAACTACATGAAACAAAGAATCTGTTCTCATAACATACGTAGGTGGTACATAGTTGAAAAAAAATCACATGGCCCACAACTTACTCTTTTTCCTAAGGAAGCGGATCAGCTATACAAACTACATTACCACACAATTCACATCAGACTGACAGAAAAATCAGAGACAGTACCCAACAACCTGAAGGGATACACAGCTCACTAAAATTTGCAGATGCTTCTGAGGTCTGACACTAGATCCTTGGTTTAAGAGGTACTAAGAAATTTCTGAGGTAATTTCCTTCCAAAATGAAAAGACACTTTCAAACTCAAAATTCCCACTGCAAAATGCTCCTGTAGGCCAAACCTGGAATTAAATGATGAACTCTGGAGAGAACAGAAAAAGCATACAAAAGGAGTCCAAAACAATAGCTCTTCCTGAAGAGAAGAAACTGCTGGTTACATAAAGCAATTGAAGTAGGAGAGAGAGACGACTACTGTATTCAGGGCTTTGCAGATTAGTTCAGTCTCTCACAGCAAGAATTCCTCCTTCACATTCGTCAGTCATAACCAAATGGCCACAAACCCTGAGATCCCCTGGATCTAGGAATGCTGATATAACACAGGAGATAGCTTGCTCCACCTCACCACACTGCAGATATTGAGCAAAAGGGAGCTGACTCATAGGCTTTATGCTCACCAGGACTCACCTGCCTACATATCCTCTTCTGCAGGCACTGCACTGTTGCTCCCTGCTGCCCTAGTGTATCAGAGACCAGAGCAGCAGACAAAAGACAACGGGAAGCTTTGATAGAAGAGAGTAAGATTGCTAAGCAGAGGGCCAAGCTGGCTATTCTGTATGGATTTCATAGCAGTTGTCAAGTTTAGGTAAAAATGCGCCAAATGCATATTTTGAAAGTGGAAAGAAAGGGAAGGTCAAACTGTTATGGACTGAGAGAGGAACGGGAGAATGTGATAAAGTTCAGTAATTACTAAATTTGGAAAAAAACACCTAGAAGACATAATTTTAGAAGCATAAAATAGCAAGTCACTTAAGCTCCAGTTTTAGTCAAAAAATAACTTTTAAAATTAAAACAGAAGTATGGGATTTGCACAGTAATTTCTTACAACTGTGCAAATAAGATTTAGCAGTAAGAGGGAATCCAGCTGCCAGTCTACTCTGTGTAAGCGGGCAGGGAAATAGAAGACACGCAGGACATGCAAGGGGGACAGTTCACAGTCTAATTGATAGGATTTTGGTTTTATACACCAGGATCATTAGACAAAAGATTAAGTGAAGGCAGCTATTGTAAGCAATGGATTGTAATAAATTTGTAAATAAGGGACTTCTCCATCAAGTACACTGACAGGAAAAATGTAAGCTCTATTTTAATTCATTTTAGATAATACAATTTATTTAGGAAGTTTTCTAATATGGTCAGCTCTTAAGATACAAAAGAGTTAGTCTGCAACACAAAATGCCACTACCACACACACCTATGATATAAAGAAAATTTTATTTTATAAACTCTTATGAACAAAACAAGACTTCATATGGAGAAGCCAAGGAGGGAGTTAATGTTTATTTACATATGGAATTTAGACTATGTGCTAGTTGATCTCTCTACAAGGTCTTTTTTCTCTCAGAACACAAGTTGCCCCATATTATAGGCATTTAACAGACAACCTATACTTACAACTGTCATACTTAAGGCACGACAAATTTTCACAAACATAAAAGTTTATCTAATGACCCAAAATAAGTTAGAATACTGTTTGCACACGGAATATGGAGTTGCATCAGCAAACTGCAAAGAAAACTGAGGCAACTATACCATTCTAATGAAACAGCATTAGCTACCATTAATTATATACAGTCAGTTATATATAACACACTAATAAAAAGTTTACACTTCCTCATTATTTACACCGAAGTGCAAACAGAGTGCACACCTCAGCTGCCAAACCAACTTCCCCCCCCCACACACACACACTTATTTCCTGCATTTCCCAGATTTCAAATACACTGCTCCATAGAAACAGAAACCTTTGGTTATGTGCATCACATTCACAAGTTTGGCTGCTGGGAAACCAAGGAGAATGAAGAGGCAATTTTACAAACAATACAACCCAAACTCCAACAGCATAGGAGAGACATGTCCTAGAAAACATTACAGCACCTTACAGCAGTTTCAAAGTGGACCTGCCACTTATACACACTATGAAGTTTCCTCAGAAGTCTCCATCAGTTAAATATGTGCTTTCGCTTTCCACGTTGATATCTGTTTAACTTCATCAGTTCTTATAAGGTTAGATTTTGCATTTGGCTTCAGACTGTAATGTCCAACCTGGGGAGCAGGGATGGAATTAAACAAAATTACACCCAAGACAACTGAATGAGATGATGTTTACAATAAAGACAGTTTGGAAGAGTTCTTGCGCTTCTGTTAAAGTAGGAAGGATAAAATAGTAAGCCTGTGCAATTGTTTTAAGTACATTTATTTTTCAAAGCACTCAAGGGTAAACAATTATAGGCTTGATTACAGGCTCATGAGATTATTCTGCTTTAACCAGAAAAAGCCCATCTTTCTGTGTCTACTCCTGAAGATGCTGGCCTTAAGCAGTCTCTCTTCCAGCACTTTGTAATTCAGCTGTTAGATCCTGGAACAAAAGCTATTCCATAAACAAGCTGTTCCAGGATCTAACTTTGATCTTTATATCTAGAATCACGTATGTCAGCTATGCAATGCAATGGTCTGCAGCATCCAAAATGCAAGCCTGGCCGCTTTTAACAATTTTCTAATTTTTCCTTTGGGGGAAAAAAAAAGTCAACAGGGAAATTTATTAAGACTGCACCAGAGCTCTTGACTTACTACAGTCTGTAAAATATATGCTACATTTTGTTTGCAAAATCCTTGTGGCAGCCGAAATTAAAAAAAAAAAAACACCACACCAACAAAACATTATAGCTGGAAATAGAAACACACACCTTAGTTTTCAGCCAAGCAGCTAGCCACATGTATAAGCGGCAGCCTTCAAAGGATGTCTGGATTTCCATATGTTTTGTGTTATTATTTCCCTCCATTAGGCTAACAAATGCCACAGTCCAACTCTTTATCTCACTCTTAAGATATAAAGATAGGATTGCTAAGCAGAGAGACTTAAATTACTGCCACCTATTTCTATCCATCTCATCTAAGCAGTTCTGAGGTTTGTGGAAGTCTCTAACAGATAACCAACAGTACTGCTGGACTGTGTAAGTTGAAGTAGCTTGCATCCAGAAACCAGCACTCAGAATCACCTTAGTCCAATGGCTCTGTCTACCGCACTTTTCTTGTTCCTTCTTGTCATACCAAAAACCGTATTTTTCATGGGCTTTGCAACAGCATTCAGAATTACATCTCATTCTGGATAAAGATGCAAACTGTGTAGAAATGATGCTACCGCAAAGAAAAATAATACAGCCCATGCTTTCATTTTAATTTCTGAACACATAGCATGTGTTAGTCAGACCTCTCTGTACCTTCCTAGCACCTTTATTTGTCAAATTAGATGGTCACTAAGTAGTTAGTATTACCAACTAGACAGACAGTTTCTATGCATGGATACCTGCCAGTGTTCATCAAGCAAATGTCCACAGTTCAACCAACCATAAGCTGAATTTTTAAAGTCAGTCTTCTAAGTTTTTCCTCTTGGCACATCCAGAAGTGTATTTACCAGTCTAAATCCATCCAAAATAATTAATCTTTGAGATTCTCTGCTTTGATTATACTTGAAAAAAGCAACTATCTAGGCTGATGGCATAAAACATTGTAGAAAAGTTGTAGACTCAAAAAAAAAACCCCACCCCTGCAACTATCCATGAAAACGGCAATCACTTCAAGAATATAAAAACACATTCTTATATAAAAACATACCAGTGGGATCTCTGGACTAGAAAATGGGGAGCTATCAAAAGATCGATTTTCTTTGTCCAGGGAATCATCTTCATCATCATTTTTATGTGCAAATTTCTGCTTTAGTGCATGAGTTAGCAGAGCAACTGGATCCCAATCTGAACTTTGCCTCTTTTTGGGTCTAGAAAGAGGAGTACCTCCAGGTGACCTACAAAAAAAGAAAATTATTGTCTCCTGCCCTTAATCCTGTGCTGAGTGATCCAAAATCTAGAGACACAGCTTTTGTATATACCCTATCCTGTAAATCTCTGATTACACAAATAATGCTGCTAAAGTTATTTTACAGCAATTCACCAAACAGGACTAATACAAGTGCACCCAACAACTTGTCAGCCAGATTCTTAGCTTGAAAATACAAATTGATGCTGTTCCATAAAGAAAAATGGCAGTAAATCAATACAAATAATTAAAGTATTGCAAATAAATAATGAGGAAAAAAAAGCAAAATGTGCAGCTTTCATAGCAGGTCTCATTTATAAGTTATATTAAAGTATGTTAGTGGGAATCTCTCACTAACATATTTCATAACCATTGTGAACATAATTTGATTTAAACTTCATTAATTTTAAGTTCGGAACAGTATGCCTTTCTATGGCCTCATGAGAAAGAACAAACTTAAAAAATTCCTCAGAGCAATTATATTTAAAGAAAACAACCACTTTGTTTAAGTCAAATATGCAGCCAGGTGACCATAAATCCCCATTTATAAACCGCACTTGAACTCAAGTTTCATTATTAAAAAAAAAACCTTATCATCAGATTTGGCACAAAGGCTTCAAAGACAGTTTTTCCCTCCAAGTGAGCACCTGAGCATCCAAATATGAAAATTTTATAGGCAAAAATTAAAAAGTAGAGTTTATAATTTCATTCAGAAAAACTATTCTTATCAAATTCAAAATCAAAAGATAGCAGAGATGTAAGATCAAAACAGCACCTGCACTCCAAAACCTAACATAAATGTGGAAATTAGTGACTAGCCCAAGAAAATAAATCATAAGAAAGGCTCCCTAACCATTGAGATATTAAAAAAAAAAAAATCTAGATATATTCACACTTCTGCTAGTAAAGTGCTGTCTCCAGGCCAATGAATTGTACCTATTAATGTACACTGACAGTACTGAGTTCAAAGTCAGGCAGTCACAGCAGATGTCACTTAACATGAAAACTGAAAGGATTGAGTTCACCCTTCCCTTAAAATCAAGCTGTTAGAGCACTTGCCCAATGTGTAAGCTGGTGCTCAGGTGGTAGAAACTGGGATCTTCAGGCTCTTGACTTCTGAGAACAGAGGTCTTCCTTTACAGTGCACACATTAAACTACTGTCAGACTGCTGCCTGAAAGATTATAGCGATTTTGATCATCATTACTCCCACCAACAATATAAATTCATGGTTCAGTTAAGTTCTACCTTCAGAATACAGGTAGATGCCTAAATCTAGAAAGCATTTCAGATGCACACCTGCCACTTCCTACTAATTATGCCCCTGCTCAACGTGATGGTTGTTAAAACTGTCAAGCTGAACATTTCACTTCATTCACCGTATATGTAATTATATGAAAGAAAATATATATAAGGAAACACACAGGTTTACCTAAATGCACTTTATATTTGCTTTATTTACCGTGAAAATATCATCAAAACGATAAAGACATGCTTCAGAGTTGCATGTAGATAATTTGCCAGAGACTTGTGCTAGTTATTTTCAGGGATGAAATTCACAGTTAAGAAAGTACTGAAATAAGAATGCAGTAAATTTTGGTAAATAACATTCTTCCCACATTAAGAGCTCCAAATATTCATTATAGACTCAGTTGTTCTTATATATTTTTTCAACTCAAGAAGTTCAGAAAAGACATCTGACCACCTCTACTACACACTGACCCAAAGAGGTACTGCAGTCTTCAGTAATGCATTTTTGTAACATGTCAACTGTGCTTACCATCAAAACAGTAGACCATTAAAAATATTTATAATCCAACTGCACTATTGAAATGCAAATTCACGAAACATTTTCAATGAAGAAAATACATGCTGTACCTTTTAACAGTTCAGAGCTAGGACCAGAATACTTTGGGTATGTTAACAGTAGTTTTCCAATGTTTCCCTAAGGATTTGTCCTTTCACAGAGAATCCAAAAAGTTTATTTGTTCAGATCAATTTCCTGTGACTGTGTAGGCAACTCTGTAAGCGATCTCCAGATAGCAACACACTCACCTTCCCACCCCAACCCGAGATGTGTATACTAAAGCAGGAGACTAGTTTTAAATGCTGTGATATTCAGCATGTTTTAAATGCATCTAAAAGCCATGTCACAAGTATCTTACATTCCAAGCTGTGAACTTAGAAGTTGCCAACTTAAGTTTGTCAGCAGTAGCTGCTCATTAAATGAGATTTCACAGTGGTGTTCTCTGGTGCCACTTAAGTGCTGTGATGCTTACGCAGTCTTGGATTACTCAGATACACAATCAATTCAACGTACCTCTGAATAGCTCGCAACTGAACTTTGTTTAGGTCTTTCAAAACATCCATCATACTAGGAATGTTCTTTGTCCTGTGGTGATCAGCACTATCAGCTGTAGTTGAACCACTGTTTCTTGCAGCACGACGTTGTTTTATAAGTTCAATTGCCGAATTACTAGCATCAACACCAGATGGTACACCAGAAGGAAGTGGAGGAGGTGAGGGAATTACAAAGTGATTGTGAGAGACGGACAATGGCGTAGAAGTCATGGCTGGCACTGGGTAAAATCCATCTGGAGTGCTGAATGTTTTAAAGGCTTCTGGATGCAGTTATAAAAGAAAAACAGTGATCTTATTTTTCGTCAGTATACCTTCACAATTAACAATATTAAGCAACATCTACGATGACTCAGTTTTAAGTCAAGATAAGACAGCCCTCTTAAAGCACTTTCTTACACATCTCACATTATACCACAGAAGAATTATATTTAGAACAAAGAACATTTTTTATTTCAAAGCCACAGATTCAGAACACATGAAACAATGGATCTGAAGTGTCTTGCGCTGCCCTGATTTTCTCCATTTGTGTCTTCAGTCTAAGCACTAGATAAATCAGCAAAGCAGCACTACAACTGCAAAGCAGCCTGCTACTACATGCAGTTCATTCTGTGCTGGTTTTGGCTGGGGTGGAGTGAGTTTTCTTCAGTAGCTAGTATGGGGCCGTGTTTTGGATTTCTGCTGGAAACAGTGGTGATAACACAGGGATGTTTTTGTTACTGCTGAGTAGTGCTTACACAGCGTCAAGGCCTTTTCTGCTCCTCACCCCACCCCACCAGCGAGTAGGCTGGGGGTGCACAAGAAGTTGGGAGGGGACACAGCTGGGACAGCTGACCCCAACTGACCAAGGGGATATCCCATATCACATGACGTCATGCTCAGCATATAAAGCTGGGGGAAGAAAAAGGAAGGGGGGACGTTCGGAGTGACGGCGTTTGTCTTCCCAAGTAACCATTACGCGTGACGGAGCCCTGCCGTCCTGGAGATGGCTGAACACCTGCCTGCCGATGGGAAGTAGAGAATGAATTCCTTGTTTCGCTTTGCTTGCGTGCATGGCTTTTCCTTTACTTATTAAACTGTCTTTACCTCAACCCATGAGTTTTCTCACTTTGACCCTTCCGATTCTCTCCCCCATCCCACCGGGGGGGAAGTGAGCGAGCAGCTGTATGGTGCTTAGTTGCCAGCTGGGGTTAAACCACGACAGTCCTCAAGGGTCTGAATGTTAGAATATCCCACATGAAGCAAAAGCAAAGATAACCACAAAACATGTAAAACAGACTACAATACTAAGTGCAATGGAGAAGAGACAAAATAAGAACCAACAGAACACCTAAATGAAGCACAGAGGTGCCTGAACTACTGTTTAAGTTCACTTGGAACAATGCACACAAATATAACTCCCTCAGACGAGTTCAAATGTTTCAACAATCACAGTGCAAGTAGGACAAATCAAGACCTCAAAACCTTTTTTTTTTGGGGGGGGGGGATAAAAAAAAAAAAAAAATCACAAGATAGTTGGTCTCCAATATGAATTTCAATCTTTGGTACTCTAGTGGCTGTTAGACACATCAATTGCAGCATTTGTTTTTGTTGAAGTCTGAACCTGACTTCCTTAGAATATTTTTTTTAATCCATTATTTTGATAACTTGTCAGAAACAGTACAAAAAACAGAAGGGATAATTAATAGTCTAACTTTTTAAGCAGTAATTGGTATCCTATGGATAGTGTTGTTACTAAGCTCCTCCACAAACATGGAAATGACTATAAAGCTCAGTTAGGATCAACTGCATTCAAAACTGGCAAGCAGGCCATGAAAAAGAGTGGGGAATGGTGGCGCCAAATACTGAAAAGAGAAACAAAACACTATACTCCGTAAATTTTGTTGGTGTAACTTCAGTTAGAGAAATAAGAGATGTTCTTTATCAATATCAAACATGGCAAGCTGTGAACAGGAACTCTAAAGCAAAAAAAAGGAAAACCGGTCTGCTTCAAACCGGAAGGGCTTACGTGGCGGAATGGTTCCCAATGTCTGCGCTGAAACAATCGCAGCAATCTGAGCACGAAGAAAGGTTAGCTCATCTTCGAGCGCAGAAATTTTCTGGAGTGCTGCTTTATCAACAAGACTGCCTTTTTGTGTGCTGTTTTTTGGAACACCTTGTATTGTATCTATAGATGGATGTAGGTCACGATAAGCTGTAGTTTTTTCTTTTCTCCATAATTCAGTCCTAGAAAGCAACAAGACACCGTTTCAAAATGCTCAGCCAGCAATAGAAATCTCAAGCTGTTCCAAGCAAGTTATCATCATTCAGCAAGACATAAATTTGCAAACTATTTAAGAAAACTTTAAACTTTTAACTACTCATAACCTTAAAATATTTTAAGTCTCCCTTTGCTCAAGTATGATGCAGAACCTTGAAAAGTCATCATAAAAAATAGTCAGATAATTTACTCAGGGATAGATTATACATTATAAGGTCATAATGTAGGATTGAGCTGTTATTATCCAATAACTATTAGACTGACACCATAAAGGTGCCTCTCCCTCCTCCCTAACTGAAACAGTAGATATGAAAGGCAGGGAAAGTCAAATAATAATGATCTTTTAATTAGGCTGCACACATTTTAGTCATTTATCAAACTCTGCAAGATGAACACGGCAAGCAGCAAAAAAGTTGCAATCTTTCAGAAAATATTTTGGAAAATAATAATGAATTTTAATACACACTTACAGAGTAAGAAGCTTACCTTCTGTAAGCTACATATGAACACAGACTGAATTAGAAAGTTGTGCTACAGGTCTCAGGTTTTAATTTTAAAAATTGTTTCAAGTCTGTGCCTGCACAAATAACCTTAAAATATAGAATCAGTGTAAACTCAAACTACCAGAATTTCATTATGAAACAAAGAAAGAAATTAAATTCACTTTATTTATTCAAGATGCACTAAGTTTTGATTGAAACAAAACCAGACCTTTCCGCTTACATTAATCACCCTTTTACTTCAAATCAGACCTGCAGCATTGCTTTCTCATTTGCCAAAAACCTTTGCTCTTCACACTGGCTCAGAAGGAAAAAATATCAATTAGAATAGTTGTTCTTGAAAAACATCCCACAGAGCCAGGAGAGGAGGAGGAGGAGGAAAAAAGAATGAAAACAACAAAAGAATGAACTTTCATGGATCTGTGAATTAGACCGGCTAAAGAACAGCACAAGCAAGACAAAACAGGCCACAGTTCCTTTCAACAATATTCTTACTCTTCCAGTATTTTACTGGAACCAGTAAGAGCTGCTGCAAAAAAAACTTCCATAATTCAACAGTAACATCCCAGGAATCGTATGGTGAAACACAACTTTATCAAAACTTCTCTAATAAAAAGTGTGTCATTTCATCAGTTTCTTGTAGTTTCATTACCAGCAAGCAGCACAAAATTCACAGACAAACACGCCAATATGAAATAGAATTACATTGTCTGATACAGATGTAGTACAAGACAATACAAGTGTCCAAATTTTAATCTTCGTTCTGACTCATACTCTGATTTTGAACAGATCCTTTAGAGGAACAGTATGCCAACTTTCTATTTCTTCTCTAATGGTGGGAGGAGAAGAAGAGACTTGTATACTATTTGTGTCTGCAAATTCCTGGGTAATTTGCCATTTCACAATACTTGTAATATTTTATAATCATAAAAATACTTTCCTTTAGCACCCTGTAAAGGAAGAATTATATAAACTATATTCAAGGTAAATTTTTAAAATAAAAAAATTATGTTTTTCTTTCCATCAAAGCAACCATCAAGGTTTATACACATAGCACTGTAGTAAACATCAAAAGGAGACATTTAAATATTTTTTCTTGTTTTCCCCTTTATAATGTTTATCAAAATGCTTGTAAACTAAAATGATAAGAATAATTTTTTCATATGTTGCAATATGCAAGTTTCCCTTAAACTTCCTCTCTCACAAAATACTTTGAGTGAAAACAAATTAAAATACCAGTAATGCACCTGACAAGCTATCAGGAAGAGAAAAGAGGGGACTCAAATTTCAGAAACCTTTCAGATAAGAATACTCTACATAGAAAGAATTTCCAGGTAAGCAGGAATTGCCCCCCTAAAAAATCAAAAAGTTTCCAGGGTTTAGCTGGAAGCCTGAAGGGGCTAGGAAAAAAGAAAAACAAACAAACAAACCAAACAAAAAAAAACCAACAAAACACAAAACCACACACCACAAAGAAGAGAAGACATAAGTTACTTTTATTATTCCTTTTTATGCATATATTCCACTTTTACTTACCTAAGTCTGGTAAATGCTTGTCCTTCATCATTTGCTACCCAGAGGACATCAGCAAGTGATGGAGCTACAGGAGTCGGAGCTGTGCTTTGTTCATCATAACCCAATGGACTTGGGTCTTGAACAAGCTAAAAACAAACAAACAAGAAAAAAAATGTATGAAGAGAACCCAGATTCAGCATATACTAAGAGTTCTGCCTCAGCAAAAGGAATTTTTAAACAGTGCTGTAAGCAAGTTGATAACAGTGAGCATAAGGGATGCAACACAAGAGTTACACAAGCTAAAAAGAACAAGAAAGCTATCGCTACATTAAGAAGCTAGAAAACGTAAATAGTTGAAGCATATGTATAACAATGAATCACTCACTTGAACATAAGGTCTTGGGTAGGGCTCTAAGGAAAGAATTGTCCCAAGTCTACGGACAACACTTCGAGTAGATCCGTATTCCTTTTTTTGGCAAACAGATATGACCTAAAAATCAGAACACCTTTTAATCTGAGAAGCAAAGTCAAAGCCCTCAGTTCTTACAATCAGAGTCATTAAATAATTTAATGTTAGATGTAATTAAATATAACACAGTTAGGTTAACCTAACTTTTCAATGCTGTTCTCAAGTTCAAAGTCCAAAGAGGCCTACACCAGTTTTAACAGACTGTTTCCAAAACACCTCCAAGATACAGCCTGTACCCAGTATATTTCAGAGTGGCACAAAGGCCAAAAAAGAATGTAGCAGCTACATTATATAGCTAGTAATGTTCTGAGCTACCGACAAAAGAAAAAGCGTACACCTGAGTAACCATATGCATCTATATAAGTCTCAGTGAAAAAAAATTAGTAAAGAAGTGAAATAAGTTTAATGTACCTTGACCTGATACTTCCTTATGACTGTATATAACTGCTGGAAATGCCTGCTTGATGAGATTGCTGAAGGAAGGCATGTTCTGATTGTACGACTGATACTGCTACCAAATATGCGAGTTTCCAAAAATATGGCCTGTCAAAAAAACCAAGAATTCCTGACAATGAAACCAGAAAATAACCAGGATAGCTTCAAACTAGTACTCCTAGAAATACTTTAGTAATTTCACATAAATAAAGAGTTTCCTCAGAACCGCAAGTTGCAACTGCACCTCACTATTGACACCTACGACTAAAGAATTGCCCATAAACTCACGCTCTAACATCAGATCCCGACTGTTACTGCAGCAGTTAACCTTTCCAGTTTCCCATACAACACCTTTCCCAGGTCTCTGAAAACACAGGATTAACTGCTACTTGGGAATCGTTATGTAGCCTTTCACTTAAAATAGCAAAACATTAACAGTTAAAGTTACTTTTTTTTTTCCCTCTCTTCAGAGAAAAAAAGAACCACTTGAATGGCTGTATCAGTACAGTGACCCATCGAAATCCCACATGCAGACAACATGTTTAATTATACCAATCAAGCTTTCCCGTACCGCCAACCCAACTGTAAGTAAGGAGCAAAGCCCGTCCTACCGCAAGCGTGCGGCGGCTCCGAGGTGACGACCCTTCCTCCCCATAACCACGACGGCTGCAGCCAAGACGCTCCACACTAGCGGGTCTCCCGGCGCCGCCCGGCAGGACACAGCTCCCCCCCGCAGCCTCGGGGTCTCACCTGGTCGGGCGGCCAGCCGAAGTACTCCAGCACCCGCCTGAGGAGATCCAGCACCAGCGCCATGGCCGCCGCGCGCGCTGCAGGGACGCCGCACCCCGCAGGCAGGGACGCCGCGCCGAGTGACGGCCGGCCTCCGCGGCACTCCCACCTCAGCGAAAGCAACCGGTGCCCTCTCTCTTCCGTGGGAGCCCGCACACCTCCTCTTACCCCCCGCCGGCGCTCCGAGCCCTCGCCTCAGGCTGCGGCCGACTGGCGCAGAAGCCGCCCCGCAAGGCCGTCCGGCTGGCAGCACCAATCAAGAGTAGGGGCGGGGCAGAGAGGAAATCACACCAATAGGAAGTAGCCAGTGCTTAGCGCAGAGCCAGTAAGGGGGCGAGGGCGGGCCGCGTTCGCGGGGGTTGTCGGGAGGGGGCACGTTTGAATGCCGCCGCGAGGCCAGCTGGGCGCGGCGCGGCGCTCGGCGGCCCCCCCCGGGGTGAGGGAGGGCGCCCGCGGGCGGCTGCAGAGGCCGCGCCGCTTCCGCGGGGCCTGGGCTCCCCGGCCGGGGCCGCTGCCTGCCGGCCATCCCAGCCTGGCCCGGGTGAGCGCCAGCACCTCTTCCGTGTGACGTGGGGGCATGCTGTGTGGGGAGAGGGTGGGTATCGCACCGAGGCAATTTCACATGCCAGAATGATACAAGTTACTCTCCTCATGAGAACATGGCACAATAGCAGAACACAGTCCACATCAGCAGAAGAAACTCCCTAGTGACTGAATCCGTGTCGTAGCTGCCCACCGTTACAGCAATGCTACTGATTTTCTGGGAAGTAAGGTGATGTGAGACTTAACTCCAAACCAAGAAACAAAATGAGTGCAGAGAGTCCAGAGGAACAGAATCGCTACTGGATTTCCCCCCCCCCCCCAGTGAAACAAATGTCTGATTCTCTCGGAACTGCAGGGGTAACTTCAAGCTTCGTAAGCACCCACGCAGAGATGAAGCAGATTCAGAAACTGCTTCATTGCTGGAGAGCAATGAGTCAGAATGAATTATCGAACTCAAAAATGTAGCTAAACATCTCATGCCAGCAGAACACTTGGCGTTTTTTTCCTGCAGATCCATCAGTGATGGTCTTGACCTTCGAACAAGAGAAACGCAAAACACACTGAACTTCCATTCACAACAGTCGTACAACTACTTCAGTAGCACCAAATGAAAACCTCAAAACATGTTTTTTTCTTATCACAACAGTGAAAATTCACTATTCATGTTGAAAGACTAGAGAGTGCTGAAGCATTAGTTTTGCATTTAAAAAAAATAATAATCTCAACTCCCTCTTGGTTTTTCTTACAGATCTCTGATAGACTGCAACTTGCATCTTCGACTGATTATCTTAATTCAAGCAGTTTTTTAAATAAATGAATTTACAGCTGTTACCATGTGTTCTGTAATTAACAAAACTTTTTTTAAGAAACTGCATTGAAATTAAGGATATTGAAAAAAGGATTTTTATGATCTAACCTACAGACAGGTCTGTAGGATCAAATGCCATTATCAAAGCAATCTCTACCAGATTTCCTTGGATGTTCAACTGAAGAAGAAAACTTAAATCTGCCTCATCATGTAGGAACTATCTTGCCTTATGACACAACAATCCAATTTCAACTTGACCTAGATGATATAGATTATCTGTTCTAAGGCTATGATAGTTCAAGTATATCTTGGTCTTATTTGTTAGTTTCAGACTGATGTTAAATATTTCACTTCATTAGGACAGACTTTGACACTGCTGCCAAGACACTGCTGATTCTTGCTTATTCTGATTTAATATACACAAAGTCTGTGTGAGCTTTGCTAAAAAGTCCAAGGAATACTCAGTTTTACATTTCAAACAACTCTTAAAAGATGCACAGTACATGTAAAAGCAGATCTTGCAACAACGGTATAGCTCGCCTGAACTTCCTAAAACATAAGGCAGGAATGACTCTTTAGTAACTACTATTGGAGGGTGAGTATTATTCCTATTTCCCTTTCTACACAGATGCTGGCAAACTAGTGCAAGCCAAAATACAATTTCCTCAAGTACAGTTAGGATTAGTGACAGTACTATAGTCTTCTGCCTTCCAGTGTTTAATTTGGATAGGGCAGATGGTTAACTACTCCCTAACAGTAAAGCCAGTAAGAGGGCATACATTATATATGTATTTAGTACAAACACCTCTACCAAACCTTTTCCTTTTTTCCCCTCTATTTTTTTTAAAGACATTATGTCATTCTAAGGGACAAACTAAGAACAACTACACTTTTAACTCCATGTTACGTGAAGATTCACTGTATCTATAGCAGTCTGAGAAAGAAAACCTAAGTAGTCTTGTATCAGAATGTCCTTGTTCCGGTAATTCAAGTACGTTACTGTCATCCTTAACATTCTGTAGGTTAAAAGTGTACCTACCACTAAAGTAAGTTTGTGGGTTTGTTTTTAAAAAAACAATTGTAAACTAACTTCTACACTTTGGCTACAAAAATACTAGAAACACAACTGTTTAGAAATCAGCATCCAAGAAAGTGAGACTCATTTGTCATACCTTCTGCTAACTTTAACTTTTACCATTGAGTTATAGCTTCAAATTTACACATTGTATGAAGTGGAATATTAAAGAAACGTACTTCCAGGGCACTGTAATGGAATTCACACTTTATAGGAATGCTTAGTATATCTGAAGTATCTTTACTGATTCAGGTTTTAACATATCTCACTTCCTTTTTCAGAGATTTGTGTTGTGGTTTTTTGTTTTGTTTTTCCCCTCCCCCAATTTCACTTAAGGCTGTAAATGTGATAGAAGATTTAAAGACTTACTCTTGCCAGATTAGATACCTGGAGAGCCAAGTCCACATAAAGAAACGAAAGAGGCAGTTTTAACAAACGGGAACAAAAATTGATAAAAGAGCAGCTAGATTGATACTGCCACCAATTTCTTTAAACTGAAGTGTTCTGTTGATGGTTACGCTATCAACAGAAAGCTGAAACTATAATTGCTAGTGGCCCTGAAAATGCCACTTGTACTTCATACTTTATGGACAGCACATTTTTCTTGCAGTGAATTTAAACCCTAGGTTTATATAACCTTAAAAATTGTACTAAGTTACCCTTGACAAGAGAAATACCTTTTAATGACAAAGCAAATCACTAGGGATCCGCAATACAAGACTGATCTGTTCTAGACACAAGCTACAGAAATTTAAGCTAGTTGTAGGTAGTTCTCTGCTAACTACGGAGATGGGGAAGGGAACTCCAGTTTTCAGATCTGTTTAAAAGTTTCTAGCAGCAGTGACTAAAACTCACATTCCAGAAGGGAAATAATACACTTGAAACTCACTTGCGTATTATATACATATGTATTTCTCAGGCTACTCAACAAGAGTGACAACTTCACTCTCAAAGATAAAATTCTTGCTGCACTCTCCAGCATGGTGGAAGAAAAATTCAGGTTTATCACTAACACACTATGTAAATGTGATTCTTGTGAACTAATGTATAATCAGTATTTTGCACAACTGTTTGTACTTACACTATGACTGAATAACTACCCTTAAATACACTTCTTATGAAAAGCCAACACAGAAGTAGTAATGAGTTTATAAAAAATGCTGCTCCAAGATTTCAGGTGCGCAGAGCTGTAAGTTTACTTCAGAATAAAACACAGACATAGGGGAGAATCAAAACTTTTAGAGTTGTACTTGACCATATATTTGGACAAAGCAGAATTACACTGCATATAACAAACAGTAAAATTTCTTAAAAGTTGTTACAAATATTTTACTTTCTACCTGTACGATCATTAACATAGTTTACTATATCAAGATTTTTTTCTAAAGGCTTAAAACAAAAACAATCCCTCTAAACTACTTTCCAACAGTAAAATTTAAGTAAAATGCTTACATTCATTTGACAACAAAAAAACATATTAAAAATGTTGTGTGGATGGTGCAAGAGCTGCTCTTTCAGCTACAACCTTCTTCCAGGGTTATTCCTGTGGAAAGAAAGAAAACAGTTTTGTTGTAAACTGTTAATAACCAAACTCTGAAACCTTTAAAAGTGATCCCCTGCCACAGCCAACACAATTACTTCAGATACTGCAAAATAAATTGTCTAATCTGCAATTCGCTAAACTGTTTACCTTTTCCTCTTTGCGTCTGTCCTTTTCTTCATTATTCTCAATCGCTTCTTCTTCATCTTCCACAATCCCATCCCCTTGATATTTGTCATGTGTCCACTTCGGACTGCTACCTGACTTTTTGAAGTTAAAACGCCCTCTGCCACGCTGGAAAGTACCACGACCTCTTCCTCTTTTGGCCCAATAATCCACACCATCGTCTCTGTCATCATGCTACAATAATATGAGACAAAGAATAAGCTTAAAACATCTCTTAAATGTACCCCTTAAATGTTAGTACTCTGTATCAAATTTATACTATACATAGGAAAAAACCAATTAAGAGAACTTTTTAACAGTTCAGATCATAATCTATAGAATACATTATGAAATATATCCTTACAATTCATGATGCTATAACTAAAACCAAAACAATAAAATTGTTTTAAGAGCCCTTGTTAGCTGTCGGTCTACTAAAATGTTTGAGTAACAAATACGTTATTTGTCACTTATCTTCAGTCAGAAGAAAGAATTACTCAATAGTTTTGAGGAAAAAAAATCTGTGATTTTAAAGGAAGAAGATCTAAGAATGTGCTAGGATTTTTTTATTATTATTATTATTTTTACTTTAATACAGAGATAGAGATCTTTACTTATTAAGGAAAGGTAATTGAAGGCAGTTTTCAGAAACCCTGCTTCATCTCTGCAAATGAAGTTTAAACTGTTTAAATCTGACATCAACAAACAACAGCTGAGTTTCTCTGGTTAATAAGCTTAAAGTTTGCTATCTTGCTACCAAATACAGCTTTACACAGTTTGGTAAATCTTCTGACAATCATTCCATGCACTGCATGAACACTACAGACAATTATTTAATATAAAAAAGGTTTATATTTAGAAGAGTGAGGTACACTTGCTTCAACATCTGCTTTTTTTACTTGTGATTTGGAAAGAAATCTCAACTATTAAACACAAACCACACCTATATAAAGCAGTTTATTAACAATTATATATTGTAAGAACAGTTAAAGGGTGGCTTTTCTTTTAAAAATTAAAATGTGTTTAGAGATAAGAAAAAAGTTTAATAGCTACAATTATTTGTTTTAGCTATGGTAGAATTTCTTAATGAATAGATTATCACATCTCTTGCTATGTTTAGAGGTCAGAAAAGTTTACATATGTGTGGGGAGGCGGAGGAGAACTCCTTGTACAAACATCCCAATTGCGACTGCATTATTTCTTGGACTACCTGTTAATGTATTTGTGACAAACTCTAATGCGATAGAAGGTCTAATCTTCACTACTTAACATTTTTCAATGGTGAAACAATATCCTTAGAAGTTTTTGCATTGTTAAGGAAATCAACTGGAACAGAGGCTACATATTCAGTATACCACATTACTTACTGGGTGGTTACATCAACAGTCCTCCTTTCATAATCCAGATGGGAAAAAGGCATCAAAACTAAGGCGATTTTCTTATGACTATCACCCTACTGAACTAAGATCAGAAGGACTGCTAATAACTAATAACAGAGTCAGCCTACATACATCCACAAACACTGTCAGCTTTTCCTGATCTTCCACTTTTGCAGACTTCCAGGCAAACCTAAGACAAAGCTCAAATGCCAGACAGACATAAATCCAGGAAAAGATGGCAAAAGTCTTTTGGGTTTAAAATTTGTTATTAGTAATTTTAGCCTGAGTCTGCCTTTTTCCCCATTCACTGATGAAAGTTTTGGAGATGAATTCCGTGTCAGGCCTCAGCGATTGCCAGCGTGCTGCTGAAAGACCAGGCACTACAGCAACAACCCCGATAGTCTCACAGTTACGTGACTGAAGTCCCTGTCTCTACATGCATGCTACTTCTACGCTTGTAGAAAATTTGAAAAAACAAAAGCATGCATAAGATATTGAGTTCTCCACACCCACCAAGAAGTACTTCTTGCTTTTTGGGGTATATTCAGGATCCCATTCCTCTTCCTTCGGTCTCTTCTGAAAAGTAGTATTTGAGTTGCTGGGACCAGTATTTGTTCCAGCAAAGACTCCTCTGGCTCTTCCTCTGCCCCTAATTCGAAACTGATTAACCAAAATGTCATTTAATCCATTTACATAAAACCACAAAGAAGAGTTCAAGTTCTCTATTACTGAAAATGCTCTTTCTGTACTTAATTACAGTATCTGCAAGTGTAAAACCATTTCAAAATTAACATATTACCTTAAGTAATATATTCAAGCACTCACTTTGAAATAATGATTCTATTAAACTTAATTGAAACACATTTGAGTTCTTGGCATAAATACACCCACAACCACCAAAAAGAAATTTCCTTTGGCTGCGGGTAAACCAGTGTGTTGCAACAAAAGGTCAGAAGAAGCTTCTGAAGCTGTTCACAGACAAGAACAAACAGAAAAACTCGATTGAAAGAGGGAGAAAACTGTCAGGGGGAAAAGAAAGGTCATTTATGGATTCAGTCATATTGGTTATGAGAAAATGATTCCAGAATACGTACAAACAATGCAGTTTTCAAGTAAGTATATCCACTTTGTGTTACTCAAAACGCTTTCAACTGAGATTCAGAAATGTACTTTAGGCCAAATTAAATTTCAAATTAGTAAATTCTTTACTTAGAAAAATCATCAATATGTACTGTACAGAGTAGCAATGCTTGAAGTGAAACAAGTGTCTTAAATATTCTTTCAAATATTTAAAGAAATATTAAATATTTTAAAATGTTAGGCTAAAAAGTCTCATAGCAATAAAGAAAATACTTAACTCAGAATACACTTAGTAGTAATATATACAGTTCCCTCAGTATGTAAGTTTTTAGCTTGTAGAAAACATTAAACAAGAGTTTATATCCTCATTCGAAGGAAGAAGAAAGGTTAAGCTGGGAAGACAGGCTGTTAAAACCTGCAGTTACTACAGAACATGATTTCCATAAACAGCCTAGTTAAAAACACAGAACTGGGTCTACAGAGTAACCGTACAAAAACATGACAGGAAATTATTTTCATTTGTTAAAAATAAGTATGTTCCATAAACATAGACCCAAAAAAAGATATAATTAACTAACTTGAAAGAGGAATATTATGTATACTTAGTTCCACAAAGCTCCAAAACTTCTAATGCAAAGTTTACGCTGGACAGTTTTAAAACTACTTTGAAATCAAACAGACTGAAAAACAATCCATAAAGGTTCACAAGACCTATCCAATACACTGTAGGCAAATGGGGACGGGGAGGGAAAAAAAAAAGAATTTCTTGGAGAATCACTTGGAAAGTGACAGACTACACCTGCAGAAAACTGTGCAAGAGAGGAAATACATGCTTTATTTCCAATAGCTTTGAAACCTTTACAAAATTAGGGCACAATAAGCAGTATCACAGTGGGGGGGGAAAAGGATGCAGAGACAAAACGATGACAGGATTTAAAAAAAAAAAAAAAAAAAAAATCAGCATTTCCTGGTATTAGGTCCCACGAACAAATTCCCTTTAAGAAAAATACCTAGAGCTTTCCTCAACTGTACTAACACTCCACCACCCTGCCTGGCCAGGTCATGTTTCAGGCAAAGAAATACGGGAGGCGAAATCCACTACGGTGTTATCTTTATGGGCTTACTTATTGCAAAGACCATCACAAAAAGGACAGAGTACATTTTCTATAGAAAGAAAAAACTCCTTTTGATCAGAACTGTTACACACGCAATTCTTTAGGAGCTGGATACTAATGACAGTGTCATTAAAAGATTCTACTTATCCTTATTTCTGTGTTCCTACTTCAAAACTATTCATGATGTTTATGTACAAGAAGCCTAAAATTAAACATTATAGTCTATCAGCAAGTGTTAGTGAAAAATCATTGCTGATTTAACATGAAATTGACAGCTTAGCTTACATTAAAGTCTCCCCTATCCAGCAAGCTATGCTCTCCCAGTGTATCAAGGCTTCCTGATTTGGGGAGGATTCACAACCAAAACATTTTATTTACTCCAAAAGCAAAGCAGTATTTACTGGAATGCAGCTACTATTAGCCTGAACTACAAAGACACTCCTACACTAGCCAGTCTGTATGTTTCAATACTATCCAAGCTGTTACTACCCTAAAGAGAAGATTTGAGTCAACAGGTTGGCCTATTTAGATTCTCCTGTTCAGACACAGTTTGTTCAATAAGCCTGTGCGTGACCATGTATGTCATTAGGGAACATGAACCAGTTATTATTGCACAGTCAGAACTGGCAGTCATCAGTAGTTAAATTAGTAGAAGTCTATTCAATTTCCAATTCACATCTACTTAAATTTCATGTAAAGTAGTATCTCTTTCACGATATGTACAATCTGGTTTTATAAAGCAGTCAGACTTCCACCAATTATAAGTTTTCTTCAACTGATTCTCTTTGAGAGGACAAGGGGTTTTAAGCGCTACTTTTGTTTAACTCAGTGCTGCTAGCTTATACAGCTAGAAATTGTGCTGATATTGTCACATTTGATGCCTATACCATCTAAGGGTTTATACATTTATGCCACATAGCTGTTCCTTAGTGTAATTATATAAAAAAGTAACAAGAAAGGAGGAAATGATATATTTTTAGTGTTAGAAGTGTTGAACTTTGCATTTTCTTCTAAGTAGCTGTAGTTTTTTAGATGAAAGATTCAAACCTTAACTCAAGTGTTGCACATCCCATGTGCATTTCAGACACCCTCGTGTGTAGTTCAAAACTTCTTTTACACTACTACAAACAATTCAATTTATACCAAACAATGCCTTTTAGCATTATTTAGTCTTAATTACAGGCTACATGAATTACTGTGAAAGTATGAAATTACTTCTCCCCATTATGTAAATCTATTTGACATTTTTTCCACCCTAACATGGAACTTGTCTTTTTTTGTGTTTTGTTTTGGGGTTTGGTTGGGGGGGGGGAGGGGTGTTGGGGGGTTTTTTGTTTGTTTGGGGTTTTTTTTAAAGTGTTCCTTATCTTTTCAAGGCCTCCTTTATTGATTCCTAGTCTTTCCTAATGCGTCTACATTTCCCAATTAAATATCAGTAATTACGTTAACATGCAATTTTTAACTTTAAAATTTTTCTGAAGACTATAGTGATCAATATACCACTTTCCAAATCACAATGCTAAAACACATTCCAGAGATAAATTAATGAGCTTTCATGCTCACTGTGGCTAAAAAGTCCAGGCCAAATAAACACTGAAAAATAACAAGTATACCATCTACTCTCCTCAATACAGCTGTTGATGTGTAATTTTTAATTTCTCTATTTAACAAGTTGCAGGCATCACACACAGTTGGGCAAAACCAAACTGAAAATGACAGGGAAAACCAGAAGCTGCAGGGACTTAAGAGGTAACAGATCACAAGATTTAATCTTTACAGAAAGATAAATTTTCAGATCCTGTTAGGAAACAACATAATTATAAAAGAGCAAGGAACAAATAAGAAATCATTTTTCCCACCCTTACACTAGGGTCTCTAATGGCATGCTAATGCATATTTACACACCAATTAACTAGTATTGGGCAGTGCCGGGAAAAAAACAACTTTTTGGGTTTGGTACATGACATGAAAGAATTCAAGAATCACTGCTATGAAAGAAGTCTAGCCTAACATTAATCACTGCAACACCTCCTCATTTTTTTTGTTGTCCTGTTACTATTGGTGAAGTGTTCATAATTTGGGGGAAGAATAAGAGAGCAACTTACAAAGGTGCCTCTTGGCCTGTTGACTCCTGCAAATCCAGAATATTCTTTCTGTTCATGGTGGGTTTTGAACTCTTCATCTCTTTCTTTCTTGCAATCCTTTTCTTCTCGAGAACTGGATGAGGAAGAAGATGGGGAGGAAGATGGGGAGGACCGAGCACGGTCTTGATCTCTTTTTTGTTTACTGAAAAATAAAAAGATACACTGTGTGCTATTTTAAAAGTACTAGGAGGTCTGTAACATGCTATACTAAAAGGGGTCTCTTTATATTTTATGAAAAACTATCCCCCTTCTGGTTATAAAGTCACATATATGTTACGTATTTCAGACGTTAAGGTGAAGTATAGTTCCACTTTCCAGCCTCCTCTTACACATTTAAATGCACTAAATACAAATTATTGCTAGTGAGTTGGAAAGCAGCAGTCTGCAAACTGCAAATACAATTTTTCTAGTTTTTGATGCCATGAAGAGACTGTTACTTTTAAGATCTGCCTTTTTTCTGAGGCAGGAAAACAGAAATTGAAGGGAAGAAAACCCTCGAGGCACAGTTTTACAGTAACTTTACATAATTCAGTTTGCACACTGTTGAGAAGATAAGGTGTGGGCTTCCCTACGTAGATGGCTGTATGGAATTAGCCAGTGGAAGATAACGTGGATACCAAAGTCAGAAAGTAAATGGGAAACAGGAAGCGTAAGTAAAAAAATCATTGTATATCCAGTACAAAGGGAAAAAAAATTCCTACAGCAAGACTTTTAGTAACCCCATAGTGGTACTAATTTGACCCAATTTACAAGATTTAAATATTCTATTCAAAGAAGGTCATACCTGAAGTAACTCTTACCACTGCTACACAGTATCCACTGAGATATGCTAACTTTTTTTCTTAAAAACAGCCCACTAGCTTTAGACAAAAATAAAAATTCCCCTTCTCACCCATGTTAAAAACCTAAGTATCAGTAAGATTCTCATACTCTGGGTGTTATGAGTTGAAAAAGTGCGGAATCAAGCATAACGAACCAAAGTTCTTACACAAACTGTTTATAGAAATGTACTGCATTGAAGTCCAACCTCCTGATGTAGCCTGGATAATAGGACAGATTAATTTGTCATTTTTTTTTTCAGTGTTAGCTTGCTATTCCAAAGTTTTTGTCCTCATCCACCATAAGCCGTGTAAAAGACAGATAATACATATTTGCTGTAAAACAAATAATTTTAATTGTTTAAATTTAAGTGTTCCATTATACATTGAAAATTGAAAGCAATTAAGCTTACAATTACAAAAGGCTAATTAGAAGCTAAAAACCTATATAGGGACTTGAAATATTTACCTGTCATCTTTGTAAGATTTGTAATCCTTGTAATCTTTTGGAGTTTTCTCCTGCTTTCTTGACCCACTGGATTCCCTGGAACCCTTTGAGTCTCCTCGCTCTTTACTTCGCTCTTTTCTACGTCGGTCAATGTCATGTCGAAGATCAGCAGAATCACACCTTAATTTTTTATCTCCCTGTAAACAAATATATATTTTGGAACAAAATTTTGAAATAAAACATCCAGAAGAGAATCTGAATGAAAAGGCAAGTTGTGCATCAATTTTCAAAAAAGCGAGATAGAATTTACCTATTTTTCAACAAACTCTTCAGCACACAAATTGACTTTAAGTGAACGCCCTTTACATGCAATAGCTAGATCTAAAAAAAGAAGAGCTAAGAATTTCAGTTTCAAACAAGCATTCCCATCAAGCCAATGGGGTATCTACTTTCTGATTCAGAAAGACCATAATACATGGTTTGGGAGAATGTGTAAGTATTCATTTCTGCTAGTGAACTGTTTTTAACAGAGCACAAGCACCTTTACAATTCAACCATACTATTCACTGACCACCTTAGTACCTTTTTGTTCCCCCTTCTATTCTTTGTCCTTGGGCAGCTTACTGCCACAAAACTGGTCAAGAAATGTCCAAGAAGAAAGGAAGGGTGGGAGAAGACTTGACCTTATATACCATGTTATCAATATAGCAAAATCATGCTACATAAACTGGCTTCTTGGTAACATGTTTTACTCAAAGGAAAAAAAAATTGTTCTAAATGCAAGTACTCCAGATACAATAAATACAAATTATTTTTGTATTTTTATACACAAACACAAACTTGAAGTTCAGATTTAAAGGGAAACACAATAAATTAAGTTTAGAAATACAGATAGGACATTTACTTAGAACCTACTTTTTGACTTTCTTCTTTAAAGACTCTCTCTTCACCTGCTAAACGGGTATGCTTCCTCAGGGTACTTGGAGAGATGTCAATCCTCCTAAATGTAAAATAAAAGCAGTGTCTTGCCATATGTGTATGTGACTGTTAATGGCCTCAGACATTTCTTTTCAACAGAAAACTGAGAAACAAGGCATTTTTGCAGTAGAACAAACTTTTTTCATATAAAGCCCCACCATCAGAATACAGAAGCAGACTAAAAATTAAGAACCTTGGTTCTGTTCTGTGTGAAGTATGCTATAAACACAAATACAGAAAATAAGTCGTTTGATTTTTCACATTTTAAGTACAGCTTTGAAGATACAAAAAATGTTTAATGAATTATTTCAAAAGATCAGTACATGTAGCCAGTTGAAAATCCATCCCCCCCAAGAAATCATCAACACTGATAGTTTGCTGTAGAGTCAAAAATACTTAACAGTTAAGAAAACTTACAAAGTTGGATACTGAATATGGATATAATACATCCTCACATGCAACACAAATATAGTACACTGCATCATAAAACTATAGCACATGATCAGAAACTACATCTGCATGCCTACCTTCTTACCTTTCAGGCTCTCAGATTTTTCAAAAAACTGCTGTAAATTAACACACACAAAAACTAAAGTAGTATGAGATGGAACATTTCACACTGAAGAATAAAGATGCATGTACAGGGCTTCTTTTCATCTTCAAGACTTATGCCCCTCAATATTTGAGCACTGCATGTGAGAAAAGTAAACATATCCCAAATGAGATACAGAGGTAGAGAAGACATCTGCTACAAAACCACAGATGAAGCCAGACTTGGCTCAGATGAGTTCTCTTTTACAGAAGGGGGTATTGGTGGGGTTTTTTTGATATTTTGTATTGACACAGAAATTGACAAATTACTCCATACAGATTAGAAAAAACATTTTGGGTTCTCAAAAGAAATATTAGCAGACATTATTTAAAACACAAAGCATCTACATATGCAGTTAATATATACCTATGTATTTCTGGGCTCTTTTGCCGGGTGCAGTGTTCTTCAGTAGCTTTTTGATATGCAGTGAACCTCTCATTTAGGGTCATTCCAGCTGACTTGAAGTATTGCTCTGTTGGTTACAATAGAAAAACACTGTTTCATTAGTTTAATTCAACTGACAGGTATTTTACTCCTGACAGAAAGGCAAGTAGCAGGCAAAAACAGCATTTTCAATAAATCTATCAGACAAGCAAATGTGGTGTCTTCCCTATTTTTACACATTCTGTAACCCAAACAAAGTAACAGTGCACAGCATCACTGCAAGTCTACTTATAACTATGCCATGATTGTGTTACATCTAATTCAAGCATCATTTAATGATTGGACTTGCTCATTTTCAATGACATTTTCCTCTAATGAAAGAGAAAGGAGCAATTTCTTAATAGTTATTTTCTACTTTGCCCATAAGAGAAAATGAAGTTACTTTTAGTCATGAATACTTGCAATAAGTACACTTTACTAGTCATCTCATCTTTAACTTAAAATAAAAGTTAATTCAGTGAAAACACTTAAGTATTGTATGCTTCAATAACTACACGAATGACCTAACAAGTCATTTCTCAAAGGAATAAAATTTCTTGCTTTGAAGTTGTGATGATAAACAATCCAATGCAATTAACACACCTATATGTAAATAAATTAATTTAAGCATCTGGCATCTTGGCAAACTTGACAACTTCTCTGACAAATTTTCTCTTTCCTTCAGAGACAGTTAAATTAGCAACAGCAAAACTCAGTTTTTAAACCAGCTCAACAAATGTGTTTAAATGTAATATAGAAATACATAAAGTCATGAGCTATGAAATGTTACATATGAAGCAAGCTATCTGCTTAACAGGTCAACATACATCTGTATCAACTTACCGCCCGGCATCCAGCATTTGTCTCATAACCAACCATTAAAACTTGAAACGGCCACTACAAGGGTAGTGCCTCAATCATAATTCCATCAAACACAGGAATTTGAGCTAGCAACTCTGTTTTTATGCCATTTTTGCCAGGAAGACAGAAGGTTCAACTTTGCCTGTTTGGCATCTGTATCTTTCAACAGCTATTTTACTTTTGTAACATGGATTTTGCCATTTCAAAACACATTCCAGGACCTAGTTACAATGAAAAAGAAAACATCACTGGGCATTTTCAGCTCTACATTAATAAAGAGCTGTTCAGACTGGTCGCATCACACCAATAATGAACATAACTTCAATTTGTCAAAAGAGTTACTAAAATCTGATCACAGACCACAGTAAATTTGAAACTTAAAGAGAGGTTCTGCTTTCAAAAACAACCATAACTGTACATATTCTAAAAACTTGACCAGATAGGCTGTTAAGCTGTTACATTTACCAGGTACTTGTTTAATACACAAAAGTTTAAAGAAAAACAGTCTATTCTGTGATCAACATGTGAGAGTTTCAGGAATATTGTTTCACCTACAGCCTACTTATGTACCATATAAGCAAAAACTTACAGAAGCTCTTACTGGATTGAGCCTTAAATCTCTTCACATATCAATAAAATAGATTACTTTCACAACAAAGACCATTATACTCTAAACAGGTGTCCCAATAAGAATTTTTTTTAATCTAACACATTATCATAATCTAGTATTGTTGACTATTACTTTCTTCTTTATAAGTAATTCAAAATGCAGAAAATCATTTGGCCTTAGTAATCTGAATTTTGCCAACAAAATAAGGCTTTTAAGGGAACCTTAGCACATACTTCTAGCATGCAAATCTTTGCAATTTTAGAAGCTAACGCATCTTTAAAAAACAATGCTTACAGACAAATATGCTGCTATTGGTCACCTAATTAAGCATTTCCACATTCTCCCTTTGCACGATGATATGGCAAAATTATTTTCACCAGCAAATTCTTCCATGTTATCTCAGTACATTAAACACAAGAACAAGACAACAACCCAGTGAAATAAAGTAAATGCTACAGAAAATAAGCATTTCAAGAACTCTCCAGATATCCTCACTGGATTTTAAGGAATTATCTATTTTTTCCATCAGAAAACTTTGACAGGATATGTGACCTGAATTAAATACATCTACTTCAACGGTTTAGGTTTAGTTTTTGGTGGTTTTGGGGGGTTTTTTTTGGGTTGTTGGTTGGTTGAGGTTTTTGGGGTGTTTATAGTAAGCAACAGCCACTACTGTAAAATCAGAAAATAATTAGTGTATAATTCATTTAATAGAGGTTTATTTAGCCACTGCCAAGTTCCTGCAAGTGAAACTCCTGGCTCCAGCACTGCAATACTGTCAGATAGGAATAAAATGAAATATCACAGTGTATTTTAGTATCATTTAGAGCACAATTTTTCTTAAATCTTATTATTTTGAGACAAAAAAAAACCTTCTAGTAAGAATCTGGAAATGAGTTCTGGGGTGCTCCAAAAGGAATGCCATTGTATTTACAGTGTAAAAGACACCTGTCAACCCACACTGCACCGCTTGATATGAAACTGTATGTTAGAGCCATTAAAATAAAACTAAATAAGAAAAGATTGACCAATGTAGTATGTCTCGACTACACTGAAAAAATTAAACTTCATATGCTACTTAGGCTCAAAAATTAATCCAGAAACATAGTGTAACTGTTATTATGCTCTACATTGCTTGGGATTTTTTTTGATACTAGCTTCTGTGGCTATTCTTTTTCTAATTATTTTTATGTGTACCTCAAAAGGAAGAAAGTCTGTTTAAATCAACATTAAAAGAGAGCTGAAATCTTCCTGTACTAGAGATAGCAAACAGGCTTAAATGAAGTTGTCAGACGTGTATTCGGTACGATAAACTGAATACATACCTTTGACATGATGAACCAAGGACACAATGTGCTGAATAAATGATTCTGACGTGCTTTTGCTGGCCTGTGGCAACTTAATGTGGTCAAAGATGGATCGGAACTCTTGCTCCTTCTTGACGGAATGGACAAGTGTGCTAGCAAGCAGCCTGTCTTTAGTCAAGGAAGCAGGTCTAAAATGCATGAAGAACAAAAAAAGACACACAAAAAGAAACCACTAGTTTAAATAAAGATGAATGACACTGCAGGCAGGTGGAGAACCACACTGTAAATAGGAATAATTTACCTATTGGAATCATCAAGAGGTACCGGTGCCATTTTGAGTTTAACTTCAGGACGATGGGAGTCACTGGCTATCATTTTGATCCTAAGTGGGCTCTCCTCTCTGAAGGTGGATTTTTCTCTCGCATCCAGATTCTTGTGTAGAGGGGGACTGTAATCAAAGAGTTCTTTGAGCTTTTCAGACTTTACCTGCTCAGGTGACTGAGTTTCTTTCTTCATCATTAGTCTCTCAGAACTCTTGTCTTCTTCCTTGTGCTTATCTTTTGTTGCACTAGGCCTTTCCACTACATAGCCAGTCTCTTTAAGCTTATAACTTTTCTCATCTCTAAATCCATCGCTCTCTCTATTGCCCTTGATTGATATTTTAGATTTGTATTTGGTTCCTTCCTCCTCAGCATTCCGGTGAGATGCAGTAGGAAAATTTTTACCCTGATCTGCCAGGACAGACTTCCTGAACTGTCTGTAATCCTCTGTCTCCTCTGTGTCCTCCCCTTCAGAGTCATTAAACTTTTCTTTCCCAGTCTCTTTATCAACGAAAAAATCTAAAGTTTCCTGTTCCTCCCATTCCCTTTCTCCCTCTGTCCTCCCTTTTTCTGATCCTCTCTCCTTCTGGGCCTCCTTCTCCCTGGTATTACCCCTATCAAGCAGGTATACTCTAGACTCTTCATCTGTGTACCTGTGGATAGCAAAGAAGAGACTGGTAACTCTGGATTGCATTCATTCCAGTTCACTTGCATTCCTCTTTTGTGTCAATCCCACACCAAGAAGAAGAAAACACATTCCTCTAAGCAATTCAACTTTAGCATGCAACACTTCGCACACCATTAATGCTGTACCCACTGTCATTTATGTACTACTGGAGGCATCTGAAGAATATAATGCCTTTCGGTAGAACACCTAGAAATTCTCTGCTTGAGTTTATAAAAAAAGCTAGTAGTTTGTTTGTTCTTTCTTTATTGGTACCCAGTTTCACATTCTCTTGCACTAGTCATTCTTTCCATCAAATTCACATAAAATTTCATAATTCAGACAGCAATTCATTTTTGTACTTCTTTTAGTGAAAAAGTTACGGGAGTACCATAAAAAAAAAAGTGAATTATTTTCAAGATCCTGCACATTTCTAAGAGAATTCCAAAATCTGACACAGGCTTAATGCGTTCACCATATTGTGTGGAAGCAGGGAACCTTCAGAAGGCAGCTCTCCTAAACACAGATACACACTTACCAATTAATTATTTCAGCCACTGCCTTATCTATGCACTATTTTCACATAGGTCCTAATACGTTCACCAACTCCAATACATCTAACCCAGGGGAAGTAGTATTTTTGATCTTCTAAGCAGTGTATTTTTACATAACAAATCACTGAATGGACAAATTCATTTAAAAGCCTACAATCAAACCTATATAGCATAGTCACAGCTTTGCTCTATGCTTCATTTTATAAGAAATCCACTGAAGTACAAGTCACATTAGAAAGGAACACTCTAATGTCAGTAAGATTTTTACAACTTTTAAGAATTACTACTATATCAAACATTTTAAGAGCAAATTTAAGAATTTTACATTAACTGGAAAATATACATTCAACTTCAAATATGTTGTCTTTCACATTACAATTATGTTCCAAGAATACCAAGACCTACCCTCTTTCATAAGTAATGAAAGTCAAGGCATCAAAGTTGTCATATTGCACCACACAATTAGCAATGGATGCTGTTTATGTTAACAAAGAAATCATTGTACAACATCTGCATTTTTAGACTTCCAAAAGATTTGCATTTCAAACTACATGAAGCATTAAAATTTTAAAATACTTGAACAGAATTCACTATCAAACAAGCAAGTCTGATGTACTATTCCAATTAAGATTTTTCTTAACAGTAAATGGAGTATAAGAAAATACACTGTAAAGGAAACGCACAAACCAATTCTTCCTCAGGGATACATGTCCCTATCTCCACTAGCCAATGGCCAAGAACATGAAGCAGGAGGAAAAGGCATATGTTTCAAGCTCAATTCCAACCAGACTATAATTAGTAATATTTCCTCCATAGCATTCCATATTGTGTTTTTCAAGGCACAGTGATGATCTTGTCAAAACGCTGTAACAGACAGCATTTTAAGAGGCAATATTAGGCTTATAATTTAATTCTTACCTTTTCATAAACTTTCCACCTTTTGCAGTTTCCTGTTCGCCACCCTCAGGATAAAACGACCGCACTCGAGCCTCCTCACGGGGAGCACTCTGTGATGGGATTGTCTTTGCAGGGCTTCTCCTCGAAGGGATGTGATGCAATGGGCTATTCTGAGAAGGACTATAACGGCTAGAACCATTTCCAAGAGAACCAGAGCCAGACCTCTCAGGACTATGCTGAATGGAATGGGAATGCTGAGGTGTGTCCTTTGCTGAGTGGGCTGTGCTAAGCAAAGGGGCATCAGAGCAAGATGAACTCTGACTAGGTGGGGTGGCAATAGAGGGACTATGGGGTGACCTTGGACTGTTATCATACGCTGAAAGGCCAGGCCAAATGTCGCCAGAAGCTGCTGATGATTTATTAAAATCGTCAAGAGACTCTGATGGGTCATGTTCAAATGCATCTTTCTGTTCATCTTGTGACTTATTTTTCAAAGGGCTATCTTGCAAAGGAGCCCCTTCAGTTTTCTTTGCCTGCTTTTCCAGAGACGCACGTCTTTTGGAAGAGACAGGTGATTTGCTGTATGGGGATGAAGAGCGAGATGAAGAGGACCTCGGGGACCTGGAAGATCTGTAAGATCGACGAGATCTGCTCCGGGACCTCTGGGAAGACACAGACCTTCGTTTTGGACTTCTGGAACGTGAACGGCCACGCCTAGGGCTTCGGGAGTGTCTTCGGTTCCAGACAGGCCTATAACCTCCACGATGGTATCTACCACCTCCTCCTTGATAATACCCTCTACCTCTTCCTCTGTAACCATAGGGACGTCTCATTCCTCTATTATTTCTGTAATCTCTGCGATAATCTCTAGAATAAACACGATCCCTGCTGCGAGATCGTGAATATGTCCTTGACCGAGACCTAGAACTAAAATTAAAAAGCAAACGTTAACATTTGACAATTGGAGAATTGAAAAAAAAAAATAAGTACCTTGACACTAAATGCTAGATTTTTCAAATGCAGTCAGAATGGTAAAGGAAACGGACTAATAGTCTTAAAGTAACTTCTACAATCTATCTTTATTTATTATTTGTCTCAAAGGATTTTAATAAACATGTCTATACTCCTAAGGACTGTGAAACTTGGACTTCAGCATCACATGATTAAGACATTACCAGCCTCAGTGGCCTGCCCTGCCATTTTATTAGAGATTATCACCACCCTGGAGCATGGCATTCAGTTCCTCAGCCACCATGGTTCACAGCCTGGAACATGAAGTTACATGACTCCCAGTTTAACATGCCAGCATGTGGACAGCAGCTGATGAGGCAGTAAACATTCAATTCAGCCACTTCTTTTATGGGAGATGGCAATATTAGTCCACTAGTAAGAAAGATGAGGAAAAGGCTGGAGGCAACTGGGAAGACAAGATACAGCAAAGCTTATCTGCTGAAGCCTTAAGTTACTCCAGATCTGAAAAGCTGCATGAGAAATACAGAACAAATCACAGGGAAAGAGACTGGACAAAGAAAACATCATGTAAAGGGGGAAGGGAGAAGCAAACAAGCCACAAATCACAAAGAACCATTAGCATTCTGAAATTATCCTGAGATACAGGAAAAGACAAGAACAGCCAAGTATTAAACAATCAAAGTAACAGAAGTTACATTCAAAGCAGAATTTACCTACTGCCTAAAATGAACTAAGATCCCAGGCTCACTTCTGCCACAGCATCATGCAAGTAAAAAATAGTTTCCAGGCAAAAACTAATATACTAAGCCAACTTTTCATGTAGTAAGACATCAATTTACCTGTATCTCTTTTTTCTAGAATGTGATCTGGATCTTGACCTAGAGCTGGACTGAGATCTGGACTTTGATCTTGAAGAATGTGATCTGGAGTTAGATCGACCCATTTTTCCCAGTAGATATACTCCTTCCCAAAAGGAAAAGCAGTGAGGGGAGAGGAAAAAAAAAACAAAAAAAGGAAAGCAACTATTAGAGTTCATGTAAATCATGTAAATATAAATGAACAAAATTTTTATATGCTAAAATGAGAATATTAGAAAGAGGTATAGCATTTCCTAAACAAAAGAACTTTGAAGAGGATATGAGTACATTTATTAGTAAATTAAAAGCTCAACCGCATTTTAAAGAATTTAATGTAGCTACAGCGCACGCAATTTGCCTGAAGAGATAAAGTATAACAGTAAAATGTTTTCCAGGTTTAATTGCAAACTGATCCTGTAGAAGGAGAGAGGAAGCAACAGAAAAAAACATTTCTGCAAATTAAGGCAAGAAATAATATGAGTCTGAACAATTACACATTTTAACATACTTTAAACAAAATTCTTGCTATTTGTGTGGTTTATAGTTTCCTTGCATTTTCAATGCACCGACCCTTCTCTGGAAGGACTTTATAGTCCCCTACAATGTACCTTTCAAATAAGCAAAGAAAAAGCCCTGAAGTATTCTGTCCAGCAGTTGTTGGCTTGAGCCAGGGGTATTATTTCTCTTAACAACCTGTACTAAAGGCTAATCACGCTGATCCGATTTTCCACTGGTCAATATGCCCACCCTGCCTCTTCTTAGGTTAACCTTGCCTTTTAAACTACATGTAAAATGCATGGCCAACTTAAAGATTTTAACAACTAGTTAAATATTATGGCTTGTAACAGAATTCAGTATTTTTCAGCTCACATTGAGCTATGAAAACTACAACTGATTATAAAGCAATGAGTCCTAAAAGAAAATAAACTCATAATAAACTATCATTTCTTCTTATGTACAGTCATAATAAATATTTAGAATTAATTAGTGCTAACTATAAAAAAAATTATACACCTTTTACTTTTCTTTTCAGATCAGTAGCTTAAAATCCCCGATTTTATTAATAAAAACTTTAACCCACTACCATTTTATTTTGAAATTGCCCAGTTTAAAAAAAAAAAAGGGTCACATTAAACAACCTGAATATAAACCGTGGATAAGTAACTACACATTTTCAGGCCTTTGTATGCTCAATATCTGTAATCATCACTGTTTAATAATAATTAAAACAAAAATGGAAAAAACAAACATTTAGCTTTTGTATTGCAAACAAGCATGAAAGCCCAAAATTATTGTATTGAAAATACAAGCTCAACAAAACAAGCACTTTCTGTCATAAGGTACTTCATATAATCTTTCCTGTTACCTGGGTGATATTTCGATTATGTAAAGACAAATAAACAGCATTAGACCTTAATTTAAAGTTAACAAAATTTCAGAGATTTTAGACCTGTATAAGGGAACCCAAAAAAAAAAAAGCAGACCAACCCTTCCCCTATCAAAAGGTCCCTCCTGCCCCACATGACTTTCCCCACCACAGTAACTCAAGAGTTTGCATGGCTCCAAAGAGATGTAACCTCATCTGAAACTAACCCAGCAAAAAATTAATTTTAACCTAAACTAGCTTTCCATTTAACTAAGAAAAAATTATTTACCTTGGAGAAGAATATGTTGAATGCTGTCTTTTATTGGCTCCTTCCATTAAAAAGCAAATTTACATAGCCTATACTCAGAAGATCGTTTCTAATTCACTGTGTTCAATTAAACTCACAGAAAATGGCTTACAATCTCTTATGCTCATCTACTCACAGGCAACATAAATTTAGAGTTTTTAAACTGTTGTAAGACATGAAGCATACCAATTTTCCAAGAGTGATAGAAAAAACAACTCTGTTTTTTTGCTATTACAAGTAATTTTCACACCAAACAATAAGTTTATAATACAACCCAACCTCAGCTTTGAAGGAAATTTGTTTGATTTTCCCCGTATTCAACAATAACATTTATACGTTTGCATTCTATATATGACAAGTACATATATACTGCACAACAACTGACCTTTACAAGAGATACGCTAATTTCAGAAAGTTTTATATATTGTAGTTTCTTATTGCAAGCATAAATTTTAGGAAAACAAAATCAATTCTCATTTTAAATGGTTGGGTTCAATCAGAACATTTAAAAATAGAATTAAGTTAATCTTACCTCAAACCGTTAGTTGGTGCCAATGAAGCAATTATTTCAAAACTCTCTATTTGTGCTTTCAGCAATACTGATCCCTATAGAACAGAAAAAGGGACTGTCAAAAACATGAACTTTTACTAAAGGGCAGGTAATACCTTTTGCTTAAATGGGTTCAAGCATTCATCTGTTTATCATGAAAAGACAACACACAAAAATGGCAAATTTACTCTTGGACTCAGTGAAGCTGCATGTTAAGACTGTAGCAGCTAGCCACTGCCAAGGGGCAAATCCTATTTCCCCTTCCATACATGATCACTCCTCCTTCAGTCTTGCTTACAGGGCTGTATAACACACTATCCTCACCTTCACAACAGCCCTGACACCCTTTGGGTCCTTCAGTGAGCAAGCTCTTGATACCCAGAAATCACTTTCATATGGCTAGGTCATTGAACTGGCTTAATGAAGGGCCTAATAAGTGCCAGAGCTGGATTATGGGGGAAAGAACAGCACGCGACCAGGAGGAAGGGGCAAAAAGGACAGTGGCAAACTGTTGGACCAGTTTGAACTCTAACATACAGCTTTGCACTTAACCAGAGCTATCTTTTTTAGGGGAAAAAAAAAAAAAAAATAATTGGGATAAGGACTTAGGACAACAGTGAAAGCTTTATCTTTAGGTTTCTCTGCAACATTTATAAAAGCATTACTCTGTTATACCTTCCTGTTTAAAATGCATACATATATGAGTTTACCTAAATAACCAACACCTCCTCCTTCAAAACTGAGCTCTTTTACAGGTATACAGAAACAAAGCATAATTGTAATAATGAAGCCAGTCTCAAAAGTACGAACTTTTCACTGGCCTCAGCTTTTAACTTCCTCAAAGCTTTAAGACTATGTGTACATTTGTAGTCTGACTCAACATTAAGCAAACTTTCCAATTCTACTCAAGCAGCTCGGAATTTTGTCCCAATTCAATACAGACAGGATGCATCGCCCAGAAATTCTGCATCTCAACAATTTATTCATTAAAGCCAAAGCCGTAAGACATCACTGCTCCTAAATGACACTTTCACACTTGTTCACAATGTTGTCAATGTTTTCTTCATCTAAAAGAAGAAATGTAGCACTTGTGTTCATAACCACTGCTTTCAAAAGTCCACTTACCATTCACTAGTAGTGACCAAGATATTTCCAATTTCTACAAAATATATGCTTTAATAAGATTAAGTTTTTACTTCTCATCATCAGCAAGCATGAGTCTCTGAAGGAGCACAGTAGTGTATCGGACCATTTCAGATCTTGTCTAGACAAAAGGCGAGATGATATTAGCTAGCAAAGGTTAATTAAGACATTCAGTAGTCTAGTACAGAAAAAATAATACAAACTTCAGCTAAATGGTTGAAGTTCAGTGAGATTTTAAATCAATATTTAAATCATCTCTACTTCTGAGTTTTAGAAACAATCTGTTGGTGTTAGCTGAAATTCAAAATCCTAGTTTAGACAAGTCTTTAGATCCTGAGGACACAGAACAGGATAGTTACTTCACCTTTAAAACCTCTAGGCAGAAGACAGGTTCTTAAATTACTATAGCTCAAAGTCTGGCAGTTGGTTCTGCACAGTTTTAGGAATCTTTTCTAGCAACTGGCAAAGGTGAGAAGTAGCCACACTTTTTCGGTTTTTAAAACAGCCATTGGATATACCATGTCCAACCCTGGCAGCTAAAATATATTTGCCACCCTTCTCCCTAATTTTTTTTCTTTTAAAAAAGAAGAGCATGGATATAACATTTTAAAAGAAGAGTTTTGAATAGAAAACCTTAAATGTTGAATAAAAAAACCTCAATGATTTGCAGCTTTTGTTTCCATTTAACTGTAATAGATAAAAGCTTGACACACAAAACCCCCTTTTCCAAACAACTCTCATACTTACAAACAGAAGTGAAAAGACTACATAGCTGGTTTTTGAAGAAAGGTTGGTCTGTGTAAATATTCTCACAATATGCAAGAATCTAAAATTTGATTAACCTCTATTAAAGCTGATTTAGAGAAGAATAGTGGTAGATACAGAAATATGTAGGAAAACAGCTCCTTTATAGCAGTAAGCTTCTACATGCTTCACTCTTCCGCAGATAAAATACACATTCCTCTGAAAGCATCACAACTACAAAATATTGTTTCATAGTATCAAGTAAAATCACCCACAGCCTCTTCCTGCAGACTCTCGTGCTCATTGGCAGTCCATAGTGGCTACACCATATCAAGTAAGGGCACGGGTGGTAAAGGGCAACGAAAAATTGGTGCTAAGCATGATATGTTGCTACAGAACAACATCAATCGCTACGTCAAAAGACTAGTTGCCCTTCTCGCTTCAGTGCATGAAGCTTCTCTCTGGACTAACCTCAGAAGAGACCCAGAGTCTGCCAAAGGTGTGTATTAAGAATGTGACACAAGATGTCATCATTAACACCGAGCATTTTTTAAGAGGACCACGACTGCTAGGAACATGGCCTATGCCTGAAACACCAGGGTTGTAATCCACATGCTTTTTGGAACCCAAGCTTCTTTTTCCCTTGCTTTCTGCCCTAAATATGGGAAAAGAGGTGCTTGGCTCTCAACCATTTCACTCCTGTGTCAGAAAATCTAGGTATTACAAAGGAAGCTGCTGTAGCTCCATAGTAGTTTAAACCAGAATAAGTCGGCACCACTAGTTTAAAGAAACAGTCCCATCTTTTCTATCCTTTGTTTCCTCACATTCCTGATGATCTTCTCCCTTACGCCTGCACAAGTATTTCTGCAGCCACATAGTGAATTAGATCAGGAAATGTATGGACCACCTGGATTAGTTTCAACACAAATGATTTTTCCGATATGGTTCATGACACAGCCCCACAAACATTTGCGCCAACACAGGGAAGTTGCAATAGCAGCCAGACAGGACTGCTACTTTTGGCAGCACTGCAGTCTTAAAGCTTCCCTGAAACTAGCTTGGCAAAGCCATCAGCCACAACAAACTTGGAAGTTAAGCTTTTTAACAGTACTTGCAAGCAGCTTTAAAGAAAAAAAATAAAATAAAACACCACCAAAAAAACCCCCACAAACAAAAAAATCCCACCCCCAAACAACCAAATCTTAACACAGAAACCTAGACATTTTTAAAAAAATGGATAGTCCACTACCTGTCAGATACTGAGTCACATTCATGACCAAAAAGGGAGTCAAGAAAAGTTTCTTAATGACGTAACAGCAGGATCTTTGGCTGTCCTAAATCAGTCTCAGCCAGCAAGTGGGACCATTAAGCAAAAACAACATACACAACAGCATCAGGCTTATCCCACTGCAAGCACCATAATAACGAGGAAGTAAATGTCACTGTTAGCATTTGCTATGTTTAAAAGAAAAATGAAGGACATAGAAAATTGTTTCCAATTCCCTTTAAACATTACTTTTAAGAGAGTCTTTACTACACCACTGATGTTAAAGTTTTCTCAGAGTACACAGACTGCAGATGCAACATATTTTAGCCATTTTAAAAGTCTACACCATGTGGAAGTTTTTGAAGACATTTCAGTACACTTATCCCCACTTACACTAGCAAAACACTGCTTCCTCTTAGCTTCATTATTTTAGCTATTCTTCATTTAGTTATTTAGTAGTCTACATTTCTCTTGCTTAAGCATTACTTGAAAGCTGTCACGAAGATTTAATTCAAAATCTTGTTAAAGTAATTCACAAGCTGTTGCCAAAATGAATTTTCATTCAGAGATTCAGGTTTCAAAAAAAATGAGGATTATACAACCAGGACAAAACAAAAGGGGATAGGACAGTCTTCAAGAAATCCCACAGAATTTGTAATATTCTCTCATAATACATATGCTGAATTAAAGAAAGTCAGTCTTATTGAGACAGTAGTGTAAGGCATCTATTCAGTGCTTGTACATCTGCCATGCTTTCTTATCCATTCCTCACCTCCCCCCTATTTTTTTTAATGCCAACAAACTTAACAGCAGCACATCACAAATAAGAATAGAACGCACTTCATTAGTGACTGTAAACCCGTATCACTCAGATGACCAATTAGAATCCTACAAATACTAAAATACCATAGCAAATTTGCCCAAACTATCTTGGAATGTACAAATAAGAGCTGGGAAGCATATTTCCCCCCTATTTTATATGCTTGCTATATAATATTATCTTCATAATATCCACACAGTTACAAAGACAAAACAGACCCGTGTAAGAATCACAGCATGAAAAGTCAATTGGAACAGTAAAACATACAAAGGCCTTTTCTCCCCAATTCGTTCATTTCTTAATTTGCAAATATTTTATACTGTTTTCTATAGTCAAAAACCAGCATCCTAGTAACAGTAAAATCAGCTCTGCAAAAACGTCATATGATTGGTAGCTGTTCTTTTATGTAATACTATTGGCAAACAAAAGCATGTTTCTCCTCTAACTAAAAACACAGAAATCAAAGCGACTATTTCTCAGAATTTTGTCAATACCCAAAAAGGAATCTGCATGCTTTTGGATACATGTTGTTTCGGATAGCCATCCTTGTTATTTTTTTGTGTTTTAAAGCCTGTGTTTTCATATGCCCTTACACAGTGGTTTCCACAATCTCTTTGCAAGAAACTCTGAGCATGCTGCCGCAGAAAAGGCTATATTCCCTTCTTCATTTGTTCCTAGATTGATATTCTTATAGGTGCTGGGTGAGCTGGAGCACTGAACTGAAGAAAACTACTCTGGACAAAAAGACAAAGCTGACTTTTCAGCCACATCACGTCCCAGATCCCTTTTACCACAAAGCTGCATGGAGGCCAGTGCCAGCACGATGAACAGGACAGCAATGCACTTTTTCAGAACACCTTCGGGAGAAACTCTCACACAGATAAACTGAATACAGTTGTAACCCAAAGGCTTACTTTCTTCAGGAGTTTCCTTCACCTATCTCCACTACTTGTAAACAAACCCCAAACATTCTCTGGCATTCCTCAAACTCCTACACCACAATCTCTCCTTAACAACCAGCCCGAATCTAATCCATCCAAATACCTGCACCCTAGCTCCAAACAACAGCTCCCTGCTGACCCTTTCTAAATTCATACAACCACTCCAAGTTTTCTGCATCCCCAAAGGCAACAGGCCCTTCGCCATGGTACATGCTCCCCCCTGTTTCCCCCTTCCCCCGAGAAAGATTCTCTCAGCCACAGTCTTCACCTGAGGAATTCCTCCTTACAGCCAGGCCCACTAAAGCCTTGCTCAAGCCATTGAGCCAGTGCTCAGAAGAGAGGCAGTCACGCCCCAAGTACTGATATATGTAATACATTAAACCTCTTCCTGCCGTTCAGCACAGCCTGTCACTCAACATCAGAAGGGATGAGTGGGAGGAAGCAATTCCTACCCTCCCCGCCACAAGAAGCTGCACGCTTGGAGTGCACCTCAGAGCCAGAGCCTCTACCCCTTCTTATTTTCCCCACTTTTGTCTAAAGTAATGAGATTATCAGAGAGGAGAAAGAGGAGGAAGGAAACAGCTAGACAGCATTTTCCTAGAACCCCACGCTCTTTAATCAATCCTTCCCACACTGAGAACAACTGTTCTAAGAGATGTTTTTATATATTTATAATAAAGCAGTGACTAGTTGCAGTGTCAAGAACTCCTTTGTTTTGCATGCCCCCGGGTCTTTCTGTAGTAAAATTTAACTGCTACTGTTAAGGTAAAACTTTGACCTCAGAGATAAACAAGTGACAAGTTGTACTGACTTCGTACACGATCACCATGACACACAAAACAAGAATCTGATTTTCATAAGAACATTAAAGGCGAAAAGTAGGGGGTTTACAAAGCAAACGAGAAGGACACGATCCTGCAAATATACTACGGTACTATCAACACCGGGAATACAATAGCCGCTTTCAGAAAGGCGCATAAAACCCACCCCAGCCCCTCACCGGCTTTTGCGGGCATTTCTAAACAGGGCAGTTAACACGCAGGGAGACAAGCAGGAGCAGAGTATTTAAGGCACAAGCACTTGAACCGCAGTCGTGCCCGAAGGCAAGTTCCTCCAACGAGCGTAAAGGCTGATCCAACACCGGGAAGCATCCTTTCACCCCAGCACCGTTTCCCTCCTTAGAGTCACACCCGCGAGGATAACGGGGAGATTTTATATTCTTGTAACCAGTGCTGCATGGCGATTCCCTCGGGCCTATCTCCCACAAGGAGGGCGGAAAGGCTGCAAACTCAGGTCGGCTGGGGTGGAGGCCCAATGGGGCAGGCCGCCCATTCCGCGCCCCCATCCCCATCCCCACCCCCACCCCGCGGCGGGCTTCCAGAACCCGCGAACCAGCTCAAGGCAGCTCCACAGCCGCCTCCCGCCGCCCCTTCCCTCTCTACCTTCGCTCCCCGAGGCGCCGTCCAGGCCCAGGGAGGAGCGACGCCGGCTCGGCCCGACTCCCACAGGAAGCGGCGGCAGCGGCCCGCGTCAGGGCGGCGACGGCGGCCGCCCGGCCCCGCCAGCAGCCGCGGCTGCCCGGCCCCTCCTCGGGGGAGCGGTTGGGCCCGTCGCCGCGGGGGCTGGCGCGGCTAGCGCGGGGAGGGAGGACGCAGAGTATAATGGCTGCGGAGCGCCGAGGTCACGCGGCGGGGAAGGGCGGGACGGCGCGGCGCGCGGGCCGGGGGGGAGGGGAGGCGGGAGGTGCGGCCGCGCGCGGGGGGCGCGAGCGGCGCGGGGGGAAGGTGGGGCTGCTCCCTCCACCGCGGGGCCGGCTCGGCCGCGGCTTACGCACACCAGCGTCCCGCAAAACGTCCCCGTAGCCCCTTCACCTCCGCCCCTTCCTCACCTGGCGGGCGGAACTCCCGGCGGCCCCGCTCCCTTATCGCGGCTTGGCGGCCATTTCTCGTCTCGCCGGAGGAAGAGACGCGGGGCCCAAAAGGAAAAAGAAAAAACCACCATAGAGAGCGGGGGGCGGCCGCCGCCGCGGATACGTCACTTCCGCCCTGGGCGGGGAAACCCTAGCACCCCTCACAGCCCGCGCGCCATCTTGGTTTTGGGTAGCCGTCCGCAAGGAAGATGGCGGCCCACGGCGCTGGTGGCCGACCGCAGGTCGCCCCTGGGCCTGTGTCCCGGGGGGGCAGCGTGGCCCTGCCCTACGTGTGTCCCCCCCCACACACACTCTCCCACAGCCGGGCGCTCCGTGCCCCGCCGGCTGCAGCTCTTTGTCTCCTCTCGCCCCGCCGCGACTAAAAGCTGTCGCCTTTTATCCTCTCCTTCCCCGAAGAGTGACCTGAGAGGTCGGCCGCTCCCCCGGCCGAGCCGCTGCCTGGTTACCTGTCGGGCGGGGTGTGCATCCATCCACAAGCGTTGCTTGGAAGCGCTTGTCTGTAAAGCGGAGCCCAGCCAGCGGATCACCATCAAGCAGCATTTGCATCCGATGCTCCTCTGCACCAGGAAGGAGATCGCGTAGCCGCGGTACTTTACTGCAGCAGCTTTTGCAGCAGATGTGTGCGTATCGCTTGGTTGCGATACAGCAGCGCAACGTTTGGGAAAAGCGCGCCCGGGGAAGTTGCCCGAAGGGTTTCTGAACCACCAAAAAAGTCAAACAAAGGGCTGTGGGTGAACAGTATTGACTGATGCACAAAGATGCGTGTCGGCTGAGGAGGTCCTAAAATTTGAGCTACTCACATCTTAACACAGCTGATTTATTTTTTAAAAGGCTATTGCAGATTATTTCTGAGGCAAGAAAAAAAAACTATTAAAAAAAAAAGAGCAGGAAAAGATGCATATGCACAATACTAGCAGAGTTTTTAAATTCAGGGGACAATAGTTGGGAGGCAGCCAAAACCAACTGACAGAGGAAAAAGGCATGGAAGGTGGGAAGCAGACATAATCCCCAAATGGTGGTTTGCTGTTTCCTGCATAGAGAAAGTAATGCACTGCTTAGATCTATCTAACCTGTGGTGGTGTTTTAATAATACAGTGTATAATTTTTTCTGGCTACTAAGTTCTTTAAACATGGCCTTCTATGAAGACAGCAACCAATGAGTGGCTGGTGCTGAATCATAAACGCAGTGAAAGTTTTTAGGTGTGGTTAACTGATGAGCAGCCTGGCCTAGAGAGACATACAATTCCTTCTCTCCTTCTTTTAAGCTTTTTCCTTTAAGCAGGGGTAACTAACCTGTAGCTCAAGTGCAGTTCATGTGCTACAGCTTTTGCTGTAACCAACAAGAAGACACAATAAATGTGGAGGCTGCTTGATAATGCACTTGTGGGAGGAAGCCAGCTTGCTCGGGCCAGTAAGGTTTCCAGAATTGTTGGGATTTGGCTGCACACACACCCACACCCACAATGGTTCTGAAGACCTGTGGGATGCTTATGTCGTTTCCCTTCAGTAATGGAGAAATCTCCTCTATTTTCTGAGGTATGTGGGATCTATATCTTACTGGAACAGAAAGGGTGGTCACTTCTACTTTTTCAGTTCTCCACTGTATTTAATACAACATACTATGGGCCCAGAAGAAAAAGCAGAACAAAACAAAAAAACCTACAATGCGAAACTTTTTGCAAATATATTTTAATTATTTCAAATATATTTGCCTGATGGCAAATAGTGCAAGTTGTTTCAAATTTTGTACACTCCTTCTTTTATCAAGAATTTGACATTTGAGCTATGGGCTGTGTGATACTTCAGTGCAGCCCGTTGTTAGCAAAAACATCAGGACATGCACCTGTGCCTTGAAAGACATCAAACCAGTGGTTTTTTTAAGGGTATTGTCTATGAAACACAACCTGACAGGTCTCCCTTCACCTCTGTCCTGCAAGCTGGTATTTCAAATACTTGATGTCCTGCCTTTGCGTGGTAATTTCCTTGTAAAATTTCAGAATTTTTTTTTTAATATAATTTGTTCAAACTTGTAAGGTACGTAGGCGCCTCTGACCTATCTTTGATGTTTTAGAGGCACTATCTTTTGCTACAAAGCAAAAAATTTGCCAAAAATATTTTAATTTATGTGTTTATTATTATCATAGGAGATAGTAGCTCTGGGCATGACACAAAGTGCCGCTTTATTTGAATTCAGCAGCAGTCCAGAGAATTTACAATAAAGTCTGAAGTTCAAGGCAATGGGAAGTTACATGTAGACAAAGCAGCACAATAATCCTGTGTCATCGCTGGCCCAAGCCAAACTCTTGCTGACTGTTAGCAGATGTCCTCACTATTCAGTGAGTCGGCCAAGTACTTGTACATCTTCTTAGCACTAATGTAGAAAGAGGAAATGAGTAGGAAAGTCCGTGGTTAATAGCCAGCAGTGAAGTCGGATTGTCCCATCAGGGAATGCCACTCTTAAGTGTTACAAAATGATAATGTAACCTTAATTCCAAAGATTTATTAAGAATGAAGAAACCCAGAGAGAGGTGGTTTTTAATCTCTTCATAAAACTGGAGCATAGGCTTGCACAAGTCAGTGGTGTTACCATCTTTGGCCTGATCCATTACATGCAACTGTTACTTTACAATAGAGATTCACACCTAAAGCAGCTTCTCCTCCTGTTAAAACCTTGCTCAGTTTTACAGCCCCCTTGGGTAAATTTTGTCAATCCATGAGTGGGACAAGTCTCAAGGGAGCTGTGTAAAGGGGATGCTTCAGTAGATGGCACTCTCCCTCTGAGTGAGGATGAGCAAATACCTCAGCCAAGGAGTTTGATGCAGTGAGAGCAACTTCCTTAATACTCTACAGAAATTGCAATGAATGCAAACAAAGCTCTGCCTAACTATGCAATGAAGTAACCCCTGGCAGTTTTTCACAAATCTGGATCTATCAAGTCCTCGCATCTGGCTTCCTCCCTGCTTAAATGACTATAGTCTGTTTCTGTTCAGCCTGAATTCCTTCTGAAATCTTAATGGTGAATATATACATAGATACACACACACACACACGATATATATATTTATTATATATATAAAATATATATATTTAAAAGAGCTTAGTAGTAATGTAAGTTGCACACATCAGACTCAGGGTTTAGAACTGTTCTGCTTCCTCAATAATGTTTTTCTAATTCATTATTTTATTTTACTATTCTGTCAATAGTAGATCCAGTTCAAGAACTTAATACCTTTGGTTTGTTGATTGGTTTTGTTGTTATTTTGAAGCCACAAAATTTCATAGATCCAGTTAAAAGAGCAGTCGCACTGAATTGTTACAAGCAAGGAGGCCTTAACTGCAGGTATGGGGACAGTAAAGACCTGCTAGGCATTAGAGGAGCTATCACCTTTTAAATCACATTTGTTGGTAACCAAACAGTAATGCACAGCCATCATCTTATAGCTTTCTAAACTGTACAGTGTTTTCCTCACCTCTGAACAGAAGGGTGAAAGAAAAGAGTGAAAGAAATGTGTATAAGACAAAGGTTGCAATAAAAAATTACATGGGACAAATTCATAAAAAGCAAATTTAATTAGTTCAAATTCTTAAAGTTTTGGATTCTTGAGTAATATAAATGTATTCTTTCAATTTACTCCTTTTTAAGCATTCCTTTAAGTATCTATTTTCTTATTTGACTGGCACACAAGTCAAATAAGACTCCATACTTTCTCAATTGCTGCCTCTGTCCTACACTCCCCAAAAATCTTTTCCACTGATTAAAATCACAGTGATAACAGTACTTCTAAAATCCAGAACCTGAAGCTATCGTTTTCTTCCTTTAAGAGGGAAACATTTGCTACCGTAGCTAAAATAAAGCTATTGACCTCTGTTTTTTCCAATATTCCTGTCAGAGCCTGAGGGCTTTTTGAGCCTGTTAGAATGAAGAGGCTGTAGGTAATGTATGAAAGAGGAGTACGAAGAGTATTTATGTACATCTCTCCAGTATCAGTCAACTTTTGAGCAATCGAAAGTTATGCACCATTGCGAACTAGATAAAGGAATTTCTATTACAAGAAGTGGCTCAAGCAATGGCATGCTGCATGAGTGAAATGGTAGATGAGTGTAGTGATGAATTAATATATTTTTGGATTTTCTGTTCTTAATTCAAAACAAAACAAACCTGCTGCGAGTGTTTGATGCTTAAGGGACTGTGCCTAAAAGCAGTATTTTCTGTCCTTTGCAGAGAAACTACACAAGAGATAAAATGCTGGACCAGTGGAAGCTCTCTGTTGAAAGTGCCGTTTAGCTACAGCATTCATTTATTATTTGGCAAATAGATTTAAACTTCAAAACGCATTTTGTACAGAATTCCAAATAGTCTTCATACAGTAAGGTTACTACTTGGAAGTCTCCTTTGCACACGACTGAATGCAAAAGGTTTGGAGAGGCTTTTTTTTAACACTTAACAAAGGAACTGATTTCTTTTGGAAAAAAAATCAGGGTGTGGGGCTTCTACTATTTGGAACATGTTCTTTAGAAGAATACAAGCAAAATGGTTTAACACTATTACGGTACTACTAATTTTTTCCCCTTATGCAGTCTTCAGCTGACATTTTGTTCAGTCAGATAAGGAAACATATCTAGGTCATGAAACTAATAAAAAACATTTGGTTTATGGTTGCAACCTTTACCTTTACAGCAGCTATTGTGAATTCAGAGGAGGTTTGAAGACCCACAAAACAGCCATCTACACTGGCTTTCAAGTAGTGGTTTCAAATCAAAGGAGAACAATTTCCTGACTGAATCATCAAACTAAGTGTTGGTACACCTGAGTTTTATGCCTTCAGGCAAATTATAGCCTAATTTTCAGGTGTGGTGCATTTCTTTCGCTCCCATTTATTTCAAATGGAGTTACAAGAGCTCAGCACCTCTGAAACTTGTTTTTAAAACATTTTGGGAATATCTTCCTTACAGATACAGCGGAAAACTGTTTTAATGTTTCTAATACATTTTGAAATGCTTAGTAAGAATATGTTAGAGAAATGCAGTCATCACTAACAAGTGTCTCATTGAAACAGTCCTGGTTTTTTCTCATCTCTGTGCAGTACAGTTCAAATTACCTTAAAAAAATTGCACAACGATTAAACCTTACAGTTCTGTAGTCAGGACAGAGCAAGAGATAAGAAGGCACATGCGGTGGGTTCCCAGGGATCTTCCACCTCACTGCTTTTAGGATGGAAGCTGAAGGGTGGAAGATCATGAGCAAAAGGTGAAGAGCAAGTGGTGGCAGAAGCAGGATCTGACAATCACATGGCTTCCCTATATTTTAGAAGATTGCTACTGAAAGGATCCAGAAAACGTGATGAGAAAATAGGCATATTAGCCCCACTTTTGATAATCCTAAGAAGCCAGTCAGAGGCGAGGACTTGGTGGGCTTGGTCAAGGACGTAGCCAGAAAAATCAGTCTTGATTCTTTGTAGTGGATTGCATTGTGTAATAGAGGTCTCTTACCTTTTGGTTTATGGGTGTAGGTGGGTTTATCTGTGCTGCATGGTATTTGTGTTTAGGAAAATTGCATCATATATAAGTAAGAGGAGAAATAGCAGTAGCTGGACAGACCAGTGAGATTTGGGTGAGCCTGCTCATCAGTGTTTGGAGATGGGTGCACAACAAAGGGTTGATTTTCAAACATGATTTTTTTAGAAACTTAAGATCTATTAAAGGACAGTGAGGCTAAAACTTACCAATAAATGTATCAAATGCAATGGTTAGAATAAACCCATAATTCCATGGATAAAGAGAACTTAATAAAAGTGATCAACACTCAGCAGACCAGTACCTACTGGTTTCATAATGAAGGTGATCTTGAATCAAACCATATTTTACCGGAAACCTCAAGAATATTACAAATGTCACTTTATGCTACATTAATTAGACCAAGGTCATTTGTAAAAATCAACCAAGGATGGGCACATGCACCAGACTGGTGAATTAAGCAAAAGGATGGAGCAAGAGGAGAACTGCTCTTTTTCCTTTTGCTTCCTTTTACTGCATGAAAACTGCAGATGATTTTTGCATCCTCCCATTGCCAGCCTATCCAGCCCACTCTGCAGGATTTGCTTGACGGGGGAAAACATAGTTCTAAATGCATTTGGCCACTGTATTTTTTTTTTTCAGTTTCCTATTCTTGCTGATTTGCAAAGTCTCAGTTGACTGAGTTATGAGCTGTTTGCCCAACAGGGCCTTTGTTCTGGTCTGTGCTTCAGCAAAAACTGGAAAAACCTGTTTGCGTGCTCCCTTTTTTTTTTGATCTTCCTCTCCCATTGGCAGCTGCAGCTTGTACACATGCAGACAAGGTGGTGCCTACCTTTCATGTGGAAAGCTGCCTTACAAAAACTGAGGTTGCTTTTTTCCATTATCCCAGAGCTTTTCTAGCCTCGTGAAGGCTTTGGTGAATGCTCCAGGAGTTAAACTCTATTTGTTCTCCACAAAATGTGTTTAGGTCATCGTTTTATTTTTCTTCAAGCAAAGGGAGGGTGTTTGAAGGTGGCTCCAGTCCAGCCTTTTAAATAATATTTTGTAGACTCCGGTTGATCTGCAGAAACCAGCCTTGTGCAATGCAGTTTTTTGGACGCAGAAGCTTGTCTACTTTACAGCAGGTGCACACGGTGTAGTGTTAACATCTGTAAGACAGGACAAACACTGAGGCGGCAAGTTAGTGCAAAACGTGGACAAGTTGAGAAGAAACTTTTCTTTCCATCTCCTTCCTTTTCCTCTTGCTTTGTGCTGCTGTTGGAACAAGAATGGGTCAACTGTGTGGACGATGCATGCAGCTGCTGCGGGACTTCGTGGCCTTTGTTCGGAGGATGTCCTCCGACCTGGTGCATAGCATCAAGGAATGCTTAGCTGTGATAAGCAAATGCTCCTGCTTAAAACAAAACAGCTCTAAAGCCAGACAGCTGTACAAGCCCATCCTGCAGCCTCATGAGAGGGTGACAGCACAGGAGTTTCTGCAGCATATTGAGACAGGTAAGAGGGCTTGGGTTTTTTTTCTATAAGATTGGGAAAGAACAAGGAGATTCGTTTTGTGAGTTGAAAACAGATTGCTGGCTGAACTGCTGTGGCATGGCAGGAAGCAGCTTGGTGATGTAAGAAAGGCCAGAGCTACAAAGCATTTTCTTTGTCTACTGGACACCAAGGGCTCAAGTGGCGTAACAGTTGCATCTAGGTAGAAATGGTCAGTCACTTTTTGCTCTGCCACCACTGTTAATACATAACGCATGTAAATACGTTTCATAAAAGTGAGTCCTTCTAGTGATTGAAGTTAATTTTTTGAAGTCGGTCACTGAGGTCACAAAGCTGGAAACAGGCTTTGTGGATAGCTGGATGCTACATGAGTGCCGAGCTGTGAGCAGGCAAATCACAGTGTGGTCCTGGCTGAGTTGTGCACATCCATGTTGCTGGCTGGAGAACACCTGGACTTGCGCTGGGGGTGTCTGCGCTATATGTGGGGAAGGTCAAAGTCACCTCGGGACAGTGCCCTTGGGCTCCTAGGACTTCCTCAGATTCCAAGCAACTGGTCTGTCTAAGTGCTTTTGTGCAAACATTTTAGACACAAGGCTTGATCACAATCATAGGATTCTGCTTGAATCAAAGTAGATCCATAACATTTCATGTATCTCCTCTGCTTTACAGGCTACCTCCCTAATTCCCCTGTTTATCTGCTTGTGATGTCCTCTCTATCCTGTCCTAGGATACAACAATATCAACAGGAAAACTTTTTTTTATCTCACTCCTGCATCACAGAATATCATTTTGGATGAGTGTGTTTTGTCAGTTGTCCACCTAATACCATTCCTCGTCTCAAGCTTGGGCAGGGCCGTTGCTTGTTTGGTTTTGCTTTGTCTCACAGCTAATTGGGTATACTGCTTTAAGTTTAACAACCTTGGGCTAAAGCTACTACACAAAATTGCATAGCCTTCTACTTTCATTTGTGTAAAGGGTGTGGAATACAAACTACTGTTTCTTTACTTGCCTTTTGGGGGACATAAAACCATCTTGTGAGGGGGACCAGGAAAGACTTTTCTTTGGTGCGGCACAGTTAACACTGTTTGAAATGATCTGTCATGGAACAACCTTTGGAATAATTGCTGTGACGCTGGTTGTTGGGAACATGCGTGAATTAGCCTCAGCTAGTATTAGCTGGTGTTATTACCCTATGAATGTGGGGGGTCCTGTGCTGCTGGTACGGTTCACTAATTGTTGCACATTAAGCACTGGCTAAATCCTGAAGTCCATATGTAGAATAGGACTAGACCTTTCAGCTTGGTGTACAGTGGGGATCTTCCAGGTCTGAACTTAATTTCCAAAGGCTAGCATGCTCCTGACCACGTAAGAGGCTGTCTTGGCAGTATCCCAGCTCAGCTGATGGATCAGGTGCAAGGAAGGGGTGGTCTAGAAAAAATGGTGAGGCCAGAACAGCCCTTTGCAGCACCCACTGGTGCTTCCTGAAAAGAGTAAGTGTATGTTTTCTTGAGAAATCCTGTCCTCTCTGAGCTGGATCTTCAAAAGGCTGGTCCATCTTGGATTCTCAGGAGCTGGGGTACAGCAGCAGGGAGCCTAGAGCTTCTGTGACAGCAGTGCACAGATGGCAATTTGTGCCCTCAGGGAGGTCCCAATGTCCATAATAGGAGATACACAGCACTCAGGAAGAAGAACCAAGGTTAATTCTCTGATGGGCCAAATCCTGCTGCGAAGACAGATGGAGGCAGGGAAACCTCACAAAGAGAACCAAGACACATCCCTCTTACTTTAGTGCTCGCCTGTGTATTTTGTTCCAAGATGGAACAAGCCCATCCTCGGTTCTGGACAAATTGTAATAAGCAGGGAGCCAACATTTGGACAGTTTGGGTGCAAGAAGAGACTTCATGAGACTTCTCTCCTTCTTCAAGGAGAGATCATCATACTCAGCTGTTAGCTAGGGCAGCAAATGCTTGATGTTATAAGCAGGTGAAGATTTTGAGTGACTTCTGCTTTATCACTCTCCCAAACAAAAACACACAGATATGTGGGAGATTCAGATAGTCAGTGTGTAAGGAACAGATTTAAACCACATGAAGAGATTTTTGGTTTTTCTCTAAAACCTTGCGCAAGCTGGCTAGTCTTTCCCTTTGTGTGTATTGTTAATTATTAAACAAAATTGATCTTTATATGAAGCAATTCTGTGAAGCCCACTTACCTAATCCCGAAGGCAGGACTTCGCTACTCTTGACATGTCAGCAGCTTCTAATGGCTTGAGATAATGGCTGAGTTTTGCACTGAGGCATGGAAGCTCATACCCCTCACATCCCTCGCATCTCTTTATCCTATGGGAGGTAAAGTAGCTAGATCTTGTTCATAGAGATATTTCAATTGTTAATACACTGCTTTAATCTATTGTCTGAAAATATATCTTATAATTGTGTGCTCCACCAGTCAATTTATACTACATTACCTTTTCAACAGTTTATACTATTGAGCATTGGTTCAATGGCCCTTTTTTTTTCCTCTCTGCTGCTCCATTCCACGCATTATAAGTACATTATACAGTGACTTACAGAAGTCATGCATGACTGCTATTGGTGAACATCTGGTTTATTCATAGGAGAACTTATCATACTCGAGAACTGGTAGACTCATACTAGAAATTTGAGCCTGAGGCAAGCCCATTTGCAATCCATGTTGCTATTCCCTGAAATCCTTTATTGTAATACCCAAGACAGGAAACATAGTGAACTTAAAACGTAGTAAATTAGAAATATATACTCTTTCTATAGGTCATACCTAAGAACACCATGTTTAGTAGATATATTTTAACAAAGATCTCCTATGATTTTGGAAAAGATAAAGGCTTTTATGGAAAACAAGAACACCTGCATTTGTATCGGATAGCATAGAAGTGTCTAAAGGTTATAATTTATCTTGCTTCCAATCACTAGCTTTGTGAGCTTCACAAGAGGCATTGCCAAGGACAGGTTATTCCAGATTCATTTATTGTTTCTGCTCATGGAAATATGAATAAGGATAGATAGGCTCTATGGAACTGTTGCAGTACAAAAATTCTGATGTGTTTGGTTGGCTGTAAATTTTAATTTCTTTTTGTAAACTAACCCTTTTCAGGTGTAATTGAGTCTGTGCTGTCATTGTACATCTTTAGGTTTTGAAATATCACCACTTGGAAAGGACCCTCTGGAAGCCTTGAGGACCTTAGCCTTTTCAGAAAACCCAGGTTTACAGCAGTCTGCTGCCCTCTATTACTTGCATATGAGTCAGCACAGTAAGTTATCTCAGTGCATTAGAAAATTTTCACATAATTATAAATAAAAGAATTATTTCCAACTGTGAAACTCCCTTTGATTCATTAATCAAAGTTCTTTTTTTTCTTTCATGCTTTGTTGTTTGCTGAGGAAAATGGAAATGCTGTCATTGCCATGTGGGCAGAGTCATTCTGGGTTTTGCTATGAGGAGATATCTCTCATGGTTATAAAAGACTGTCATTTATGTAATTGTAATACTTCTATAAAACTCGGCAGAAGCCGAAGTAGTTAGAGTCAGTGTATACTGAATCTCCTGAGAGCAACACAGTCAAAATACGTTGGAAGGAAATAGACATAGTGATCGTTTAAGGTTTTATATTATATAATTCTTGGAAGAGGACAAAGCTCTAGAGGCAAGATTGTAGTGGAAATTTATGAAGGAAACGTTCTTCTTTGTCCCAACTATTCCGTGGGAGCACTTGGATCCTGTGGTAATTTGTAAATAGTTAGAAGTCAGCCTAGATATGCCAAATAAAATTCCAGCAAGAGTTTGAGTCCTACAAAAAGGTAGAAATACCAGCAACAAGCAGGCTGTGATTTATTTATTTATTTGTTTGTTTTAAATCTAGTTCAAGGAGAATATTCTGGCACTTGGCTTGATAGCTTTATCCCATATATTTTTTGCTGGATAAAAGGTGCAGATAGCCACCTGCTATGAGGCGGAATGACTTGTTTGGTAGCGAAGCATATTGCTTTCCTTCCCGTGATGTTTTTGAAGTACTTGATTATTCAAAACCTTTTCAGCAAGCTTGCCCTGTTTTGCTAGTAGCAATGGAATTTAAATGAAGGGGAATCACTCAGCCTATGTATAGTAGCACCTGAAGCTTAAGACGAACAAGAGAAAAATGTGATTGTGGTGAACGATGAGACTCCTGAATATTTCCTCTCATTCCTGCAGTGAATGTCCCCCTGCCTGTGGAGCATCTGGAACCCTTCTATGCCTTACTACGGTCTGCTGACCTGGAGGTGCAGCAGATGTCTTCCTTGTCCCTTGTCAACTTCTTGCTGGAAGGAAATAGTGAGTAATTAACAACACATTTCTCTTCAAGTGAAAAAGTATCTCTTCAGCCAGACTCAGACAGAAGGAGGGCATATCTACACACCCAGGTCTACACAAATCCAAATCCCGTTTTTGTGTTCCTGATAGGACAGATGTGAGTCTGTTTCTGTCTGCAAGCCACATCTGGTGTCACCAGCATATTTCAGATCCCTACAGCTAAATTATATTATGTTGCAAGAGATCTCGGATCTGTGTGCAAAGGCTGATAAATTATTCCCAGACTGGTTTGGGAACAGTTATACTATTCTCATTCTTGGATTGAGATCCCACCACTTACCCTTTCAAGCAACAGATACAGCTCTTAGAAATAAACTCTGCCTATGAGACAGTGTTTATTTTCTTGGTTTTTGTTAACTGGACCTTGGTCTTAACTTGCTTGCAGACTTAAAAAAAAATTAAAATGTTTAATAAAGTTCACTTTCTTCTGTAGCTAATAGGGCAAATGTAATTGAGATAGGATCTGGGAGCTGCAGGTAAAAAACTTCCCAATAAAGTTTATGTTGATAGACAGGGCATGAACACCCCACACCTCGTCAACGTAGTCCTTGTTGCATCTACTACTGTGCTCCCTGGCACCTGGGGCACAACAGGTATTTCATCACACTATCCCATAACAGCAGAAGACAGGGTCAGTCTTTAATGAAGCTAGCTTTTTTCTTTTCTTTTTTTTTAAGGATCTTGCTGCAAATAATATAATGTGACTATTTATAAGTAAGAAAAATATTTAAAGGGTAGACTTCAAAAGGAAAAAAGGCGGGGGGAGCTGAGTAAATTGTGAACCTATTGGAAAGCTGCAGTTGCACTTTCCAAAATGAACCTTATGTTTGAAAATAGAATTACTAGCAGAAATATTTGGGACCTTCTGCACTAGAACCTCTGAACATCTCTTACACTCTTTCGTGAGTCTGAAGAGGAATCAAGCAAACCAAGCTAGGGACTGTGAGTGCCCTTCAGGCTGTTTCCATTCTAGATCTATTTTGCATAATCATAATATAGACCCCCAAAGCAGTCAAAGGAAGATATATTCTTTTTACAAAGACATTAACTGTTTACTTTTCTGTTTGTCCAATTCTTCTTGAATGAACAGTTGACAAAGAATTAGTTGTCCAAATGGGTTTACTTGAGCCAATTCTGGATCTGCTTGAGTCAGAGGATCCCACTGTCCAGTGCAATTCCTGTGCCTGCACCATGACTTTGGCTGTTTCAGGTGAGTGTGCTGTTCTTTGCCTTTATCCTCTGCAGTGAATTCATTCAACTCTTACCTCATATTTCAAGGTGAAATAACCTATTTGCAATTGGTTTAAGAGTCATAAGATGCAGCAGCAAATTTTGGTATTCCCTCATCATAAATTCAACCTCTTGAGATTCCAGTTAAGAACTTTTTCTCAGTGTTTCTGACCTTCATTCTCTAATGATTACAAATCTTTTTCTGATTTCCAACCTAAATATATTCATGACCAGTTTATCTTAATTATTGTCTACCTTGGCTTTTGCTTCAGTAGTTCTGCCTCTCTGATGTCTATGCTGATGAAGCTCCTTCATTTTACTGTACTGAAAAAGCCAAGCTCATTTAAGGCTCCTCTTGTAAGCAAGGCTCTCCATTCATCTTCATAGCCCTTCAGGGTGTAAATGATATGTTCCAGAATTGGAACATAGCAATTGCATCTGCTGTTTTGCGATACCACAGACCTCAGGCATTGTTACAGTCCCAAGATGTACATAGACGCTGCAGGAGTTCCATTTTGAATTAATCTCTTCTGAAAGAGAGGTCACCAGAAACGTGCAGTATTTCAGCTGGGGTCTCACCTGTGTCTTTTATTGTGGCATCCAGGGAAATATGTTTTCTGGTACATCTCATGATAACGCTTGCTGCTTTTGTGATTGCATCATGGTGATGTTGTCATCCTGCAGCTGACTTAATCACTTAGTCTTTCTCCTCCTCTGCTGCTATTTCCAGCAGACTCCAATTAATTAAGGGTCTGCAACAAATGTTTCCAAGTGCAGGTCCCTGCATTTTGTACTACAAGGTTTCATTCTGTTTCTTTTGCGTCAGTCTTCTAACTTGTCTGTTATTTGTGAAATATTCCAGTCCTCCATCGCATTGATAGTGCTGCACTCACACCTTTGTATTAACTTTCTGCTTCAAAACCAACTACAGACCAGTCCTTGTGGAATTCTACTTGAAGCCTCCTTCCAGGGGTCATTCCCATTTAGCAAAACTTGTTGCCAGCTTGCTTTTAGTCAGTTCCTTATCCATCATGTACTACTTGCATTTGTCACCAACTTCTCTTGCTTAACTATACATATTTCATATCGTGATATAGATATTTTCCTGGCATCCAGACAGATAAGCTCAACCACAGTTAGCAAAAGAAAGGTTGTCAGGTTAGTCTGGCTTATTCTGCCTTTTGCAAACTGTGTAATTCTACTGTACAAATTGTGTAAAGGCCAGTATAAAAGCCATGAATAACATTTATTTCCCTTCCTGTAGTGTTTATTCCACCAGCTTCCCTCTCCAGTGTGGAAAGTTGCACTCAGATCTCCCAGAAGGCTGGAAGAAGCATGGTGAAAGTGTTACTTTCTCATTTAAGTATTTACGTTGCAAAGGGGGAATGGATAAGCAGGATCCAACTACGTGAAAGTGCTGATTTGCATTTTTTCCCATCTTTTTTTTTTATTTGCAGGTCTTTTAAACACTTTTCCCTTCGAAACTTATCTTTAAGCATTGCATATTATTACAGTCAGGTTAAGAACTCTATATACTACCTTACTTTGTGTGGAATGCAAATTGCCTCATTTAAATGTCTAAATTAGGCATGGCATCACTAAAATTTTAGGTACCTGGCACTAGGAGGACTTTCTTTATGTATGGTCAGTGAAGTTATGCCCCTGAAGATCTACAGAGAGATATCCCTTCACCTGTTTTAAGCAGTGACTTCTTTGGGGACCTAAGGATGTTCTTTAGTCCTGAAGGCACTTTGGCCCTTTTAGATGTCTCTTTAACCCAGAGTACAGGGAACCCTCAGCCACTCCAGATCCAATCCACCTTCATTCTCTGTTGAGGGTGGTCACCTAATGCCTTTGCACACTCCCTTAAGTGCCAGTGTACTACTGAGCACAGGTAGTTCAAATTAAGCACTCGGGGAGCTTTCAAACGAGATAGGAAGGCATCTGTTGAACATAGAGGTAGGCAGTCCTGCAGGTGCATGGGCTGGGTTGCTGCCTGGGATTTGGTCAGTGCTGAGGATCTCTGTCCCAGGATTTAGATGGACTGGATCCATTTATTTCTTTTTCAGACTATATTTAGCTACTACAGCAAGAGCCAATTCTCTAGAGTTTACTTTAATTTTAACTCACAGACTCTGATATCTTAAAGGGTCTGCTTGAGAAAAGTATTCTGTTCAGTCATGTCCTTCAAGTAAGCCATTCATGCTTCAGAGTGATTTAAAAAAGATAAATATGGAAGCACAACCAAATTAGGAAGATCCTTAGATAGCTTTAAAGTGACTAAAATTCTAAATCCAACAATGGTAATGTGTCTTAATTCTGCTGCAAAGAGCATGCAAGACTGTGTACAGAGTGAAGCTCTTTAGCAACGTGACTGCAAGTTATACGGAAGCTGGGTTGTGTGATACTTACATGCTGCAATAGGTAGCCAAAAATAAAACCAGCAAACAAACCCATTCAGATGAAAAGGATTTGAAGGTCAGTTTGTTCCAACACCAGCATTTGTCCACACAGCAAAAGGACACATGCACATTTGTAATTATCTGCAGCTTTTCAATCTGTGAGTGAAAGTAATCAGTTCTGGGATAAGAACTCTTCTCACAGGAACAGAACTAAATATTCACAGCAAGAGTTTAGGGAGGTCTGAACATCTGCATTAAGCTAAACAAGGAGGATGCACTGAGTGTAGAGCACATTCAAAGTTGTACTGACAGGAGAACTTTCAAGCACACAAATGACAGAGAGGGGAAAGAAAATTTATAAATGCAGGTTTCAAGGTGAGTTATTCAAACCCAGCTTGAGTAGATGTTATTGATTTCCCCACTTTAGAGTAGCATCTGAATACGTGTTTCCCTTTTAAAAGCACTCTAGGGGGCATTAGTGGTTGCAGTGGCATCAGTGGAGGGACTGCATTACTTAGAAAAACAGGTGATCCAGGAGAGAAGCATAATCTAGCCTGCCACGTCTCTTATGGAGATGATAGTACAGTTACACATCTTAGTAAGATAGATACCTCCATCCATTCTGTCATAAGTTGACAAAACAGATAGTGTTTAGCCACATTATCTGAGCAAAACCAGAATGAGAATGGAGAGAAGGATAAGGGAAAATGACATATGTAAAAATAAATCCAGCAAACCCACAATAATGGGCACTAACAAAGACTGCAGAGGAGAACTTCTCAGCTAGTGAATGACCCAAGGGGGGAAAAAAAAAAAAATTATTTTCGTCACAGAGGTTTGCATCATGTGGGTACCTATTGTGGTCTCTCCACTCTCCCATGATGAGAGCAGGCCCTCCAGTCCTTCCCAGGCAGGAGTAGGGTGCCTGGGTCTCCATGTGCTGCCTCCCTCCGAAGCAGGCTGTAAGAGCTCATCCTGCTTCCAGTGTTGACCACCACCTCTGAGTCCTCAGGCAGAAAAATTTTTTGAGCTGTCATGGATGTGACGCCTTTCCGAATCAAGCCAGTTATGTTTCTTTAAGGAAGAAAAACCTTTGAAGCAACTAATGGCTCATATTCTGTCATGGCCAGTGCTTTCTTCAGAAGATGTTCAGACTGGAAACACACCCCTGAGAAGCTCTCTCACAAGAGGATATAGGATTCCCCTTCCCTGCCCTAGAAGGGAAAGTGGAAGAAAGAACTTGCCCAAGTTTTGTCCAAATGTTTGTAATCCCTTTGCGCAAATGTGAGGTTATCTTCCACATTCACAAATATTCATGGAGTGTATTGGGTGAAAGAATGAAGGAAGAAGCAATATTTGAATTCTCAATCTTTTTACCTCTCTTTATTCAACTAATGAGAGTTTACATCATACCAGACTGGTTTTCATCAGTTGGAGCTGCACAAAAGAATTTCTGCTTCCACTGAGGGAAACGAAAGAAAAATATGCAGGCAGATTAGATTGGAGAATGACTTGTCTACAAAATTGACCAGAATATTTCACCAGAATAATTTCACCACCACCATGTATTTTTAAATACATGACTCTTCCCAGAACAATTACTTTGCTCAAAATTTAGAGTATTTTTTTCCAGAATAAAAGGTCTTTCCTTGAGCATAAAATATTCATATGAAGGCAGAAGAGGGCTTGTCCTGGAATACTAAACTGATACTAGCTGAACTGTACTTGAATAAATATCCTGGATTATCTGTGTGTGTCAGTTCCCCAGTACAGATAGGCTCCATGTATAGAAATAATGGCTTTGTTCTTTTAACTCTCTAAGTTAGCTGGCAACTGAAGAGTTGATCTCATCCAAATACCTTCATATTTCTTGCTTTCTTCTGCTTCATGTTTCTCTCAGCAAACTTCCAGAGACTGGCCATTGTTTAAACTCTAGAAATGTACGTAAATGAAGCAATACTCAACTAAAACTCCTGTGGTTTTCAGTGGCAGTTTGGCTCATATAAACAATGGGACATGTAAACTATGGACTTTGCTTTTTCCTTTTATAAAATAATCTGCAGAATTCTATGATACTAAGAGAATTCTTCATTGGTCTAATTCCTATTTAAATCTAATAACTTCAAAGAACACCACTGCCAACACCTTATTTTTTCAAAATTATGCCACTAGAATGCTTATAAGATACAAATACAGATAATGTATATATAAAAATAAGACAATAAAGGGGAAAGGCCCATAGCTGTCTCAGTGTGGCAGCAGGTTATTTGTTGCAAATGTTTTGATGGCCTCATGGTAGAGGAGTAGGGAAGAGCATAATGAAAGGATTCTCTTCTATATAGCACCTGAGTCTACCTTCAGTAAGTCCAAAACAAAAGGAGTAGAACTAAAAGCAGATTTTTTTTCTAAATTGTATTATATTTCATAGCATAGTATAACTTTATCATATGTGGTATAATTATATACACAGTATATAAAAATGTGTTATAGTATTTTATAGCATTATTTAAGTATTATAGTTATTTTTTTCCCCCAGTTTTTCATCCAAGAGTCTCAAGGGACTCTGCAGATCTTTTTTGAATTCTGTACTCCAGGATGTTGACTACAACTGTGCAACGTAATACACTGCCATACAAGGAAGCATCACCACTTCAGAGAAGAAGTATCTGAAGCAAATTCCAGTGGTTACGTCAAATTCTGTCTTTAGAAACCTCTGCATTGTTTGTAGCTGTCAAAGGAGTGACACAGGCACATTCAAAGAGAGAAATTGGCCCTGAATATACCCTGCTAATTCAGTCTTACCTGCAGTTAATTATGTAGTTTTTGGTTGGCACAGTGTGAATAGCTTCATCAGACATACTAGGGGTAAATATGACAAGGTAAATATGACACCTTGCTAACCTGTTTAAGGGGACTTACAGTCCTTTTATTTTAATCATCCCAGTCACAAAACAAAAGCATTGAACCAGCTGTGATCTATGGAGAGTCCAGAAGTCATGGGTTAGTTTCTTTCCCATTGAGCTCTTGGAATTTTTAACAGGTTCCTTTGAACATGCAGAGACATTTTGATACATACCAAAGAATCAGAGAAGTGAACGCCAAAGAAATCTAGTCCTGCTAGTTGTCCTGCTCCTGGCTCACAGTAAGATGGCAATGTCTTCCTTCTTTCTTTCTCTGATTCTTTTCTCCAGAGTCCAACCGAGAGGCTATTGGCGCTGCTCGAGGAATTACACCCCTGCTGTCTCTTGCCAATTCCTATGATCCTAGAGTCCAACAAAATGCTGTTGGTGCTATTCTCAACCTCACACAATCAGGTACTTTCTGACTAATGGTTTATCTGAAATTGCTGAAAGAAAATTTCTCACTGTTAGAAAAATAATTCAAAAGGGTTAAGGCAAGAATAAGAGCGTATCTGAGCAACAGATTATTTCCTTTGCATATGGCATTCATGGTGATACATAGGCTGATGATTTAAGTTTGGCCTCTCTTTACCTAACACAGACCCTTTTTTGCCTAGTACCAAAACAGAAAGGCTTGATTTTCAACCCCAAGGGGCTAATGTACAAGCACTTAAATCATCAAAGAAACAGAAAAAACCCAATTATTTGTTAAAGAAATAACTTGGTCTAAAAAGTTAGCAGTACCTTTGGTGGTACTTTGAAACAATCTCAGAAGCTTATCCAACAAGGTCAAGCTCTAGGAACGTTTGACTTTTATCCCTAACTTGATGTTGGAAGATGCAAAATGTAACTGTTATGGGCGAGACATTAAAGGCTCCTGAGATATCTGCCAACAGCTTTAGCAAAAGCAGTATTTGGTCCTCTGCAACAATATGTGCACTACCATACATGAACTCTGAAACGCAGCAGCATTAAATCTCACCTGTCTAGATGATACCATTACCCCACAGCTAAATGATACAGTCGTGAGTAATGTCTCTTATCTCTATCTGGTGGAAGGGAATGGTTGGCAAGAGCTTCTACAGTTGGCTATTACACATCTGTTATTCAAAATTTTTAAAATAATTTGTTTTTTTTAACACAGAATTCATGGTGAGTGTCGTATATGAGGTTTTTCAGCTTCTCCAGCAGTTCAGAATCTTGGAACGGTCTTTAGCGTAAAACCAACAAAGGCGTAATCGATCAGACAGCCTGCTAGTAATTTTGCTAAAATGTCTGCATACTGCTATATTGCACAAGCTCTAAATCTCCAGTCACACTCATTGGCATATATTTGGACAACTTCACCACTCCCTAGAATCCAATGATGGTGCATATCCCTTTTGAATGGTGCCTCCAGATGAGAGGGAAGGAAGGAGAAAGAGACACTAACAGCACTTTTTTTTTTTTTTTTTAATGGCAGGGAAAATCCAACAGGTCCTATGCAAGGAAGGAGCCCTACCAGTTCTTGCCTTGCTGCTTGAATCTCCTGACTCAGAAGTGCAGGTATGGCTCAAACAGGTCAGATTTTTAAACAGTAACAGTGTGAGTGTAAGGAGAGCACAAATCACAGCATGTAGAAATGAAAAGGTGGAGAAGCGGGAGAAGTGGGGAAACATGTGAGAGCATCTTGGTGAAACTCAGCTAAGTCAGATAATGTATATTCAAAACACTCAATTTGTCTAGCTCCACAGGAGAAAGTTTATGACGCTGTAGTGCATCTGCCAGCACAGAGTTGTTATGCGGTTACCTTCTTGTGTCTTTCAGATCATTAGACAAGTTGCAGATAGGCGTCTTCCTCTGTTTTAATTTTGCATCCTAACTTTGATCTTTCACTCTAAGCAATTTTACTAAGTGTTCTGAGAAGGCATAACTCGCAAAGATTTTTTTTCTTATTATTGTAAATGTCTGGGAAATCTTCCTATTTTATGCCTACCACAGACATCTCTTTGTGATTCTGCACACTTAATAGAGAGCTAGTCTTCGTTCAAAAATATGCTGATGAAAAACTACGAATCAGAGTTGTAAACCTTAAAATCCACTAGTTCATTCATTCAGTCCTCTGAGTAGTACAGGATTCTTTCCTCCATAGGTTTTGTTATCTCTATTCAGATTTCTTTTAAATGTCTGAAGGGATGGAGCCTCTGGAATTGCTTTCTGTAAACTGTTTCAGCATTATCAGCTTTCTCTGAGATTCATCTTAAAATTCATCTCTGCAGTTCAACCTGTTTTCTTCTAATTATACCTCCCTAGTAATACATACTCTTATGCATATAATCCTCCCTAGCGTTAATGTTCAAATCCTTTGAATGCTAAGGCAATGACTACATCCAGCTTGAATAAATCAATGTAAACATATAATACAGTAGATGCAGATGACCTAACTTAGGTGCCAGCAGTAGCGTAGTCGCAGCAGCAGAGTACATTCCCAAATAGCCGGGGTCCTAATGGGTTTGTACAACATGCAGTGCCACAGCGCGACTGCTGTTGTAGCTACAGCAGATTGCATTGCTTTTCCTGGAAGAAGCCCACTTAGGCTGTTATCACATCTACCCAAAAAACATCCTTAAGATGAAAAAGCACTTTATTTTCACTAGCTCTAAACCTGAGCATTTCTCCGATTTAGTTTTATTCTCTTCAATATGTCACCACTGCGACCTCCTTTCGCTCTACATTTTTCTTGGTTCTCTGCAGTATTACAGCTGTGCTGCCCTAAGCAACGTGGCAGCCAACATTCAGCACCACAAAGCCATGCTGAGACCCGGCAACAGATTCCTCCTGCGGACACTCATCTCTCTCCTATCCTCTCCTGTGGACAAGGTAAAGCTGTAGCTTTCTCTTTGTGTAAAGAGTTAGCATCAGAGTAGAGCTATAAACTTGGGCTTCCGATTTCAGTCTTGCACAGTTCTGCTTATCTACTGTACAGGTGCCTATGCAGCATCTTTCCCATGAGAAAAGACAGATATTTTAGAATATACATAGGTTCTACAAGGTCAATGTATGGAGAAAGAGAAGGGAAATCATTAAAGTTGTTCCACAGCCCTAGACACTTCCTGTAGACTAGAATGGCCTGTATTCTTTAAACTTCACACTACGTGTGTGAAGTGCTCTGTCCACGCTCTCAACTATGTTTGATCATTGTGTCTGCGACAGCAAGTATCTGAAGCATCTATTATGCTACTTTTTTTTTCCTTTTTGAGGGACCTTTTTGGTATCCATAACTTTGACTATATGGCTTCAAAGAATAACATCTCGAAAATTTTACTTTGTTGGGAGCCACATCAAAGAAACTTCAATAAGCCACAGTTCAAGATTTAAAGGGTGGAACCTTAAATTCTGTGTAGGAGGGAGGTGAAAAAAAGGCAAAGCAAGTGAGACAAACTCACTCCTTTAATTTTCCTATAACTTACCTGACATTCCTAAAATAAACCAACATCTGAACCCCATTGGCTCTTCCTCATCAACAACAGGATGACTGATACTAGAGGAGACTGGAAAAAAAAAAAAAAAAATCAAAACTTTGACCACAAAAAATGTCCCAAAATTTATGCTCTGAAGATAATATAATAGCTTGCTAGTGTTGTCACGTTTATTTTGCGTACAATAGGCAAGAACATGCATTACTGAAACCGCTCTTTTTTTTTTCCTTCTCTCTTTGGCACAAGCAGGTTTCAAGCCAGGCATGTGTTTGCCTAAGAAATTTGGCTACCAGTGGTAAGCAATATCTTAATAAACAAACCACACTATTTCTTTTTCTTTCTCTCTCTGCCTTTCCGAGTGAGCACAGTAGGTTGGGAACCTTTCATATTAAAAGCAAAGAGAGCCTCTTTTCTACATTTGAATTGGATGTTAAGGGAGTGCATAGACTAACTAAACCTGCCTCAGAGCTCCCAGGTAGCGAGGGGAAGTGTTTGGACAAAGTGAGAGAGACAGCAGAGGTCGTATGCACAGAGCCTTTGCAACTTACTAAGTTTTCCTCCCGTCCATATTTCCTAAGCATTAAACCCGATTAGGACAGAATGTCTCCTGAAATTGCTGCTTGAGTGGGGACCTGCCTTCTCCCAAGGCATGAATCTGTCTACCATTAAATGTAATTTTTTCCCAAGCATTTGTCATCATTAAATGCCCAAGATCTGTTTCTACAGCATACTCGGGAGATGAAAGCAGAGGACTGGCACGCTCAACGCTAGAGCCCTAGGCTCCAGGGTAGAGTTGTTCATCTAGAAAATGTAGAGGTGCTTAATTTTCAGGCGATTACAATTATAGTGGAGCTGGGAATGAAGGAACTGCTGCGCTGCTCCTTGGCACGGTTGAAAACCCCTGGTCTGCTTGGCCTTTTAGGACTGCTGCTCCATCTGCTGGCTGCTCTGGCATTGCCTTGAGTGCCCAAAAGCCCTCGCTGAAGTTGCAGGGACAAATGGATATAAAGATTCAGCCAGAATAGCTGATCTCTCCCCTGGCTAACCATAACTCTGCAAGACAGGTGGTGCCTGGGGAGGTCTGTCTGTCTGTCTGTGCAGCAGAAGCTGCCACCTTCCTACCAGGCCTTATGCCAATGAAGGACTTGGAAAATTCCCCTCATTACTTCTCGCTGAGGTTCAGACACAAACTGAAGGGTGCCCAAATCTACATTCTGCTCTCAAGCCTGGATTAATCCTTTGGCAAAAGGAGCCAGAACAAATGAGGGTTTATTTTTATAACCAAACATCCAGCATTGTCCCACCCACAGAGATGGGGAGGTCCCCTCTAATTTCATCACTGAGGCACAGTCAAATGTTTATGAGTCGGGGCCTGAATGCCTCCTCTCAGCTCCCTGACCTCAGTCATTTTCCCAAACCAGCAGACATCCAGGCCGAGATGGTTGCTGAGGAAGTCCTGCCCAAGCTGCGCTCTCTCCTGGCATCCGGCAGCGAGGACGTGCGTCGCGCCTCCATCGCTCTGCTCTGGATACTGTCCCAGCACCCGCACAACCAGGTAGGGGAGGTCATTTCCCAAGACTAGAGGGGAAAGAGTATTTCTGGCCGCCACCTGGGGTAATAACACTCATATAGCAAAACTGCATACGAAATGCATTTGGAGAATGACTGATAGGCTCTGTGAGACTTCCCAACCCTCTTCCCTCCCACACAAATTGATGAGGTTTTGTCTACTGCATCTGCACTGTCACTAACTACACAAGGAACCTATCTGTTGTGGTGGGTGGGATCCAAAGAATCCCGTAGTTAATCAGATTACCTGTAAAGGGACCAAGGGGAAGGTAGAGGGGTAGATGGGTGTCACATTCCTTGGATGCGTGGATACTAACCTGCATTCCCTGCAACTCCCTATGGTCCTCTCGGTCCCCAGACCGTAGGTCTGCAGGCGCGTGTAACAAGGGGCAGGACACACGCATAGCACCATGAGAGACTGCAACCATGGAGGCAGCTGAGGAAGTTATTCCTTGGCTACAGAGCTTTCCCACACATTGAAAAGCAAACTAATTTAGAGTGTGCACTTAAAATGCATCAGTACAAAATAAAGTGCAAAAATACTTAACTTCCCTATATGGACAGTTACTCAAAAGTACATTTGCAGAAATTTAACACCTTTTGAATTAGGATCGAGACAGCAAGGGGGGAGGCTAGTAAAATTTGAAATCCTATCTATCTTTAGCTAATTCACCAGGACTTTCCTGTGTCTCCTCATGTCCTTAGTTACAGAACAGTTCTTTTGCCCACATTCAGGGTAGTCACCCTTAAGAGTGCAACACTATGCAAATACATGAAGAAGTCTGACTAGAAATAAACTACAGCAAATAAACAAAACAGACACTCCTGCTGCACTTTCATCCTCCACATAAAACCTGTAAGTAGCAACTGACAAATTATTATTATTTTTAAATGTGCTTTTCCATTACAGTAATTAAAGGCATCCTTAGGAACATCCATATGAAACGTTTTTGATAGGTGTCTTAAGCTAACAATAACCTTTTAAGAAAGTCAGAGTTTGGGTAGATAAAGCAAAAAAAATGTGAGAACCTTTCCTGCCACATTGCTTCAAGCAGTAGTGACAGATGATCTGAGTGACCACAGCTGAGCTTAGGTGCTTCTCATGGCTGAAATACACTCAGTCTGATCTGAAGTGTCCTCCAGGTACTGGAAGCCTGGTGCCTTACACCTCGGTCGCACATACGCAGCACAGTACAGACCAAACTGCACCTCCTCTAAATCCGAAACACGATGGGAAAAATGGGTAAGCTCAATGCCTGGGAAGCAGCAACTAGAGCACAGGACTTTTCAAAGGCACTGTGGCTTCATAGGTTTTGTGCTGGCTGCATTAGCACCAAACATCCTCATTGCTTGTCAAACTGCCTCATGCAATCAAAACACAATTTGCTCTCAACAAGCTTACAATTGAAATACATTAAGTTAGTTGGAGGCTATTTACACAGTAAAAACGTTACTCAGTATGAGGCATTACGCTGGAACATTGTCCTCACTCATATTTGCTTTTCTTGCCCCCAAACACCATTTACACTTTTTGTTCTCCCAGAAAAGAGTATCCAGCTCCTTTCTTCCCTGATCCCGAAATGTCTCTTTACCAGTGCTCCAAATCCCCAGCTGCAAAGGGCACGGCCCAGCATCAGTGGGAACAGACAAAAGCACCAGGAGCTCACACTTGTTACACCAGCAGTGAAACAGCCTGTCCTTCCTGGGGGAAAAGGGTCAGCAGCAGGAGGCTGGAAAGCAAAGCATCACTCTTGAGGGTTTATTCTCCAGTGAGAAGTATCTACATCTCAAAATTTGTTTTAGTGAGCAAACACGCCTGTCCCCGACTACTGAATGTTGCTGCTTTGTGCGAGTGAGCCCTGGGCACTCTGAGAAGAGGCTGACCTCTCCTTACTCATATCCTGCCTCCCCACCTCCCTGCCTTTTCTGGCCTGTTTTTCAAACCTTTTCAAGGTTTCTTTCTCTAACCCAGGCTGAATTCTCAGTGACTGAAAGAGGGACTTCTCCATGGGAACAGCTGTTGGAACACAAACCACCGAACAAAGCTAACCTTTACAACAAGTCAAGTGATGCTTGAATTATTACAAATACTACCCAGGATACAATAGGGCAGAATTCATCTGCCCTTTCGTTACCATGAAGCAAACCCCTGGGAATGCTTCACAGGAGCTCCTCTCCCTGCTTAAACCCCTTTTTTGCGATCCCCTGGCCAGCAAGTGCTGGAAAACTTCCCTCTTGAAGGGGGAATTTTATTCAGTTCTCCCAAGGACAGTCCAACCCTGAAAAACTAAAGAAAGAGTCAGGCTTTGTGAGAAAACAGCCTTTTAAATCACATTCCTTTGAGCAGAGACCTGGAAGTCAGAGTGGCAGGGGTCTGTCTACTCCAGATGATGCCACTGACTTTCCCCTCCAGGTACAAAATAACTTTGCCTTCCCATCTTGCTACCTGGTAAACAGGGGATAATATTTATCTTGGCAAGAAATCCCTGGATAAGGGGTGCAAATGCAGCATTGCAATTGTAAGCACAGTTGCTTGCCTTCTTTTTTTTTTAAAAAATTTTGGGAGAAGTTAGATCAATATCCATCTGAACCACTCAATCCATTTTTACTCAGAGTTTTCTCGTGGTTCTCTTGCGCTGTGCAGGATTCAGCCAGAAAACAAAATCTGGATCCTAGCCATATGCCAGCCAAAAAAGAGGTTCAGCAAAATTTAAAGTACTGTCACTTGCTAATGTAGGTCCTAAATAAACGGAAGAGCTTGGCAGGGAAGTCATTATATATTATATATTAGAAAGTTCATTTATAGTCTGTAGACAATTTCCTCCTCTCAGGCTGTAGCAAATCAAATAAGGGCACCGTAGTTGATGGAATTACATAGAAAAGAGGACACTTGGTCCAAAAGCACAGAAAACAGTCATCAATGGTAATTTAATTGGATTATCTAAAATCATATTATTTCTGCTTTTAAAGAGAAGGAAAAATAAAACTAGAGAAAATTTATAGCCATATCTGCATATAGGATTCTTTAAATGCTTTGAGTTTAGGCATAGCACTGCCCTTTCCATCTATTTTCATGTTTTATTTTAGGATTGCTGGTTGTGACAGTGCTTAAAATGAACGTAAGTGAAGATGTCAGCTGATATTAAAAGAAAATAAGATACACTTTTGCGATTTAACCTAAGTAAAAGATGAAAGTTAAACTAATTTTTAAAGACATTTGTCTTTCAATGCCACTTCAATGATCCTGACATTTCACAGGTTTCAGAATTATGTGATTTTTCTCAACTGTATATAGGACCGATGATTTGTTTTATATTGAACACTCTTGCTAATGTGTCTCAACTTCTAAGCAGCGCAAATAATGTAGTACATTACTGACAAACATAAGAACTGCATAAAGAACTCAAATTCCTAAGGGAAAGAGACTGAAAGAAAAAATGCTCCCAAGAGGAAATCTTTTGCTTTTAACTGACCTAACACAAAGCCTGCTGACATCAGGTTTCTCTTACAAACAGCAGTGTCCTCTTAACCCATACTGTTATTAAGGAAACTACCTGGGCAGTAATCCAAACTCAGAAGATCTGATGCAATTAATATTAGTGGTAATTGGAGGAAGACTACATTCAGGGAGAGAGGGATTCAGTAGAGTCCCTCTAAAATATCCATTAGACAGCAGAGAAACGTATGTATAAACTCAGAAGATGCTGTTCAGAAAACATTACTAAAGTGGTGCCTGATCACAAACTGATCTAAACATACAGTCCATTACTGTAGGCGAGGTAAGTTGCTGAGGTGCTCAAGGACACACTGCTGCTGCTACTTCACTGTGTACTTTTGCCTTTCACACCTATCCTGACCGCTTCTTCTTCCAGTCAGGATCACACGTCCTTCCCCTGACTACCAACCACCTCTGCGAAGCGTTTGATGCAAACAAAAATAAACTTCCGGATCTTAAAGACTGCAGCTTTCCGTAGCAAGTGCTCTGTAAATCAGTGCCAGTCAGTAGACCATATTTTGACAGAAAAAGCAATGGACCCAGCTGCTATACCACTGGTTTAAATGAGCTAAGTAATGCTCTTCTTTCAGAGCCAAGATCGATCGATCTATAGTTTGCAGCAAAGTTGCACTGTGTTGTCCGTACTGGATGTAATTGAGATACTGGTTTCTCTTCTCAGGACACTCTGGCATGTGCCGAGCTACTACAGAGCCTGGGGATGCTACTGTCAGCGCATAAAACAGACCCTGTGATTGTTGGCCATACTGCTTGTATCATCAAAAACCTGAGCCTTTCCAAAAACAGACAGGTAGGTACCCAGTATTTTTCACTGAACTATACCCTGGGAGGTTTCAGTTATGTTTATATCAAATCAGCATTACCCACAGAAAGTTGTTGTTTTTTTTTAATTAAACATATGCCAAGGATACTCTACACAAAATTGTGTGTATGAATAAAAGGACGTGATGTGCCATAATGAAAGGGTTTGGGTTTTTTTTTTATATTTTTCTAATACAATACATAAATGCTAACGAAAATAAGAAATGTCTAATTTTTCCTGAGTGATGTGGTTACCTAATTTGAATGACTGCATCATAGGTATAAAATGTACTTCTTGCAAAGACATTTCATACTAATTAAAGGAACCATCCAGGAAAATCTGAGGTTTGTTATAAAGTAGCCAAAAGGAAAACTATTTCCAATAATTTTTTTCACTTATACTAACTAAGATAAGAACTATATAAATTTCTGATAGTTGTGAAGTCAATTTTTGCAGGGAAATAGATTCCCTCAAACTCGAGGCCCACAGTAAGAGTAAAAATGGACCATCCTTTCAAAGTTCGCTTTAAAAAAATTACATTTGTCACTTAAATTCTGTGACTTTATTCTGTTATCAGCACAGAGCTAGTTCACCTTCATGAAGCTTTATAATGTGCCTTACAATGTATTTAGCTCTCTCTACACAAGTGAATCCACAGACATGAGTGGGAGTGCGAGGTTTCCAGGGTCAATTCTAAGAAACCATCCCTAAAACACATGTTCTTGGCACAAGAATCAAAAAAGTGCTGTTTCTATGCCAGCAGGACACGAACGGAGTGTGGGAGCTTGAAAGGCAGCAGTCTTGAATCCAGCTTTGACCTCTAAGCAGCAAGTTAAAAAACTGCAACATAAAATGAGCACACAAAAAAAGATACTCCCTTCTGCTGATAGACACCTGAGCTCCCTTATGGAGGTGCGAGCAGCTTCCATTATTAGGACCTCCCAGAGAGCTGATGACTTTGTGATTCAACTTCACTAGTAACCAGTCACCTCCAGGTGACTCATTCAGCACTCATTCCTTGGTCTCATGTGCTTTTAATCCAGGTCAGCACAGGCTAAGTCTCCTATCTGTTTTCAACTCAGTCTCTAAAATATATATCCCAGTACAGAGACATGCTGCCCAACACCACTTTTGGCATAGCAGATTCAACCTAAAAGATAAGGGATACACAGAAATGTTTAATTCATAACATTTCTCTCCAGAAACAGAACTCACCTTTGCTAGTGAGAGGTCATCTCATATTTCTGCAGATCAGAGCATTTCAACACCAGAAAGTTTTCAAAGCCCTGGAGATAAATAAAGGAAACCGATAAACTTCCACATTTCCCAATGCTTTGCTCTGGAGCACTCAGCTTATTCACCTCTGCAGCAAGACTTGAGCAAATGACAGCTTAATACTAACATACAGCCTGGTACAGCAGCAATAGGTCAGGAAATTCTTTGAGCTCAGAGTGATCTGTGATCATGAGAACATCCCGCAGACAGAGCAAGCCCTGGGTAATGTCTAAAATCAGGCGATCTCTGAACAATCCAAGGTGTTTGCCACCTGGTTGTGGTAGATCTGGGAAGAGACATTTCTATTATTAATGTTTTAGCCCTCAGTATTGCTAAGAATTATTCATACTTCTGAAGTCCTTAGACACCACTAAAACATAATGGAAGTGCTAAACATGAATTTCTTTCTTGTTGCAGAGAATCATGGAGAGCCCATGCGTTGAAGGTCTCCTCCAGGCCATGCTTTCTACTGACCTTCAAGAAGATTCTCTTCATTATGTGACATCTTGCCTTGCTGAGCTGGCAAAGCAAGGTAGGGAAGCAACCCCACCATAAATGGCTTAATCTGAGACACGTACATATCCTTTATTAATCTTAATGGGAGGTGAAGCATGGGTGGGCATACAGCCCAGGTCTTTCCCCTTAAATTCACTGGGAGTTTTGCCATAAAGCTTCAAGAGCAGCAAGATCTGACTCACTGGCAGGAGACATGGGCTCCGTTGTTTGCACTTTTTTCTGTTGAACTGCTTAAAATTTTTTACTCAAAATTCTTTGTGCTGAACTTCACTGCTGTACAGGGCCTGTCTACTTTTATTTGTAACGTCGTCCAGTTTCTCCGACTGAATTCATTTCACGACAGCAAAAACTAATATAAGAGGAGGAAAAGGCTAAAATACAAAGCTTTTTTTTGCTTAAGTTTATTGCATATAGATTTTATAAGAGATCCCAAATTACCACCCGTGGAAGGTACAGTACTCCTCAGAGGAGTACTGCCACAGAGGATCAATGTAAATCTTCCCAGCCTGTCCCAGCACTGGATATTACCTGTCAAACATTTCATCTCCTGCATCTCTTGTAACCACCATGCAAATGGTGACATGTCACATTTAATTTTGCAAGAGGTGCCAGCAGCTGCTGGACAGACTGAGCCCACTAGGCAAGAGTGGATCTCGTACATAAAATGATTCATTCTTTCAGAACACAAAACCAACAAAATAAAAATCCATCAGCCTTTGTATGAATGAAATCCACAGCCCTACCTTACTGAGAGCATAACCTCAGGACGTGACTCTTTTTACAACCTAAGCATGCTTATCGCACAAGTTCAGCACTTATTTTGCTTCTCCAGCTGTGTAAAGTATTTCCTATGTAGGCAGTATGTTTTCTGGCAGACCTCTCACCTTCATTTCTTTGACACTGGAGTTTCTGTTTACAGACTGCTCTCTTATCTTTCTATCTTCCAGAAGGAGCCACGTTACGCATGGTCCAGTGGATGGATGAACCCTTGACAAAGTGCTTGGTGAGACTGGCTGGCCAACTGGAACATACTGAGGCATCCTTTCAAGCTGCCTCCATCATCCAGCACACGATAGGTCACGGTAACTGTCACACAGCATTAACTGTGCTTTCAAAGATATTTATGGCTGGCTAGAGTGAAATGAGCCTTTTCCCAAAGGAATTAACTGTCAGGCACCAAACAACCTTTAACATTCCTATAGCATCCTCCATCTGGTCTCTACAAATTCATTAACATAAAGGCGCCTACAGTCACCCTTGAAATACACATAAAACAGTGTTTGAGTGCATGAGAAAGCCAAGGGATGAAAATGGACCATAGATAAAGATCTGATTCAGGTCGTTGCCTTCTTCAAGCACTACCATTCTGCAGGGCTAGTCTGTAGCCAATTCTGAGGGCCTTAAAAACAACTTAAGTAGGAAGGTGGGATAGCGTAAAACACTCCTTATCAAGGGAAAGATGAGAACATGTTTCAGACAAGAGGCATTGTTGCATCTTTCTGCTTGACCCTCCTTCTCAGTATATACAATGTGATGGCATTCCCCACAGATAGGAGCAAAGGTTGGTAGAGACAATTACAAGGGGATGGTTTTGTTCCAAAATTTTACATCAGCTCTGCTCCCTGACCAGCAAAAGGAAAGCATCTTACTGAACCAAACACTGCTATTGTAATTCTAGACTAGATTAGCAGAAGCAGTGAAGTAAAGTGGCTTTTAAAAATGTAGCCTGTATTTTTTTTAAGTTTTAGTGAGAGAGAATGAAAGAGCATTATTTTTACCTACAGAAAACAAACAGCTTTGTGCCTAATATACGTGTCCCATGCAGCTGGGAGCCTTTAAGACTTGCAAGAAAAAGGTGTTCAGATGATTTTTGCTATGTTCTCTAGAAACGTATGGTTAGATTTTAATCTTTAGATGCAAGAGAAACGGAAGTCCATAATGAGTCTCTAATAAGGGAAAATGCAAACCTGTTTCAATTCTACCACCGAGGATTTGCAACAGAGCAGACTCTCAAGTAGTGAACAGAGTCCAACAGCATAATCGCTTCATGGGTGGGTTAGCGTGACAGGCTGATCAGTCCGTAAATCAGCATGCACCTCGCACGGGGACCAGCTTCCTAGCACAGCAGCCCACTCAGTGTTTCATTTACCTGAAGATACCGTTAGAGGCTTTAGTACATGGAGTCCTTTGCTATTCTTTGCAGTAATGTTGGTTGTAGCTGGTCAGATGAGTCATTAACGATCTTAAATGTTGTTACAAAAAATCCGTTTCCAAAGTGTTTTAAAGGCTCCTATTGATCTCCAGTGGTTCTCCCATTTATGCAGGAAAAATGATGGTTTTATTGAAGTGTCACATCGGAGAGATTCAGGCCTACCTCAAGAATTTTCTTACCCACCAAGAGATCCGCTTTCAGCAGCTGGGTATCTCTACGTTCTGCAGACTGCGAGAAGGTACGTCCTTCCTGCTGGCCTAGCTCCCGGGCGCTGCCAGATGCTGCCTGCTCCTGTCAGCAGCAAACAGGCACTGCTTTATAACAGCAACGGGCAACTTCCTCTGGGGACTAGCCCTGCTCACTTAAGCAAACAGAAAAACCTCAAGGGTAGCCGTTACCTTAGCTGTAACTAAGAGTATCCTTATGATAAAGGCAGGGGTTATTTTTTGTTTGTTTGCTTTAAAACTAAGAGCTTTCTGATCAGCAGGGAGATAGGACTTCAGGTACAGACATTTTTATCCAATATAAGAATGTTTGGCACTAGAAGCAACCTAAAAACGTTTCAAGTATGAATTTAGTTTATTTTGACAAAGCAAGCAAACAAGCAAATTGCATGATTAGCTGGTGTTAAAGCTGGGAAGTCTCACATCTTTTTCAAACTTTAAATTCTGTTCCGTGATTTTTTTGCATTTTTGGTTAGCTTTTTTGGTTTGGGGTAGAAGTTGAGTACAGATGAGCATTATAATATGGTAGCAAATGTATATAGCATGCATCTTCACATATGTAGAGCCAGAGCCAAGACCCTGCTATGTCTTGATATGCACCTGTTGCATAAGGCTGAATTTGGCAACTGAGCTTTACACGTCTGGAGCAGGAGAATTTAGCAGCAATCTTGAATGGTCGTAGGGATGAAAACTGGATTTGTATCTGCTTTGTGTGGTAGAAGAATATTGTTCTGCTTTCTCTATACTTTACACTATACTAAGAACCATCAAATGTATCTAACCTGAAATATAAGCTTTCTAAGCATCTACATTAAAACACAACGAAAAACAGCAGGTTGCCTAACACTTGTTTTTCCTCTTCAGATCCAGAATTTTCATTAGCATTCAGAAAAAGCCAAATGGGCAAACTCCTTGAGCAAGTCCGTCAACAAACAGAAGAAACTCAAGAGCTCCTTAGGGCAGCTATTTGCCATGAAGACAGTTAATATTTAAGCCAGATGGCGTATGAAAACTTACCACATCCAAGAGCCTGAACTTTCAGAGCAGACAATTCTTTTCATTGGTTTCTGTAGTTAAAGTTTTCCTGCTACTTGCAGTTTCTTCATACAAAAGAGATGTTCCAGTAACAAGAATCAGAGCAGGTCAAAAGACAATCCCTTGAACACTTTGGCTGGCTGCTTAAGTGTGCTTGAGAACTACAGCTACCTTCCTTCCAATGGTTTGGAAAACACCTGTTACGCTTGGGTAATCTTCCATGGTTTGTTCTTGGTTTCCTCACCCCCCGCTCCAAAAAGACAGCACTGTAACAGGCCGATCCTACTGAAGAGGCATCTCTCAAGTACGCAGGTTACTCTGCATTCATCTTTATTTTCTGTTCCATGTCCCTTATTTCAGAGCACACTCCAGGGACTTGAATTTAGAAAATAGTTGAATTAACACATAGTATAAAGGTAGCAAACTACTAACAGGTTACTACAGGAAGTAACTGCTGAGGGACAACTCAGAAATTGCAAGAAATTTGTAAGAAACAAGAATAGGGTAAGGCTGATCCTCGCCTACGCTGTAGGCACTACCCTCCAACAGGGGAGCAAAGGCACATTGAGGCAGGTAGATGTTGCACAGAGCATGTTCAGGATATAGCAGCTACCATGAAAGATTTGGCTGAGATGTGTTTGAATACAGAAATCTGTGTTCTGCAAATGGTAAATTATTTCCAAGGGTACTTGCAACAGGGAAAAAGTGAACATATGTGGCAAAATTAGGAATTGATCTTACATTTTGATATTGATATTTCCTTTTAAAAGCAGTTAAAGAACAAAAAAAGGCAGCAATATGTTTAAATTCAACTAATTTTCTTACATGTATACAGGATACTGAACAACCTCCCCTTTCTCTCCTCCAGAGGGAAATAGTCTGTCTCACAGACCTTTTAGCCAACCAAAACAGTATTTTTCAGGAAAAAAAAAAAACGTAGCACAGAGCCTTGAAATTATGGGGCGCTAGTTTTTTAATGTAGGTTTTAATTTGTAAGAGAATAGTAATCTAATAATAATCATCATCATCAATTAATAATCCAATTCCACCTTTGATCAATATGCTTGTGTTTAAATACAAGAATCCTCCCTGGAGCTTCATGTTGAACTGGCTGGAATACTGAAATTTTGGAACTGTGCTCCCAGATAGCACAGTTTCTTATGAAAACATTTCAGAAGAGTTTCCTGGCTTTTGAGGTACTTCTGACCATGGTATAACTCTTACATGCATGTAGAGCTTTAGAGCTGCTACTGGCTACAAACATGGAATAAAAGTGAGATAAAAAAAAAAAAAATAATCATTCTGTCAACTAAGAGCTCAACATTACATTTTACTGTGGCCCAAATCTCTAAGCTTAGTTTTGGTGCTTGGGGGGGCATTTCTGTTAATGATTCATTTTAATAACTGCAAGTTCTCTCCAATAGTACTGTTTAAAAAAAAAACCAAACAACCAAAACCACACTCAAAAGCCTCTCTGCAGCGCAGTAAAAAGACCTGTTAAAGAACAGGGCAGACAGAGACTTCAGATAAAGCAGTATGGCATTTTCAATATTCATGTGTGACAGGAATTTTCTTTTGCAATCTCATGTGAAAGACCCATGTGCCAAGCTGTGGGCAGTTGGGCTTATTAAACCAGAGGACTACAAAGAGCTGAATGACACGGCGAGGAACAAAATCAGAAAATCTTAAACTTCACGCTTCCTCCTTGGGCAACTTTAGATCATTTTCCAAAAAGAAAATGAATGCAATATTAAGTAATGACATTAGAATCTGTCCTGTATCTGTATTCTTAGGTATTTAATTACAAATGTTATTTCAATGTCTTAGCAAGAAAGAAAATAACAAAGCATTCTTCGTCGGGGATGAGGAGGTAAGAGACATGTGAAACGAGCAAAGCTAATGGTAAATAACCCAGCAGTTGTGATGTACTGAACTAAACTCATTGAATGTCATGCCTGTCAACATTTATGTTGTGCTGTTAAGACATGAGCAAGGAGCTGGGTCTTCCCAAAGCGCCCAGTCTAGCTGCTGTAAAAGGTTACTACTCCCTACCTTCAGAATAGCTGTCTGTGACTTCTACAATTGCTAGTTCTACCTCACTGAATAGTTAAGTGTTGCCTCTGATAGTACAAACAAAACCAGTTGCAATAGCAGGCAAAGGAGCTGGCCTTCATTTGATACCGTATTTTATTGTCAAGAACACCATTCAACAGAAGAGAAACTATTTTTCCTTGCATTTAAAGAAAGGGGCTTAACCAAGGACTTAAAATTTCAATCCTTTTCTTTTTTTTTTTTTAATTCATACATCTAGTTCTACTCCCAATTCCCTAGCTTTTATAGTTTGTATGTCAGCCCCTTGAAAAGGAGGAAATTTTCTCTCATTTGAAGCAAACCTAGAATGAATATAATTATAAGTTGTTTTTACTACAGTCCTGTTCAAAAAAAAAAACCAAACCAAAACAAAACACACATGAGGAATGAAGCAGGCTCTTCATCTGTGCTGCTAACAGTGAAGCAAGCGTTCTGAAGTCTCACAAAAAACAGATCAGCATTAATTTACACCTGAGCCTAAATGAATCCTCAGACTTAAAATTGAAGCTAAATCTTCCTGGCTATTTCTTTGCTCTGTTTTCAGCTGCAAGTGACTCTGTACTGATTTTCTAGTAAAGAGATTAGAGGAAACCTGAAGAAAAGTTTTAAGCAGATCAGAAGTAGCAAGGAGAGTTTCCCATCACAGACTGACTCCTGCTTCAACTATGCAAGAAAATGAAAATATAAATAGAAATAAATATTTCAAACAAGTTTTATTTGGTACTTAGATGCTATATATTGGTTTAAAGAAAAACTACATATTTTAGAAGCTTCAAAATATTGTGGCTATGTACATGGAAAACTAAAGAAAGCAAGAAAGGAACCCAATTCATTTTACTGTGTCACAGGCTACTATTGAAAGCATTCCCACTGAATGACTGGTTTTTTCCTTACATACATGTTCTGGCAGATGAAGTCTCTGTCATTGCATTTCCATTGCTTTTACCCCATTCTCCTGTGTAAGATGAACACCTGGCAGAAAGTAATTTCTTCAAAAATTCTTCAGCTTTTGTCTCAGAGGATTTCTTCTGCTAGCACAGACTTTCTGCACAGCTTCCTACGGGCCTAGCTCAGTGCTCACTAAAGGCAAGTGCAGGAATCTTAATGGTACATTCTCTGGTAGCATGAACTGAAACCCCATAAACCTCCGTTTCTCCTAGCCAAGGGTCTTCTGCCTGACTTCAGTAAGCAATGCATCGAGCCCTGGTCGGTGCTTCAAACTCAAATACCTAGAGTGAGCTCTACCTGCAACAGCATTGTTTATCAAAGCACAAAAAGGTGCAAGATTTTACAGTTCTGCCCAACAGCAACCAAAAGCGAGGGATGGAACAGTGACAGAAGCCAGCATCAAACTAAAGAGAAAGCAACCTGCATTGCTGCTCTTATCAATCAAACTGTACTGCTTTATAAAAATCACACACTACATAAAAAGCACAAACAATGACCATTTTCCATTTGCTCTGAAACGAGCAAACCCAAAAACATCCCCAAACAAACCTGCTTCAAGGTTTCACACAGTCTTCAATAGTCTGATAAGGCAAAGGAAAAGTCTTCCATCATTGGGAACAGCAGCAATTTACAGGACTCGGAACAAGGTACTTCTTGTGTGTGTGCGCGCACAAGTGTGGACGTATGCATACGCATCTTTTATAGTATTGTGAACATGGATGTAACTAAAAAAGAAATCAAGTTCGCAGTATTGTTTTACCACATTTTTCTAATTTATTCAATTAAATGATTTATTTCTGTACTGAACAAAATTCATAAATACATCATCTAGGAGAACAATAGGTTTTCCTCTTGTCCATGAAAAAATAACGCTTTCAAATGTTCACATTTTAAAACCTGCCTTGTTTTTTTAGAGAAAATGCAAGAAGATCATAGAGACGTCTCATTTTACAGAATGTCCCTGTAGGAATTACATTTACAAGAACCTGATACAGAAGCCTATACTTCGCCCCCATAATTAGAGTTCTCTGCAATAATATTTAAACCAACAGGTTTAAATAAAACACCCCATTAACTCTACTTGTAGAGCAATGAGGTATTTGTTTTTCAAGTATTAGAACAACAAAGTGTAAAAGATTCTTTGCCAATTTTACAATTATGCCTTTTAAACCAACACCCACCTTCTAAAAAAAAGAATCAGTCCCACCACCCAAATCAGCCCATTGCCTTCAGATTCCAGTGTCTCGTGTCTTAAGGAATGCAGAAATATCCATTTACTAACAGAAAAAGCTTGTTGGAAAAAGCCAAATTAAGTAATGCATGTGAAGCATGATTTTTCTAGTGATGAAAGCTATTAGAAAGGTGATCCAAGTCTATTCCCATCATTTCTTCTGCTGGTTTTACTAAAGTCCTTCCAAAAAAGACATTCAAGAAATCTTTAAAAAACTGGAGAGAAAAAAATAAAACGCTCCTTCATAGCATGGAAGAAACTCCACTGATTGCAGAGATGCTCATATCACCTTTGGTTCTTCAGAAGAAACAATCAGATCACTTCTACAACAGAAGGTATCAAAAATGACAGGTCAGCAAAGAGTGACAATGCTTACTTCAAAATGCTATACATTTATGCAATTATTTTATTGTAAGATGATTTTACTTACATTTTCTAGCCACAGAAAAAGAAAATGGTAGTCCAATTTAGCTTGCTAAATTAGTATTTGTTTACCTAACATCCTTTAAAAGTTGCGATGCAATTCAGAAAAATCTATGTGCTGCAAACCATCCCTCAATATTAGTGTCAGCAAGAACGTGATGAGGGAAGTACACCCAGAACGTTACACAGAAGGTAGGTACCAGCGCCCCTTCTGCATGTGTGTGCCAGATATCACGCTTGCAGAACTGGAACACGATTGCTGATCACAAGCTAGGGACAGCAGTTGTCACTGTTACCGTTTCTGTTTGAAAGCACAGGGCAAACATTTTCAAGCAACTTGAAATGGCAGAAAGTGCAGTGTAACTGAGAACCACCCCCCCAACCAAAAGCTAAGGCCTCATACAGATTTGCACAGCGTCTGTATGTACTTGGCACGCATAGCTTTATGAACAGGAGATATGCTCCTTTCCCCAAATGATATGGGGTTTAAAAATGCTTAAATTTATCAACTTATATCAATTAAGAGCTCTAGTTCCTCTGTCAATTACAACACATTACAAGTGTTAACGAACCAAGGCGTACCTGCTGTTTGATGTGTTTGAACACTATCTACCTGAGGCAAAAGAGTCCCCTTATCTTCAAAGGCTAGAATTGGATTCAAAGGAATTTCAGGACTATTGCTTCCGTCATTGTTCATGGCATCCAGCCGGGATGGTTTAGAACCAAGAGGCAGGTTTATGATCTCTTCAAAGTTATCATTCTGCATAGACATTCCATTTTCGTTTGCATTTTTCTCTGGATTGAGATTGCTGAAAAAGAAACATAGGTATTTCCTCATACACTTTATCTAGAACAGAAATTTAGTCCTTCGCAAAGCAATATTGCAAATGGAAAAGTGTGCATTAATCCATAGCATTCTTTTAGCCAGTAAAAACAAAATTATGCTTCTACTGTAATAGAAAAACTGATTTTGCAGCCAAGTACTAGATATGCTTTCCCTCAAATACACAGGATAGTTGTTACGTTTGGCTACAGAGCTTTATGGACACTGCAGTCTGAGAAGTGACTGAAATTGGAAGCAGTAAGAAAACTCCTGCAGCGGTACCACTGCCATCTTGTGCCACCCACCTAATGCAATCTGCAGCCTCTAACATCTTTTTCAGCTCTCATAACCTTTGCCATACCCTTCCTCTTACTGCAAATCAATGTAATTGCCCTTAGATAAGATCGCTATCATTTTTGTTATTCCTTGGATCACCTCCTCCCTCCAGTTTTGCAGCAGCCTCTTCTACCTGCCACTCAGACAGAGAAAAAACTCCCTTACCCATGCAGTTCTCCTTTCAGTCCCTCCTCCCCTACAAGTTCTTAGGGCTGATGTCCAAGGCGCTACCCGACTGCACTCCTCCCGTTGATCACGCCCAAGCCAAAAGAAACACCTCCCAGCGTCCCTCATGTCAACCTGCACTTTCTTTTTCTACCTCGCACTTGACCGAGATGCCTCATGAGCAAGCTCTCGTACGCCCCCCCCAGTCAGGAGCGGTACAAGCCCAGACACACTCTGCGGTTACACACACTCTCCTGAGAAGATACATGATGGTGTCTCACAGTCTTGCCCCTCCCCTCCCAACCCTTTTCCTACTAGGCCCTGTGTTGTCAAATCCTGCTGTCTTTGCAGACAGCATGCGCTGTCTTGCCAGAGGGGAGAAGCTAAGGTGCTACTTAAGTGAAAGGATGACAGTAATGGGACCATAAGCTCCTCGAGAAAGAGCAAGTACTCAACTGACACTCAAAAACCGTGATCTTTCACAGGTGCTTCTTAAGCCCTCAACAGTTCGACCCTGACAATCTTGGGTACCTATTCCCTATTCAGACCACATCACAACTGTTCAGGTTGTTTGGAAATGCTTCAGCCACAATAGCTCAGATGCAATTTTCATGGATTTAAACTAGGCTATCAATTTCCTCAGGCCATTTCTGAGCAGGTAGCTTGGTTTTACAGGCTAATTTTCTCCTGACAGTACATTTACTAGCCTTAAAAACAAGAACAACCCTGCTTGTAATTGGCATATGGTTTATTTTCATTTGCTGGCTTCTTTGGGTGTCCAACTCGTCACAAACAATTACAGAATTGTTTTACAGTACTTCCCAAGAGACAAAAAATAATTATTGCTCTTCTGAAAGTAGCAACACGTTACCCAAAGCCCAGATTTCCTGTGAGAACAACATGTTGGTTTTCATGTCAAGCCTTTCCCAGTTTTTCGAACCATCACCAGTTCTTTTTCAGAAAGACATTCCCCTGTTTTTCATCTGTGGATACGCTAAGCAAATTTCAAAGTGAAAAGTATGTTTCACTGCACTGAGTTTGAGAGCAGACACAGAAATCCTGCTGGGTGCCTGCGAGAGGTCGCAAGTCACATCGCCCTTTTGTGCCAGAGATCCACATCTCTAAGATGAGGAGCAGAATCTGTGAAATGCTTTAGGACTAATAAAACCCGCTCTATAATGTATAGTTATTAGGTTATTATTTGCTATAAGGTATCCTATTACTTATTTCATTCCCATCTACCAATAACCTTACCAGAGCTACCAAACACAGCAAGTTTGATGGATGGGGTAAGAAAGAGGGGGGAAGAGAGCAACTGCTTATTCATATAAATTAAACTTCAACAAGCATTGGTACAATGAAGACGACTCTTGCTTCTGCAAACAAATATTAATGTTTCCATCCGGTTGATCAGCTGACTTCATAGATAAATAGTTCTTCATATTTATTTGTCATTACACTGCCAGCATTACATACTGAGTTAGACCAAAATTGACAGACTTGAAAGATGTCTTTTCAGACAGGGCAGTCTATACAATCACAAAGGGAGTACAGAAGAGAAAACTATGACTACGAATCTTCTATATTTTATGCTATAAAATCTTCTATACTTCATGCTATTTGCTCCACCAGATTACTAGGGGAGCAAGTTAAGAACAAACAAAGGGAAAAACAGAATGGTGGAATTAATTCTACTGGACGTCTTAAAGGCCATAAGCTCAAAAGGAGATTAGACAAATTCCTAGGAGATTGGTATACCCTCCAGCTTCTGTTAATTAGCAGCTTAGGGACTACTTGAGCCTATGGTTGCATTTGGACCACAACGCTTAGTAACCCTTCATCGACCAGAGGATCTCCTGGTACTTACCTTTTTTGCCTTTACCCTCTCTCCCTAAGTGACTGCGACAGGCCATTAAAGCAAAGAACAGAAAAAAAGTAATGGATTTTTGACCTGCTACAACCGTTCTTACTGTCTTATGTTACATTCTTAGCGATGTCTCAGTGTCCAGCACGACACTGGAGATACCCTTTTCAGGCATACAGTATTGCAGGTATGTTTCTAAGAAATGGATAATTTTGGCATTGTAACATATTCCATAAGTGTGCCAGTAGCAAGACACCTATGTAATAAAAAAAAAAAGTTGCCAGAGTTATTCAGAGTGCATTTCCAAACATAACAGTCTCGCAAGCATCTGAAGGACAGCTTCATGGCAGCTAAAAAAAAAAAAAGCATCTGTGCGGCTTCGCATTTTGAACTGGACACATCAATATTAACAAGATAGGCTAGAGGAAGTCGAGAGAAGAGCAGCTAATTTAAGGAACTGGAACATCAAAAAAGTTAAAAACTACTGAAAATTACATCTGATGTAGATAATTTTAGCCAAAGCTCTGTGTAGATTCTTCACATAATCTATATGTGAAGAATTTGAAGACAGTAAACAAAAAAGACCAGAATTTCAGAATTCAGTATGTCTGTCTTTCTGATCACCCATCCGAAATCAACACTGAATAAGAAAAAAAAAAGCCACAACAACTGATTTGCAGGCCTTTGGAATGTGCCAAAATGCTTCTGCACCTGCTATTCCTGATCTGAAAGACAATGTCAGTCATCTCATTTATTAACATCACAGACCCCAAACTTTTGGATATTTTAAATAAAGCAGTGTTTATTTTTAATCCACTGAGACAACACCACTGAAATCAGCCACCAATGAGGAGTTGGAGGCCTAAAGAAGGGAAGCATCTAAAGCAAATTTCAGGTGTGCTATCCTACAGACTGAGCAATGAACACTACGTAAGAATTTGAACTCAGTAACATTCTTTTCCAGGGACAAGATGTTGAGGCAATCACCTTGTCTAACTGTATATTTCTAAAAACTGGTTATCTAATCTATCCAGACCCAGATCCCTTTATATGGGATGGAGACACACAGATGAGGTGAACTGCTCTCACTGATGCCCATTGCAGGCATTTATAGAAAGCAGCACAGGCGAGGAGAGAAGAAAAAAAAAAAGGAATTACAGGATAAGAATAACTGTCATAAGGAAAATGATGTCAACATAAACCACTGTACTGAAATAACTTTCTGAGAAGTAGCAGACAGGATCTAACTTGGATAAAGAACTAGAAAGCAGAGAACAAGCAATAATCTGCAAGCGGGAGATGATTAGGCAGCTGTACTGGTTATCCAACTCCTATCATTGTGTTTCTTCCAGGATTCTACTGTTCAGTAAAGGAAGAAAAAATTAGAATCTGGAAAAAATCTTGTTGGAATCTTTTATAACTTACAAAAAGTTTGAAAAAACTTTAACATTATAACTTATTTTCAAACGACTGTTTCAAATTCATTTTTCCATTTGTTGAGGGGGAAAAAAAAAACCAACCAAAAACCCAGAATCTAGCCAAAAGTTAACATGCCATTAATAATATTGTAGCATCCATGAACTACCAGTTTTCCTGGTAATTCTAGATACTTTACTAACTGGAAGATATCCATGGTATGCTCCATTTTAAAATGTATTTAGTGTTGCCCTTTCCATCGTACTACACCTGGATGAGAAATGTCTTCATTTAAGTTCAGTTGTGAGTCTTCTCATCACAGACTTATAGGTCAGATAAGGTCACTCCCTGCCCCCCCATAATAATTCACTATTCTTCATTAGCATTCGAGCATTAAATTGTTTAACCCAATTTACTTCTGGAGAAAATACTCAGAGAGCAAGCATAGGTGGCAAAATCAGAACCCTTGCAGCACTAACTGTATATAAAACTACATACCACAAAAACCACGTTCATGTTCAGACACGTCATTTTAACTCTGACAACCATGAAAAAAGAAATTGTTTCTAGGAACCAAGAATTCATGTAAGATCTATTTGAAAACCTGGAATGCTAACATGGTAAAAAAGCTCAATTCACAAGCAAATATACCTGCTTTTTTCTTTCACAATGTAAAGTGAAGAAGCTTTAAGCCTAAGGAAAACTGATCAATGTTCATTTGTTTAAAACACAGGAGTAGGAATACCAATAAAAATTTTGACAAACTATGAGGCGGGAGAGATGATTGCACCAATCTATCATCTGCAATAAATGTTTATTAATAAAACTAATAATTGTTGACAATAGCTATATGGTAAATAAGGCAGCAGATCACAGCATTTTGTATTAGGGTTTATGAAGATCAGTTGTCTTGGAAAGCTAATGAAGTTCCAGTACAACAAGATCTACATTGCTGAGCAAAAGCAGCAACAGAGAACGGTGAAGTATCGAAATCAATTGCCTTCACTCCGCCAGAATTCTTTTAATTTTTTTCAGTTGCGTTGTACTCATGACCACAGCAGCAAGCGTGCTACTTCCAACTGAATCCCAGCGACAGAGCTGACACAGGATAGATGGCATGATGGGGACGAATAGGAATGAAGGTTCAGCACAGTAAGCAGTCAGGCAACTTCCTATTAAGCCTCACATACCTCTAATAGCTTTCCAAGTCACCCTCCTTCAACACTACGAGTGCAAGGGACAGAGCACCTGCAGTGTCTGGGGAGTGACCCCAACTACAGGTATTCTGACCCCAAATACAGGTATTATGAGTTGGGTCACTGAACACCAACCACCAGTCCTGTTCAAAGACAGGCATTCAGGCTAGACCCCAGCACTGCACAAAACAGACCCACCAACACTTACACTTCTTCTGTCCTAGGCTCAGTGAAACTTCCCACGCTTCCTACACTGTAGGAGGAGAACGAGACTGACTGCTGCTCTAGGCCTTAGGAAGACTCCTCTCCTTCACTCCCTCCTCTTGCCCATACAAGCACAGGCCACAAGTAGGTGCTTGCACAGCTTTTTAAGTTCTGGTCAGAAACCCGAGCTATCTTGCCCTTAAAACTTGCTCAAGTCTTTTCCAGACAAAAGCCAAACCTTTCTTGGGACTGGAGTGAGGTGCTCACACCTGTTGCTGTTGTGTGTGCTACAGCATCAGGTATATCTAGATGCCAGGCAACCGCAGCACATGAGATGCAGCAGCAGTGGTGCTGGCACCTGTGGTTTTTACCATGTGATAAAACCTGTGCTGCTATGTATTCCTTACAACAGTTTTTCCAGGCTTCCTGGGCTAAGCTCACACCGGGATGCCACCAAGCGCTTCAGCCTTTGCCTTCCCAGGCAGTGCGGATGTACCTGTAACGCAGAGTCCCTCCGCACCCTAACCTGGCACACCAGCTTGCCCTTCCACAGCCTTATACACGCTTCCTACTTCTGTCGCTGTCCTTCAATCTCATGTATTCGTTCTTCACTTTGGCCATTCTGTGGTTCCTTCCACACGGCTTATAATGCTACATGACAGCATTCATTAGCATGGCACATTTTATATTACAAACATCAAGGTGCATATAAGGCTGGGAGTGATTAACATTTAATAGCTGCTTGAGACAATTATGAGGCAGCTCTGTGCAGCTCATCCCATGCAGCTCAGTGCTCAGTGTCACTGACAGAATTTCTCTCAGCAGGAGCATCCTTGTCAGCATGACAGCAGGCAAAGATCCCCCAGGCATACAGAGGGACCGAGAGAGGGCAAATTCCTCCTTCAATTAGTGCCAATCACACCCTGAAGCATACCACCCATTACAGACTGCATGATGGCTTCCCACATTCAAGTTTTTCCATGCATATTCTGGCACTACCTGCATAAAACATGAAAGGACTAAGGGATTATTTGGCTTTCTGCATTACTAAAATTGAAATCACTGACAGCTCATGCTTATATAACAGATTTTACTCGGTTTCAACACCGAGGTTTCAAGCATTTCAACAATATCTCAAAGTCTGAGTGACTTGCTTCATGGCTACAGAGAGTTCCCAACGTTAAATATCTGCCTCCCCAAATTCTCCTTATAGAGGACAAAGGGTTTTTTTAAAATGCAAAGCCAAAATGAGTAGTTCTGTATCTCACATAAGGGACTTCTGCTTAATAAACAAAACTTGCTAATATTTCAAGCAGTTCAGAAATCGAAACATCTAGACGGAAAGCACAGTGTTCATTATTCCAGTCAAGAAAACTAGCACTGCAAATCCAGAGTGGTTTTTATGAAGCTTACTTCATGGAAAGGAACAGAAAAAAATTGCCCTTTCCATTGAATTTCAATTTATGTAACAATTGCTGGCAGACAACACCTTGTTCCAAACACTGCAAAGAACGTGCTGTATTTTTACAAATTTCTTCCCTATTAGCTGGCAAAAATGGGTTACTGCTAAGTGAAAGATCATAAAGTTCTTTTCTGAACACGGGAAAAGATAGACATAAACAGAAAAACAAACAAAATAAAACAGCAGATTGAACAGCTGTCTCTTATTTAGTTAATGAATACATGGATCTGAAAATAATTTATTACTCTAGTAACCCTCATCCTCCAAACACCGTCCAATACTTAACAATGTTCTTACCTGTCCATATTTACAGGGGGTTGATGTGAAACAATCACACGCGTGATGGGTTTCCCGTTGTGCGGAGATTGCGTTGCATGCTGAAGCTGAGGTCCTCCTGCAGGTTCCAAGGGAGATGCGGGACTTGTTATGACTAGAGAGAGAAAACAGGTTTTCATAAAACCAAGCAACATCATCTACCTGCAGATTAGGATAAAACATTTCTTACAGAAGACAGGACAGTGAAGGCAAGCTACAGTTTTAAAAACCAGAGTTCCCATATCCCTTCCCTCCCCCACTCCGCTTCCTTTGTCAAGTTTTTGGGCACACAAGCCCTGTTTCAGGTCTGAAGTAAATGCCACAGATTTCAAAGCTATAGCTTTATGGACAAGAATAAACATTTTACAATGATATACGCAATTCTAACACATAAGCCAGTAGTCAAAATAGGCTGATATCTGCCAGAATATTATGCTGGCTCTTTTCAAGCAGCAATAGAGAATTGAATAGGAGAACACTGGGACATCATCAATTCCATACACTGGTATTTCTTGGTTCCCGTGCTGATCACTGACTGTAGCCCAAAAGGAAGTCAAAAGAAAAAAATCTCCATGGGAAGGATACTTCTTTCAACAAGTACCAAAGCACTACTATAAAATGCTGTAGAGAGCAACATAAAATCAGAGTATCCTTATGCCCCATCCCAAGACCATATGATAGATGTTATTGGCTTGCCTCAGGATGTTCTTTTAAAGTACAACTACAGCCTTCTCCATTGTATCTACAGTCACACCAATTCACATACAGCTCAGTAAAAGGAAGCAATTGCACCCCACCCACACTAGCATCTGTTACGATAATCACAAGGCCAATTTAGTATTCACAGGCTTGGATGCATCAAAACCTCATCTGAGGAGACCCTCCTTCAGCTGCTCTTGTTTTGCTATGCTTTAAATGCTTGGGCTGAAGTCTTTTACACCAAATGTCTCAGTCTGATCTTTGGCAAGTTTTTACATGAAAGATATTAGCAATACAGGTTTCACTTTCTCCGAAGTGGACCAAGAGGAAAATACATTGGCTTTAACATTTAAAAGAGAAAAGCAGAAGAAAGTTGTTCTGCTTTGAAAAGGCAGAGTTATCTCCTATTTTGAAGCAGAGGCCAAACAAATGACAATAAGGTGATGGATTTTGTTTCATTGTGTGATTTGGCTATTCGCACAAAGGTCTCCTCATATTTTGCCAAACATTAAGACTGAAAAAAAAAGAAAAATCACCGTTTGTGTAAAGTCAGAAGTTTGTTAGAACATAACATGTAAAGTTAAAGTTAGCTGAAATATGTCCATTCATTCATACCTTTAACTCAATAGCATATCTAGATAAAGCAAAGCTGAACAGTAGAGCAGCCCTGAAGGCGAGTGCAGTTTTCTCTTTATCCAGTCACTCAAGGACTGCAGCCTTCCCTTGGGTCTGGGGAAATGGAAGTCCAAATTCTCATATGCCTTAGGAAACTGACTACTTGTCTTCTACCTCGGGCAGGAAAGCACTAGCCACAGGCTGTAGAGCCATTTATAGTTTCAAGAATTATTTAAGTGGTTTATAGCACCTTCAACAGTGCCTGCAGCAAAAGATGGCATCCCAGATGCATTCTGCATTAGCAGTTCCCTGAATTTTTTTCCCCTCTAAGATAACATGTAAACAAATAACTTCCAAACGCACATAATGAAATCTGTGTCAAAAGGTTTCCTGGCAGTGCTAATTATAGCATTCACTTTAAACATCAAAAAAAAAAAAAAAAAAGCAGTACACACAGCCAGTGCTGTTATTTGTCCTCGGTTGTGTTACTCAACTCAAACACAAAAGAGAAATAAAGATTAATGTCATTTAATGTGTTATGCTACAATAGGATAAGCCATTTGCTAGCTTGACTTCAGTATCTTTAAATACTGCTAATTCATACTTGGCGATTGTTGAATATGAGCTACATTTTAAGTATTAAAATATATAAAACTACCTAAAATGTCCAGGGAAAAAAAAACAGATAGAGGGAACAGAATAGAAGGGAAGACTGAAAGTGTGGGTGTGACAGGGAGACTCTAAGCTTTTTTAGGAGCTGAATTTTGAAAGAAATAGAAATTAAGACCAAGTGAATAAGGCAGCATGTGTGGAAGAGAGAAATCATAGGAAGATGTTTGGATAATGAACAGTTTGTTTTGATGACTGAGATGAAATAACCCTTTAAGTAAATGGAGTAAGTCTGCAACAACCACATCTGCAATACTATGCAAAAGAAACTACAGAATCAGTTTCTTTTGTGATCAGAATTAGAAAAGAATTTGTTTCTTTTCACTTTATAAATAATAAAACTTGGTAAGCAACTCCCTCTCGTTAAACACCAATGTGACAAAGTTGCTAAAACAGCTGACTCATTTAGTAATGGCTAACTACCTATGCAGAAAGGCTAAATAAATGTTTGCTAAGACTTCAGTTATACTCCTCTCATGGTTTTCTTTACTGCAATTAGTGTGCCAAGTTTCAGAACTGTATCTCAAATCATTGTGCTTAGTAGGCATCTATTCACCAGTTGTGCTCAGGGCACAGTCAAACACAATACCTGCTTCTCCAGTAATATCTGCCTTTGCTATATGTCCATTTTGCTGGTCATTGGGTTTCTACAAAGGAAGCACAGGTTTGTAAATTAAAAATGGCACTAAAGAAGTGAAACATGCCAAATATTTACACATGTTAAGTAGCAGCACTGACCTTATCTACAGCTTCTACACGCCTAGTTCTCTTCATGATCTCCTCAAGCCTCTACAATGAAATGTAAAGGGGTAAAATAATGTTTGCTGGCATTAATTTACAAATATCTCTCCCAAACCACAAATGCTTGTCATTTATCAGTTGCATCTGTTTATTGCAAAAAGAGGAATTTTTTATTACTGTGGCCATATTCCCTTCACTTTCATATCAGGCTACGCAGATGAGGACTGCAGCTTTTCTGAGGGCACATTTATATCATGGGTAACTTTCTACAGCTGAGGTGGAAGCAAACTGCTAAGGCAAAATGAATTACAGTTTCTCTGCATGTACTGAGTTACCTTCTTCCTTTCCAAGCGCTCTTGCTCTTCTCTTTGGAAATGCTTTTCACGTTCTAATCGAATCCGCTCTGCCTCTTCCCGTAGGCGAGCTTCCTCTTCTTTCTGAGTTGATGGTAAAAGGAAAAGAAGTGAGGAATAAATTACTATTTAAGGACAGATTTACACTGATATCTGCTTAACTATGCATATCTACAACACCCTGAAGAGACACTTTGGGGGTTTACAAGTCACCAACAATCTTTTCAGACTGAATTGCACGTTTCTTGATTAATCTCCATGTTTTGCATAGCATTAAGAGATGCGTAACTAAACAACGGACATCGTATTTGGTTCTGTGCCTTTTCTGGGGCATGTGCATGAAAACACACCAGATGACAAATGAAGAATACGTTTCCTAACCTTCAGCATTAAAACAGCAGCCACAAAAGTATTCCAGAGATCCATGTTTTGAGTGGTGGATGTTTCTGAGAGTCAAACAAAAGCAGTAGAATGTTTTATTTGGCCAACAGAGCCATCGGTTAATGAGACCAAGGACAAACAAGCACAGGTACGTTTGCACAAGCTTCCCATTCCTGCTTTTTAGATTAAAAGTAAAACTAGTCTGGAATATACTGTAGAGAGGGCTTGCTCCCTAACAGTGACAGTGTTGTATGATGGAACTACTACAGCAGTTCATTTGTTAAGGCTGTAACATCCAAAAAAACTTGGCCATACATTATCTCTGAGTGCTAAACTGGGGATGTACCTCAGTTTAGGATTTCAAAGAAAGCAGCATATATCTTCTGAAAAAGAAAACTGCAGTTTCTAAGCTATATTCACTGACACAATCCTTTAAACATTTATTCTCAGAAGCATACATTTAATTATATACCAGAATAAAAAACTAGTGTCTATGAGACATTGAGTGTCTGAGAGACTGAAGTGCTGAATTTTGGGGGCAAGAAAGCGCATGCACAAAGTAAGAGCATGTGCGAGGAGAGGAATCCTATCCAAAATGCTTACCGCAGCCTCTCCTGAAGCCAAAAACCAACATTATGCCCATCAAAAATGACAGCACTTGAAAAATTGTATTTTGATTTATTTACTCTTATGTCTTTTGAGTGGCTGCTCTGATTTCAGGAGGACTGCACCAGGTAAAGGTTCTCCTTGGCTCGATTAAACCGATCAAAACCTACCCCTTCCCACTAGCCCCGGACAGAAGTGGTATTGGGCATAGGATTAGAACTCAGCAGTGCTATATCTCCAACGCTCAGAATAGTTAGTTATCTTGGCATCTAGACTTTCTATAACTGTGGGGACAAAGTTCTCTGGTATAACACCATTCATTAAAATCCCCCAATACAACTCTCTTGATTTTTTTCATCACAATTTATCAGGAATAGGAAAGGATTTGTTCTAAGTAAATAAATTCTACAGGAGAAAAACAAAACAAAACAAAACTCAACTCCCTGCCACATGTTTTTGTCAAGAAGAAATATCTTTACTCTTTGAACTGCTCTATGGAATAAACTCTACTACAACCCTATTCACTTTATATATAGCACTTAAATTTTAGATATCCCTCTAATCTAGATGCTGCATAAGAGGTTTTGCTTCATCCACTTCGCTGCCAACCAGACTGGCACAAGAATTCCAGGATGGGAGCGTACTTGTTTCTGAATGCGCTCCATCTCTTCTTTCTCCTTCTGTTGTCTCTCTTCTGCCTGCCGGTGCAGCCGTTCTTCCTTTTCCCGCTCCTCCTCTGCATCCTTTTGGTTCTTTTCTGCTTCCTGTCTGCGAGCTGCTGCTTCTTCTCGGCGAGCTCTTTCTTCAGCTATCCTCTGTGACAGCTCCTCCTTCTTTTGCCTGCAATCATGAAACAAGCATAAGAAAAGTAAGTAAAAGAAGGAAAAAAACCCAAACCACCAGATTCCTGACCCAAGACACCAGCGCTGCAGAACAGCTGGATAAAGGTTGCACTGCTCTCTCATTCATAAGAGCATCAAAACACCTGAACTGGGTCAAGCCAAATTGTCTGTTCTGTTCCAGCAGGGGCCAAAGGTGAAGCCTTATGGAATATAAAATCTTTGCAAGGCAATACCAATACCTCTCCAGCATACGCCTGACTTCCACTCATCTATGTCTTGGGTACTTTCCAAATCAGAAACAGTATCATTGACTTCAATGCATCTTGCAAAACACTTATTTCTGTAATTTCATTTGATCATATTTTGAAAGAGTATACATTTTCAGCACGCACCTTAACTTGCAGCAATGACTCCTGAATTTAAAAAAAGCATCTAATTCTGCTGATTTTTGAATGTTGCCCTCCTAACCTCACTTAATGCTCCCTCATCCTTGTATTATGGGAGTGAATAGCTTTTCCCCTTCACCTTTGATGTTCCCCAAATTATTTAGGACTTTGTAGCTTATCATATGCCCACTCAGAAGTAGAGGGCAGATGGTCTTCCCAGCTGAAGAATTGTCACCTGCTTAGTAGATTTTCATATGGGACCTGTTCTACACTTGTGATCTTCCTTGATGTCTGTCTGCACTTGTTTTCATAGTTTTACTGAATTTACTATCTCAAAAAATATAAACCTCAACATTCAAGAAGTGGATTCACCTTGGATAGTTCAGAATGGCATTTTCAATTTTTTCTGCTTTTCTAGTAACTGGTGACAGTTCATTTATTTTGTTGACCATGACTCACCTGATGCTTTCATATACTCAACTCCAAACAAGATCTCTTCCCTCAGAAATAATTAGCCCAGATACCACCATCACATGAGTTAAGTTAGGATTATTTCCTTATACGCATTCCTCTATGCTTAGCAGTATTGCAATTCAGCTTCCATTTTGTATCTCAGCAATGCAAGATACATCTGAAACTCTTCACAACTGCTTTATCTCACTGAAGACCAGCGTTATCTCACGGGCCACAACTCCTTTCAAGTTCATTTACAAAGGTACTTAACAGAGACGGAAAACTCCTTTCACTGTGAAAGCTGATTATTCTTTACCTTTTGTTTTCAATCTTTCAGTCTTAGTATTTATTCACCACATTACTCTTATGCCACAGCAGTTTATTTTCTTTAAAACCCTTTTTAAGACAGACCATGTTGTGAGCCTTTTGGAAAGCCAGGCTATTTTAACTAGCTCTGCCTTGTTCCTAATGTTCAGCAATGTTGTTAAAGAATTCCAACAAATTCCAGAGGCGTGGCATCCCTCTAAAAACGCACTCAACTTCTGTTATAGCCACAGTCATAAGTCTCCAGATGGGCTACTCATTTTCTAGTAGAAAACAAGACACAGCATCAATTACCCTTCAAAACTGTTGGGGGTCTTGATTTTAAATGAGAAAACAGAGAGCTTTAAGTCACAGTTGTTGGACACCTAAACACCACCCATGGTACAGATCTTACAATTCAAAGTAAGAGACATTGTCCCAATCACAAAGTTGAAAACAGCTGTGCAGACTTCCCTAGCTGGAATAAACAAGTATAGCTTTGTTAATCTCTGAGGAAACAATGAATCACTGCAGCAAGGACCTGCTCTCTCCTCCCGTCCTATTTTAAAGCACTATTTGGGATAAGTTTTAAGCTTTCTGCTTAGGTATATATTGCGCCTACAAAAAACTCCAACAGGAGAATTCGTTTTTGGGGAGGAATTCATGCCTCCTGCACTTCAGTACTGTGCTTCATATATCACAATATAACAACAGAATATACAAAAGAAGCTACTAGGAGGCTGCTAAAAACATATCTTCTCCACTGCAGAGGTCTAGAATCACCTTTCAAGCTCTTCTCTCTCCCTCCTTTCTTGCTCCTCCCGTTCCCGCTGCTCACGGGCAAGGCGCCTCTTCTCAGTTAGCAGCCTTGTTGCTTCTTCAGGGTCAGTTGTACCTGCAGAGGTCTTTGTGGGGGCTGGGGGTGGAGAAAGAGCTGGTGGAGCAGGAGGTAGGGACAGGCTGGCTGCTGAAACAGATGGAAAGGAAAACTAGTTTGTACAGACACAGTAGCCAAGACGACACTCCTGAAACGAACAGAAAATAGTTTCAAATACTCTGTAAAATATCTTCAAGCTTACATGGTTTTTTAAATGATTCAGAGGAGGAAGAAATTTCTAGGTGCTAGGGGTTCATACTCCTTAAGGGAAGTTTGTTTTTACAGGATATGTGAAAGCAGCTGCAGTTGAAAGGTTAAACCATCTTTTCTGTCAGAAGAATAAATGCTGATGGGTGCTCAACAGGAGTTATGCTGATTCAGCAAGTCCCTACCATCACATTTCTTAAGCTTGCCCAACTCAGAGCAGAAATGAAACACTGTGGTATTATATCTTCTTCTGTCTGATAGTCTACATCTGAAGAGCAGAGCCAGATTTTTTGGTGATAGGCCAATCACTTTTGGTGACTTGGTGATCCGACACATCAACTGTCTGAATTAACTGTCTGCAATAAGGGTAGGACACAAACCATCATCAATTTTGCAGTTACTCCAACCTGAGGCAACTTGTGGAACCAGAACACAGCTTCTTAAGAGGCTTTGCCACTATTGGTGATCTATGGCTTGTGTTCAAATCTTTATAGTGCCTTCATATAAATTCTTTACCCAGCTTTGTCTACTTGGTAGAGAGAGTGTTACAGGTTTTTCCTCAAGTAAAACACTGGTTCACATTTCCCTAAGCTTGCCCGGCATTCTCTAGCACAGGTGCAGAGCACCTCAACTGTGCTTCTTCTCTAGAGGCCAGGGACCATTACCAACAAACAAGCTAACTGAAGGAAGCATTCCCAGGGTAATTGCATCTGGTAACGCAGACAAACATGGATAGGGAAGACTTTGAACTGTCAATGGAATCAGATTCTGATCCTGGGAAGATACATGTAAAATAAGTCACCAGGAACAGCCAGGAGATGATTTTAAACATACATTTCTAACCACTCTTTGGGATGTTACAGCATTTTCCTCACCTTACTAACAACTTCCAAGAAGGGTTTCCTCCCCGATTACCCCTCCTACACCTTGTCATGTATACAAACACAAATTCAGCTGCTTTCTCTGTGCTGAATGCTCACATCTGCTGACCTCTCTGCTCTCTTCTTCTATCAAGTAAAAACTACGCAGGTCTTTCTATAACTGCCTTCAGGTCTTTCACCTTGAATTCAAATGATACATGTACACCAGTAATTTAAAGAGTGCCAGGGCCTGTTCTCTAGCCCTGAGGTGAGCTGGCACAGTTTAGCCTCAGCTAGAGCACTGTTCTCTCACATTACCAAAACAGGTATTCAGTCCACTCCCAGGGAACAGCCCAGGCCTGGTCTAACCTCCAAGATGTAGCTGGGAACTCAGAAAATTCTGGGATGGTCAAATATAAACAGAAAAGTAATTTCATCACTCTGAAGCTTGGGAGCTCTTTATGCTCTTAGTAGCCTTGGGGACAGAGGGTGAGAAAACGTGAGGCTGCAATTACAACCTGGTTCAGAAACATACCAGAGAGCCTTTGTAATAGTCAAACAGTATAAATTAGAGTTCCTCCACCTCGGCCCTTTTTAATTTACTAACATGGACCAAGGCAGGGCTGTCGCTCCCAAAGGGAGCACAGCTTTGTGCTGCCTGGGGCTCACTTCCTGCCTCGGGTGCTGAAGCTGGCAGCATAGCAAGTAGCCTGTTTAATGCACACCGGCCCTGCTGTTAGAACAGATGACAACAGCTTGCACAGGCACACCCAAAATACCTTTAAAACTTCCTTGGTATTAGTAAAGTCACGTGAGGTTTTGCCTGCAAAAGCTTGAATAGCTCCATCAGTGATTACTACCTGCTGACGTCCTGCTCCTGTGGCTACACAGCTAGCAGGTAGCGGAGTGTCGTGGTTTAATTTGGCAGGCAGCCAAATACCACGCAGCCGCTCACTCACTCCCCCCACCCCCAGCGGGACGGGGAGAGAATCGGAAGGGTAAGAGTGAGAAAAACTCGTGCGTTGAGATAAAGACAGTTTAATAGAACAGGGGAAAAAAAGGGAAAATAATAATGATAATGATAAAATATACAAAATGAGTGAGGCACAATGCAATTGCTCACCACCCGCGCTGACCGATAACCAAGTAGCGATCGGTACTTCCTGGATCACGCCTACCCTTCATATACTGAGCATGACGTCACATGGTATGGAATACCCCATTAGCCAGCTGGGCTGGCTGTCCTGATTATGTTCCCTCCCATCTTGTGTACCTAGCTCAGTCAGTAGGCACGGGAGCTGTCCTTGGACTAGGAGGGCACTTAGCAACAACTGAAAACATCAGTGTGTTATCAACATCCTCCTCATACTAAATCCAAAACACAGCACTAGGAAGAAATTTAACCCTATCCCAGCCGAAACCAGGACACGGAGCCAGACAGATTAAAGGCCAGTTCAGTTAATTGGCAGAAATCAGCTATGTTCACCTGCAAGACAGACCTAGGAGACATCAGCAATGTCTCTCTAGCTCCAAATGCTGCACTTGCCCTTGCCCCTCTCTAGATTCTTGCATTCAACCAGTGGCCAAGTTTTGGCAGTTTGGGCCTCCATCTGCAGTACAAAGCCTGTCCTCTAACCTCACATCTTTGTCTCAACCATCACTTCCTCTGGCTTTGGCAAAAGACATCCAATCTGAAGCACTGTTTACCACTTTGACTATAGTATCCTCCTCTTTTGCCCCTCTCTACTACTTGTTTCTTTGCTGTGAATACCAACTACTTCACTTTTGAATATTTTTATCACACAAAACCTGTTTCCATATTAAGTGACCTTGTCACAAACTCAAATATTGACTGACTCTGCAAAGAAGTTGAGCCTCTCTTCCTCCTGAGCTAAACTGTCAAACAAGCATGCCAATGTTTCTCTGGTCTGCACCTTGCACTGGGGAACTACAGCTTGTAAACATTTGCGAAGTTATTTCAGTGGTATCCCTAAAATCCTTTTAAAAGGAAGCTTTCTCCTCAAAAGGAAGCAGGCAAAAGGTTATAAAAGCAGCAGCGAAAGCCCATGCTAACATGGCAATTATCTCATATCTTCTTTACATGGCCATGGACAACAGATGTATCCATTTATTATTGTAAATCTCTAGCTTTTTGTGGGGTTGCACCTTGTGTGGTAGGACCTGGGTATCAGACTAGAACTACTGTAACAGAACATATTAACAAAAGAAATCAATTCACATCAGATCTTCTCACAGAACAACCCCCAACTACACATCCTGCAGTTAAAATGCAGGATTATTAATACTTAAAAGTGTTTTTGAAGGACAATCACAGGGGAATCTATGAATTTTAAATTCAGAATCCTAAGTAACCACTCCTGGGAATCCCAGTGGTCACAATGGCTATTCTATCCCATCCACGAGACAGACAGCTTATGCCATATTTACAATGGACTAAAATGTCTGCTGGAACAAACCTACATTTTTCATTTTCAGATTTACCTTTTGCCCTTCCTACACTTTCTGATCATTATTTGATTTTGTGTGTACATCCTTTTCTGCCTTGTTGCTTTTCAGGGTTGCTGTGGTTTGGTGTGGGGTTTTTTTGTTTGTTCGGTAATTTTTTTTTTTTTAAATAACTTATTTTCCCTGGAAAATTCTGCCTATTCCTCTTTACTCTTCTCCTTGGTTCTCCTCTGCATTCTACTTTATCTTGCTAATCTCTCCCACGATGTGGTACTCCTGCAATATTATAGGTAAGCTGATAGTGTTATCAACACAACTGTACTGAGTGTCTAGCACAGCTGGACATTCTCACTGCTCACACTACATTATGTGATGGCTTCCTATACCATTAGTCTTCAGATCATTATAATACTACTTCAACAGTATAAAAAGAAGCTGCGTCATGATGTGAACGACAAAATCATGGTCCAAAAGGGCAGAGAAGCGGGCTGTAAAGCCACACTGTGCGAAGCAGGTCTGAATGTTGTTTTGACTGTTACAAGCAGGAGGGCTTCAACGTTTCCTCAACGAACATGCATCTGCAGGAACGTTCTGAAGAATTTAGATTAACACTTGATAGAAAACTACTGAAAGCTATGTTGTTTCAGAGAAAGGGAGGGAAAAACATAAGAGACTCTCAGACATTCCTTAACTTAAAGGAGCATCTCTCCTTACCTTGAGTGAGCTCTGTCTGGACAGCAAGCTCTTCCTGACTTGCAGATTCTCCAGCACCTGCTGAAGTTCCTTTACTCTCTTCTGTCCTCTCCTCATTGGCCTTTTCAGCCTCCTTTTCTGGTCTTTTCTTCTTACTCTCTGGTTTGACCTCTTTTTTGACTGGCCGGATGTTGCCAGGAGAAGGAGGACGTGCCTGAGCAGAGGAAACTTTGGAGGAACCAGGTGGGGAAGTTATCTGCTTGGGTGTGCCAGGCAAAAAAGGCAAAGACTTTGACGCATGCCTGTGTAACCACAAAGAGTGACAATCACTATCAGACATGCTCTGCTGGACACCACCTACATATCACCTCTACAACTACAATAGCTAAAAATAAAACTTCTCTATTTCTCTGCTATCAAGCAGGACTGCTGGAGCAACCTATTAGCTTTCATGAAAAATGCTTCTCTCTGCAATTCTCCAGATGTGGGAGCGCTGAGCCCAGCCAAGAGGGAAGAAACCAGGTAACTTCCTCCTTCTTCCCCTTCCTCAAAGCAGCAGTAATATTTTTCTAAAAGCAGGACTGTCTTTCCTTTGTTGCAGAGAGAAAACATCTACATCACCAAATAAGTTTGCACTGCTTCACATTTAATTAATAGAACAATCAGAGCTGCCTATAGCTCAACCTCCACCTAAGCGTGTACTTGGCTTACCAAACTGGAGAGGGAGCTGGTGATCTAGCTTTGGGGTTGGAAGAAAAATGACCTCCTTTAAAGCTGGCTGAGAAGCTGGATGACAAATGGTCTCTCTCCTTTTCTTTTTTGTCAGTCTATAGTTCAGCAAACAAAAAGACAAAGTCAAGCCAGAGTTCACACGGCTAAAGAAAGCAAAGCAAGCTCAGTTAAGGATGAGGGGTTGGGAGGCTGAGAAAAACCAGTGCTGAGTCAGTAGTTTCTACAGCCTGTTAAACAAGTTCATTAATATAGCTCCTGTAATCTGCCACCATCTTTGTCAGTAAATACGCATTTGCCAACAAGAATCCTTTTTAATCATGCTCTCTACTGTCTTAAGACATAACGGGCTAATTTGCAGAGGCTTATTTTTACACAGGCAAAAAAATTACCTTTTAAGGTTTGATCTTTGCTGATTGTATTGCCACATAGTACCTTCCACTACTCCCCATAAATCCTAGATTTCATTTGAAGAAAGAGCAAAACACTCCCCCGCCTTGCCCCCCCACTCCTCTAGGCTCACACTTAGTCACAGTCCCTATATAGCACAAACTTTTTGCTTTCATGCTTATATGTGAACACCACAGATGCCCTCAAAGCCCTCAAATGTGGTATAACAGTTATCCTATTCTTCTTTTTTTGGATGATTCCACAGCACATACTTTTTTGCCATTGATTCTTACACATGGTAGTGAGTTCCTCTTTTTCTTTCTCATCTCAGGATTTTATTTTTTAAAATATTTCTGTTATAGCTCTTGTTTGTATTAATAGAACTATTGATTTAAAGGAATATATCAGAATTTAGGCATCTATATATACTTCCTCCATTTAGCTACAGATGAAAAACTTCATGTTTTTGGAATGATGATCTCAGACTCTAGGAGTATGAAGAATGGGAATACTGGAGAGTATACTGAGCTGCCACTCAGCCAACATGATGCAGATGGGCTGCTACTCACCACCTTGGCTGGGGCTTAAGCACCACCCCTGCAGCATGTGTACCATGCTGTTTTAGAACCTCTCTAGCTGAGAGCTCTGCAATGCTCATCTCCTGAACTGAAAACCAGGTTAACAACTGGAAAATAAAAATTGAAAACAACTTCATGAGCACATAAACCCTTGGTTTATCTTCATAAATCCAAGAAGGGTTTTTTGGGTCATTATGGTTAAAATTACATAACTTAATATTAGCAATAGATGGTCTCGATCCTGAAGTCATTACTCAAGAGTAATTAGCCAGCTCTTTGGCAGTATAATTTACTAGATATCTACTGATTAATATGATAATCACCTGAGTTATCAAAGCATACACAGCTAGAATAAATGCATTACAATGAAGAAGAATTTTGGCTCCTAGCAATAATTCTCCATACTGTATCTACTTCATTAGTCTGAAAACAGAGCATCAGAAAATTTTTCTTAGTATCAGTAAAAAACTGAATTCCTACAAAAGTTTACAGAATTAGATTCTCCACACCGTACAGTGCTTACCTCAGTCATTTTGTATTAACAACATTTTTATATTGTCTCCTCCACCAAAATGTATCAACCTGTCTTCTTTTGAATTAGAAAAAAACAAAACAAAACACAACAACAAAAAAACCCAAAACCAAAACCCAAAATACTCACAATGAGAAAGACCCAGGAGCTGCTAAACTGATAGCCGTGGAGATTGCAAGGCACTATGCACACACTATCAGATTTCTCTACAGATACATCCCAATGCTGTGCCTTAACTTAAACGTCAGTTTACGACCAACTGCTGGAAAGATTAAGTACTGGCTATGATTCATGTGACTTTCATTAACACTGTTTCCAAAAAGGATGTCAACAGCAGCACTGCCTCTTGATATTTTGCCCATCAGGCCAAATCAAAATGCAAGCACCCCTTACACAATCATTTGCAGAGATAATGTCACTCTTCTCACACTCTGAACAAACTCAGGCTGTAGAGCACCAGGAAAAATATAACTGCTCAGGTTCAGCAAATGATATCTGAACTGGAGCTGACTGCATCCCGTTGGCTTGGAGTGCAGTCAACATGAATTCAGTCTGCCTGTATCACACTGTTATGATTTTCCCTGAAAGCTCAGACCAGTCACAGTACTGCTACCAAATCATTCAGAATGAGCAGGTGACCTGTGGGAAGCCTCGCTTACAAACCATGCTCCTAAAACAACCTCTTCCTTCTCAACAAGGAAAAGTTTACTAGCCTGGTCTTCTAAGAAAGCAAAGCTGAAGTGACAGTGCTCTGTGTGCTTATGTATAGGGACATGTGTGAGTGCATGCCTTCCCCCGTCTTTATCCCAGGCACTCAGCTGAATTTGCTACAGGCCTTAGAAGATATGAAGTTCTACAGGCTTTGTGAAAACAGGTTGTTGAGAAAAAAGATTCCCTACTGAGGGAAAAGCTGCAACACCAGCTTGGGCCTTAAAAGGCAGCAAAGAATCCACTTGAGAAAAGGGCACACGCTCTGCCTGCCTCTGTGCCTCGTGAGAAGCCAAGGCAGCCACTTTGCAAACATGGGTGTTTTTCCACACGGATTCTTTGGTGCATCATCAGGCTACGTCACTACATAACGTAGTATATTGCAGTTAAAATCCAGCCAACTATGAAACAAATTGGAGGGGGTGGAGACAGTGCAGAAGGGAGGATCAGCTTTAGTCAAGTATCCTTGCAACTATTCCTGTTCTAACAAGCAGCGCAATCAGGTGGTCATGGCACAAGACACTAGCTTACGTACAACTGGCACGCTTACCCCTGCAAGATGTGTTGTTCTCCTACGTCCAACAGCATCAGTAGAGGCATACAGTTTTGCTCGGTCTCCTGGATTCCTACAGTTCATGGTCTTGTAGGACAGAGGACTGATGGGGCTGCAAGATGCTGAACGGGGACAAATGGGGATAACTACGGTGTTGGTTGGTTTTGTTATTTATTAATTTTAGTTATAGAGCAGCATTGGAGAATTGACAGAGGAAAGCCAGCAGGAACAGAAACAACCGAGAAAGACAGAAAAGAAAGAAGGTATTAATACATAGACGAATGACTAATTCTCAAGTCAGAACCATCATGTAATACACTAGCTTGGTCACACATATAGTAATGATACAATTCAATAGGCACTCATGTACTTTTCCACTTGTAAACTAATAATTTCTTTTAAATAAATTAAGAAGTATGCCAAATAACTGGGTAGTAGAAAGTAACAATGTTTTTCTGTTAAGTTTTTATACAACTGGTGGTTCTGAAAAAGCAGTGGACGCAATGACTGGTCTGACTGACTAGCTTAGTATATGCATTGACGTAAGTTTCAATTACATTCGGAATAGAAAACAATCAAACTAAAAATCAGAATGCCTATTAATTGGTCTTGGAAGTGGAGGAAAATAAAAGGAGACATACACACAAAGATCAAAACATTAACAACACATTTCCTCTAGGAAATGGATGAAATTGCTGCCTACAATTTTTAGCAAGTGACATGTTTTTAAAAATCCCTCTTTTAGGAATATTCGAAGCCCAGCCACCTAAGAACTTTTCATATTTCTTGATAATGCTAGAATAACAACTGAATCAAATACATTCTCGACAGCGAACTATTTTACACATTACAAAAAGCAGGCTAAAAGCAACAAATGAACTTGGAAATTAATATTTGAACGAGTAACCAGAAGTTTTCCTTGGTTTGCACAAGGACAAAGACTATTACCAGATCTCCTGCCAATGGCAGGTTATCAAGTATACAGTGTTCTGATTACATATTCAAAGAGAATTGTAACACTGCAAAATATATAATGGGGAACTTTTTGCAGCAAAGTATTCTTGGACTTTCTCCCGATTTAACTGAAGATGACTGGGAAAAACTGTTATTACTGCAGCGTTTTATTTGTCTGCTCCTCTTTGTCTTTCCTGGTCATTTAATAGAGTCTTAGCATAATTATATTCAGCATGTTACTTGAAGGAAAAGTAGAGCTTCTATATGGTATCTTCCCTATGCCTTTTTTTTTTTTTTTTAAGGAAAAGAGAATTACATCCTCAGTTTCCTCGGTAAAAAAACCCAACATTTTTTGCCTGTAGGTCCCTTTCTGAGCACACTTGAAAGAATGCAGTTCTACATACAGTTAATCCTTCCAGTCTTACAACATTACAGCTGCTGTTAGAGGAAGAGCTCATAGACTTAACAGTACCAACACTGCAAATTCTCCTGCACTGAGAGATTAACATTATGAATAAAGAGAGTCTCATGTAAGTGTCACAGCAAGAGCACTCATGCTTGCCTTATCATTTACAGAGATTTATGTTTAATGAGGTATTATGACTGACTTAAAAAAAAAAAAAATCAAGAAACAAGAAAACAGGGGCTTTTGTTTGTGGGTTTTTTTTTTTTTGGTTGAGTGTATCTAAACCAGATAGGAAGCAGTGGCACAATGTACGTTTTAAACAGTTTATAATATATGTCGTTCCCACCCTCTGTGAATCCATTCTCTTGCCGCACACTGATTATCTGAAATTACCACCAAGGATGACATCATAAGTATTAAAAGACAAGCAGTTAATTTTCATTTGCGATGTTGCCAAACAATGCTTTAGGAAGCAATTCCAGTGAATCCTGTACCAACAGGATTACATCTATTCAGAGCAGCTTTTGGAGAATTATTTAAAACCACATTTTGGTTTTGGAGGGTTATTTAAAAAGATCCAGACATACTCTTATGCTGGATGTCCCTAATAGCTCACTTTAAATTTAAGGACATGAATCCATATTTAATTTGATTTTGATTTTTTGCATTGTAATTTATCTTCACAGCCAAAGGGCAGGGTAATTTTCTAGGGAATAATGACAGGCTGGGATGAGCTGAGTGCTCAGAGCACAGCTGTGAGCCATTATCACCACCTGATCATTAATCTCCAGGAAGTGTCCTGCATGAAGGGACTGCAGTTATTGCTCCTAGAAAATAATACCTGGAAAACAATGAGCAGATGGATTATTCTTCTGGGTGGTACAGTTCCAGTTAGCATAGGGAAGGCATTTCAGTGGAATTACCTCAGACTGATGACTGACAAATCAGTCATTCCTGCTATTTGCAATCTTTCTCAACATTCCACTCAGTTTAGAGCTTATGGCACAGCACAAACAATAGCAGTCACAAAAAAAATCTTCATGCTTGCTCCAGTAAAGTAACCACTTAAAAAATTAAGTCACTGCTTTCTCAACTATTCCCTAATGAAGAGCTGATTTCCAATATCCTGCTTGGTAGATGACATTAAGTATTCATTTTACAAGCTGCTGTTTGTGAAGAGTGAAAAGGAATTTTGTACTTGTTAATTCCACTGTTTGCAGAATATCATCCACCTTTTTTGCTCCTACAGCGCTACCCTTGTGGAAATGTACTGCAGCCTAATTAGTTATAAGAGTTCTTAAGTGAAAGCTTCTTTAAAAGTAATCTTAGCAGATCTCTATTCCTTCTTACCTTCTACATCCTTTAATTAGAATAAAAATCCTGTCCGTATCAGATAGGAAAGAACTGCCTACACTTAAACATTCAGCATGTGCAGCAACATACTATTTTAATGGTAAAGTCCCCAGTGCACGATTATAAAACATCCTATGATAAAAGAAGAGGCAGCTGTCACCTGCCTAAAACAGGTGATAAGCAAGTATGGCCTAGTTGTCTTTGGAACACAGTTTTGCCTGGGCTTTAAGTTACCACCTAGCAATATTTTCAGGTTTCTGCATGTTAATTTTCAGTAGTACATCAGAGAGCTGTTCCAGGGTTGGCAGAGAACTTTACAATTATTGTAACCTCACTAAACCTGCATGTTTAACTTCATGTGCTATTAAATCCACTGCAGCCAGGGCCTATCTCTCTGCAAGTCTAACGTGTTCCATGTGGGAAGTGCCCTGGTCCAGAGTGAAACTACTTTTTGCAGCAAGCAGCTCACAGCCTTAGCAGTGGGTGTGCTGAATCAGCTCCTTACAGCATTGTGGGCATTTCCTTAAACAGTCACGGACAGCAAGATGATGTTGCCTTGTGTGTGTTGTATTCATTTATTGCATTGATGACGAGGCAAAAGAAATTAAGAAAGAGGTAGTAAGAGAAAGAGAAAGAGGCATAGTAAACAAGTGTACAAACAAGCTTTCATGCTGTCACGCAATGTAATTATGGACATTCAAGCTCATTCTGGGATGCTACCGTACACTCATAATTAGATCATCCCACAGGGAATCTGGAAAAATAAGTGGCTGAGACATGAAGCTTCTGTTCTTAAAGGTTTACCTGCATCTCCAGACAATGCAGCCGTGCTTTTACTTCGGGCCAGGAATGAGTGAGTGGGCGTCAGAAGCCTGCTAACGATGCTGCTCTCCCATGGACTGAGCTGTAGACGACGAGCTGAATGTGCACCATACAAGCAAGATGTTAGATCAAACACTTCACAAATAACTACATGTTGCAGCAGTATTAGTAATATCTCCTCACGACTACATACCATGAAAATCTTGACACTATCCTTCAGAGATCAAAAGCATACAATCATTCAGTGTTTTGCGTTTTACTCCATTTTAGTAGAGGAATTCCTATAGGAACACATATATCTGAACATCCAATTTGTGTTACTGCCTGTGGCATTATGGCACATTGTTATCAAATTAAGACTGGTATTTTGCACATATGCCACATTCCCTATCAGGAATGATAGGATAACTTCTGTACTAGGACAGCAGTTGCCACTCCTAAATATCGACTTTGACAGAGATGTTTGTGTCCCAGGCTCTTTCTACACATAAGGTATGTAGTCTTCTAGTTACAAAAAAGAAGAATTACTAAAATACCTTCCAGAGTCTGCCAGCCTAGCTAGAAAAAAGCAAAGGTTGCTTACTACTATACAGAGAATTGCGTCAAAGCAAGAGGTTTTGTCAAAGCATCGCAAAAGGCTACAATGCGCCTCAACTGCGGATACCAAGCTCAGCAGCTACAGTTGTCTCAGTAATACATGAAGCCACAGAATACAGTAAGTACATTTGATAATTAATTCTCTGTCAAAAAATCCTGCTAATGATAATCTTCAATTTAGAACAGTAACAAGAGCCAACTTTTTGCACTGTTAGTCTGTTTTGACACACACACTACACATTGACCTGGCTGCAATCACTTCCTTGCCTTGCTTTTCCCAATATTGCTTAATCCAAACTTAGCTTGTATTCCTTTTACCTTGTAAAATTTCTTTCCTTTTTTTTTTTAAATACTATTTAAACATTGATCATGGTGAAGTAGGAACCAAAAGAGCCCTATAAGTTATTTTTTTATAATGAACTAGATGTTTCTTTGATAATCTGATGCAAGAAATTGTATTATAATGAGCATCACAAAATAAAACATTCAACTAGTTGCCATAGTAGTTCATTGTAATAAGCTTAGACCATAGCAATAATCTTGATGTTGCAAGTGAACTCAGGTATTCTTGCATCTCAGCATTCATTGGCCTTATTTTGGTGTTTACGGCAACAAAACTGCAGCTTGAATTTATGAGGCTCAGTCTCTAAAACATTCATTGAAGTGATTGGCTGTAATAAACTTAGGATTAATTTGCATTTTAAAAGGTAGAGATCCATCACTCTTAATAGCCATAAACTCTGAATCTGTCTTTAATCTACTCCATGCTGAGCCCCATGAAAAGGGGCCAATCTCAGTCTCATCTGATGAAAATATAATTGCCTAATCTGCCCTCAGTACTGTTTTTCACTTCTCAAATTGGTCCCCTAAATTCTGCTAACTCAATAAGGGGCATAACTATAGAAATATAGGAGACTCAAACACAGCAGGCTCTCTGGATAAGCGTCCTTACACAATGTACTACTGCCAGATCTCTTTGTGATTAATGATTCCATTTTGCATTGGTACAGATTATACATAGACACAAAATACCCTACAGAGACCTTCATTACAGCACACACATTATCATCAAGCTTGTAATTTAACAATGAAGAAAAATCACAGAACCACCATTAAATTGGATGCAATAATAGTAAAATCTTTGCTTGCTTCCTTCTCCAGGCACCATGCTCAGTATGATCACTATTTAAAGCTACTGTTGCAAGACAGCAGATACTTTTTTCTGGTCTCTGGCTTTACTAGGTGAGGCTCACAGGCATGAGTATGGATGAGTCTGGAGAAACTCTTCTACCGTTATTTAACACAAAGATCGTACAACTTCAGAAAGCAATCCCTGAAATTTTAGGCCAATAAATCAGTACTACGTATACTATCAATTTCTTGGCATTCATCTGTACAGCTGCAAACAGCTGATAAGTAAATGTCACAATGTAATATGGCCCTGTGGGCCAGCCATACACACCTTACATGTTAGGCCCCAGAAATGAAATAGTCTCAAGAGGACTGATGACTTAAAACACTAATTTGCCGTGTCTCACCTATCCCATGTCATTTGCTGTAAAGGTGAGTATAGTTTACTTCTCTTTTCTCTTTGCCCCTAACACAGGGGAACTTATATCCACACCACCTATTGGAAGCAATCGTGCGCCCACAGCATCCAACAGCACCGAGGCAGTGTTTGGTAGTGAAGTAGCTGATAACGCATCAACAGCGAGATAAGAAAGACCAGCAAAAACTCTTCTCCATATAAGCAACAGACATGATTCAGAGGTGTCAAAATAGTTTTTGCCAGGAGCTTGGAGTGAAGCCTTCCTAAATCTCTAAAATGGGTTTAGATCAGAGTTCATTTAAATACACCTTGGCTTTGTGGATCAAGGTCATCACACACAGAATTTTCCAAACACACAGCTCCCTGAAAGCATCATATTTGACACTTGCAATACATAGTCTAACAGTCATTAGCATCACCATTAACCTAGAACAGCCAAATAAACTTTTGCCCACTGAGTTCCAAGTACAAGAGTATTAACACCTGAATGCGTTGAACAACTTAACTTTGGTGTCCAATTTACATTGAAGCAAATTAAATACAAAACAAAGACCATCACAAAAATAGTAAGATTGACTTTAAAACAGTAAGGTCGGGGGGAGTTCTTGCTCTTTTTGTTTTTAACGCCTTAGGGTGATGTTTTCAAGGTTTAGTCCTTCAAACCATCTGACAGACAAGGGGAAACAATATTTTTTTGTTCTCATGCTGTGTTAGGCTATCACTCTTAGTGCTGTTTGCTCCTTGTTTCCACACAGGAAGCACATTTGTGATAGGGTTGCTGGTGCAAGTACCCCTACCCCCAGCTACAAGCAGGTTAGTTTAAATAGGTTAAAGATCTTTATAGCCTAACTTGTAACTGAAAAGCACACAAAGTCCCAGGGAGCTGGCAACAGTGAATTGATTACAATCATCTGTATTTGTCTTCAGGATATACAAACTGAACACTGGAAAGTTGTCTTAGCAGCAGCAGAATAAATAGCAAGTAAGCAAACAGCAGCATCTGATTAGTTCTAGGAACAGATGGGAGGCAGAGATTTAACAGGTCTCCTGATGAGCACCATGAAGGAGACTCACTGATAACAGTGGTGTTTGCTCATATAGAGCCACAAACATGCTGAGCAGTAGATGGGGAAAAACTACTCTATGCTTAGATTCTCTTTCAATAGGAGACAATACTGGAGCCCCTGAATTTCTTCTATAAAGGGGCAGACAAAGCGGACGCAGTGATTGAGACCTGTTTGAGATCTGTTTGAAAGTAAGAGCACTGCAGAGAGGAGGAGGGACACAGCTGTGGTGCAAGTTTTGCTTTTCCAAACTAAGGAAGTGTGTAACTCATACCTTACCTAAAGTATTATCCATTTGCTAAGCTTTCCTTAAAGAGCACAATTACCAAAATTTATTGGTCAACAGCAGCTTTCTCCACTTGAATATGTGTTCATGTTTTGTTACAGTTTCAACTACTCAGACCTGTATCACTAACAGAAAAGCATAATGAGAAGCCTGTTCTAGCGGCCCGATTGTAAAATTGTTATAAAGAGCTATATAGCAATACTATACTTGAATTAACCAGTCTTTTAGGCAATTAGTTAATGAAAACTTTTGTCTTTTGCTGGGCCAAATAAAAAAAAAATCCTGTCCTTCAATTGGTAAAAAGGTGCTGCTTAACAGAAGACATATTCTTGATGACAGCTATAAGCCACTTAGGGTAAGCTTATCATCTTCATCTCCAGCTTGCTGTTTTGCAGGTAGGAGTATGCATTACAGACAAAGTGTGATTTGGTGCCCTCTGGAAGGTGAAATGGGGAGCAGGCAGTTAGAGCCTTCCTTTAAACATTTGCCTTAAGATGTTGAGGCTACTGGAGAGCTGAGCAGCCCTTCTCCAGATACACGCTCAATTAGATTTAGGTATATGACTTTGCACAAGAAAGAGGGCATTTATAGCATTTGGATTTGCTTTCTGTCTTGGAGTCTGCAAAACACATAGGAGACTTCTGAAGAGTTCTGTGCTGTTTTAATGAAAATGCCAAGCAAAGGATATCTCAACATTTAAAGTTTCTGACATACGGCCATCACTTCTATATTCCTTCCCTTTCTCCACCACTAGACTGCCTATTATTCAGTCTAACTTCTGAATTTAAAATGGGTGGCAGAAACTATCACACAATGAGTTACAGTCCATAAGAGACTATCTTTCATATTTAATGCCTGCTGCTGTTTCCCCCCTTGCCCCCACAACACCCTTCCTCAAAGAAGCATCCCCTGGCAAAGAACAGCAGCCACCTGGAAAAATATATACACACCTGAAAAGCTAATAAAATTAAAACTAACTGAATTTCAACATTTAGAACAAAAAATTACTGGAGTTTTGGAATAAATTATTACCTAATATAATGCTGTATTTTTTGCAAGTTACCAGACTCTACAACTAGGTTAGCCCACTAGGATTAACGTGACTTATCAAATCAACCAGATACACACGTACAAGCACGCACATAGAACATGGCACTTCGTTAAGACACACAAATAACGACATCTACCAATCGGTTTTGCAACACAACCAAAGTTCCATTCTAAAAATTGTTTTTGAAAACATGCATTTATCTGGATTGAAATGGGACAGAACTTCTCATTCTCAGCAGAGGGTAAAAAATCCCTTCCAAGTACTTTTCTGTAAAGCTCTTTGCATAAGTTATACAAAAGACATTCTTTTATAAAACTCTTTTAAGCTCAATGTTTCAATCTCATAAATCCTCAGAACAGAGGCAACAATTCAGCTGCATTAATTTTTAAAAGCTTAATTGTTTATCATTTGTGCAGAGTTGTAAACATCAAAAACATACACTGAAGTAAAGCAATATTTGAAGAATAACTGACACAAAAAGTTAATAAACAGATCATATGAAAAACACCCATACCTGTTCAATAAAAATAACCAGAAATGGTAATAAAATAATTACTTGAAAGCTTCATGCAACATGTTCTTAGATATTCAAGAACTACTACCAAAGAAAAAAGGAAAACAAAATAATGACAAAATGGCCTAATGCAAATAAAAGGTCACACATGATTGCATGCACTATGGAGCGATGTATTCTTTCAATAGTTGTACCTCATTTACTAAAAACCTGACAGAAGCACTGCTTTTATCATTTGCTAAAGTAAGATTGTTTAGATAAGTTCTCTTGTTTTTAAAAAAAACAAGAAATATATATTTCTTCTCACAGGAAAAAATGTTCAACCATTTACTTTTCACATTTGAAGTCTTTTCACTCCCACTTAGATGAAGTACAAAAAATGACTTCAGAAGCTTGTTTTATGTGCAAAGTAATACATCAATATAGGACATTCTTTCTTGCTTTTCCTTTTTTTTTTTAATCTTTGAAACTGTACCTCTGTCTGGAGAATTTAGTAATGTTGCAGATGAGGAGGAGAGCCGCTTGTTAATGACTGGATCAACATGTTTCGAAAGGTTCATTGTTGAAACAGACCGCCTGTCTGGATCTAAAATAAATGGAGATAATGCTAATTGACAGCCCACATGCAGTAGTGCAAGTTCCTAGCTCACTAGTGGGAGGAGGAAAACATGACTAGGTCACTCCTGCTCTACCACAAGAACTTTCAAAATAGAATGGACTTCTCAGCAGACATTGTACTGGTGACTCAAAGACTGGGCACAAAACCATTTAATTTAAGTTTCAAATATCTGAAATATTCTGTACATTGATTATCATTTAATCAGGTTGCAATCCAAGGACTTAATGGAGGATTTGAAGTGGATACTAGTAGACAAGATGATATTTCCTCATTCCTTTCAATATTCTCAGAAAAACCTTGCTCATGACTTACAACGGTCCTTCCCTGAAGCTTTCTAACATGCTTGGAAATGTGAGGTTATTCATAAAAAAAACCCTTAGCACCTGAATAAAAGGTGATATTTGACAGGGCATTGTTACTAGGCAGAAGGTCAGTATCATGACAATACAATGCTGAAAGATTAAGGGAAGACTAGTGCACAAGGGAAGCAAGGGTAAGCACAAAAGGAATTTAAAGATTTAGTTAAAAATCCTGTAGTTATGTGTAAGCGCTGAACTTCCCACCACAGAGTCATTTCCTACCCACTGTAAATGAAGTTGTAGTTAGTCAATCCAAAACAGCACACAGCTTAGCAGATAAAGAAAATGAGTCTCTGTGGAAGGCTAGAGACTACTTGTAATGCACGTTTGGTATATAACACTAAAGGGGTTTTTTTTGCTTTTAGGTTCTATACATTTTAGAGCAGTATTATATCATTTGCCTGCGCAACTGCTGCAGAGTCAGCATCTGCACCCTACTGAGGGGGTGATGGTTATTTCAAGAATACAGATTGCACACACTTTGTGCATGTGCGTGTGTTACGTGAAGGTTGCTAGCACTGGCAGAAGAGGAGGAAGGAGCTGAACAGGCCAGCTGTATGCTTTCTGTTCTCTCTCTCAAAAAAAAAAAGCAAGCTATGCACATCAACTACATGTCCTCCATTGAAAATTTCCATTTGGAAATCTGACATTCAGAAGATGCTGTGAGAGTCAATTCTGCTTTTGCTTACATTTTCGCATGTACTGAACCTCAGTACTACTCAGCAAAGCATTCAACCATGCCGAAATGCAATAAGGCTTGAGCATACACCTAAATGCTCTGCTGATTCATATTCTGTGTGTGCAAAAACACGTCCACATGCTGTTTTGGAAGCAGATACAAACTCAGGACACTGACAACATTAAGGAGGATGTTGCTGAAATAGTATCTGCAATTGTTTATTTATGACAAGTACATCAACATTGTATTTACCTGTTCTGACCTAGTGGATTAAAGTACACTCACTGTGTACAAAAAAATTTTTATAGAAATACAATGCATGAAAAATACTTTCACTCTCCCCAAATCTATGAACTATATAGGATTCACCATAACTGGTTGGGGCAAAGAAAGGTTCTCCCCCACCCCATGTGATTATTTGCTCACTTTTTCTAATGTTAGAATCACTCAGTGAGAGTATAAAATCAGCAAACTGGGTACTGGAAGGAGGATAAAACTCAGAAATTGGTTTTAAAAGGAAAAATCTAAATGTTATAGCTAAGAACAAGACCTCTGTAGGCTAGCAAGATTATCCCGCATTGATCTATGGGGTATATTGAAGAGTGCTGTGTGCAAATCAGTACTGGAGACAGGATACTCGGGCTTCATGTATCACAGATCTTTGTCAGAACAATATTTGTGGGAATGGGATGGGGATTTTGATCTCATATCTAATCTATAGCTGAGAAAATGTATACTGTTTTTTCAAAAGTTTCTACATTTGGCATAAAGGATGTACTGCATAAAACAGCTTTCTGAAGATGACAAATGACAGTATGAAAAATCACCTCTTGTATTTGGCATGCCAACATTTCTTTTGTGTCTGTGAATATTATTTAAATGAATGGAATTCAGCATGAGGATTTGTGTGTAAGTGTTGGCAATATGAATCCTATAAATGTAGAACAGGCCAATGCAAACCATGGCCTAGAAGATGGCTGGTTTCTTTGTTCCAAAAAAAAGCATTAAAATATCCATGAGCAACACATCAGCCAGTGCAGCTGGTTATATATCTGTGTTCATGTGCAAAATAAATGTAAATCCTGCATATATGTAATGTGCCAGAAGGGTTTTAGGTTTTAGAAAAGACCAAAATACTCAAATTGGGCCTTCTTGAATTCCAGCAGACAGCATATTATGCTTCATTTCAGTGAATTGTGCCAAATCTTTAGAGTCAGCCAGTAGTAACTCTCCATAGTAAAAATAAATAATAATGAAAAAATCTGGTACTAACAACAGTTCTAATCTATCAGCATGATGTTAAGCATGCATTGCAACTACATGAGGGTGGTTTAGTTACTGATGATCTCGTTTCCTGAGAACTAGCTATGGGTAAAGGAATCAACAAACCACAGCAATTATGTACCAGGTTTTCTAGCACCACCCAGAGATCTGAAGTGGTGCTCCAGGCCTGCTAAATCGAGAAAGGTGAATGATGGTTCAAAAAAATAACCTAGGGACAGAATGCAAGACAATGATTTTTCACAGTAAAGAAAATAAAAATCAAGTAAATTATACAGCGTTAAGCAAAAAAAGCAACCTTTTATGAAAAATAACTGTTTACTGAACTTATATATGACAAAGATTTCAGAGCATTCTTTTCTCAACTTTTTTTTCCCCTCCTTGATGAAAGCTTGGACACATCAAAATGTATACATTAGAGTAGGAAGAGAAGAATTCTAAGCACCACTTTCTGGTGAAAGAAATAAAGGACAAGTTCTCTTTTTTGGGTTCAAGCCATATTTAACAGGGCATATACACATTAATGATTGGCAGATTGAGTTAGAGGGACCTGGACAGGCTGGAACAATGGGCCGAGGCCAACTGTATGAGGTTCAACAAGGCCAAGTCCTGCACTTCAGTCACAACAACCCCAGGCAACGCTACAGGCTTGGGGAAGAGCGGCTGGAAAGCTGCCCAGAGGAAAAGGACCTGGGGGTGCTGGTCGACAGCCAGCTGAACATGAGCCAGCAGTGTGCCCAGGTGGCCAAGGCGGCCAACGGCATCCTGGCCTGTATCAGAAATAGTGTGGCCCGCAGGAGTGGGGAGGTGATCGTGCCCCTGTACTCTGCACTGGTGAGGCCGCACCTCAAATCCTGTGTTCAGTTCTGGGCCCCTCACTACAAGAAGGACATGGAGGTGCTGGAGCGTGTCCAGAGGAGGGCAACGAAGCTGGTGAAGGGCCTGGAGCACAAGTCTTATGAGGAGCGGCTGAGGGAACTGGGACTGTTTAGCCTGGAGAAGAGGAGGCTGAGGGGAGACCTTATCGCGCTCTGCAACTACCTGAAAGGAAGTTGGAGCAAGGTGGGTGTTGGTCTCTTCTCCCACATAACAAGTGATAGGACGAGAGGAAATGGCCTCAAGTTGCGCCAAGGGAGGTTTAGATTGGATATTAGGAGAAATTTCTTCACCGAAGGGGTTGTCAAGCATTGGAACAGGCTGCCCAGGGAAGCAGTTGAGTCACCATCCCTGGAGGTATTTAAAAGACATGTAGATGTGGAGCTTAGGGACACTGTTTAGTGGTGGACTTGGCAGTGCTAGGTTAACAGTTGGACTCGATGATCTTAAAGGTCTTTTCCAACCTAAACGATTCTGTGATTCTGGGATTCTAAGATAATTGGGGAAAAAAGCTTATAGCTCAAATTCACTTAATTTGCCCATCTTTAAGTTTTTCTAGGGGAAAAAAGGGACTTCTATCTCCCAAAATATCTGTAGAAAGTACAGATAGCTTATTACAAAGAACAATTTTTCTTCCTTGTGTCTGTTTTAATCTCAGTATTTGGTCATTTCCACCAGACCTATTTTTTGAGCCATGATATTTAGCATTTGCACACAGTAGCTCGTATCACAAGATTGACACAGCACAAGCACACCCACACATACACACACAAACAACAGCAAAGCAGCAGAAGCAAAAAGCTGGAGCAAGATAGAGTTACAGCATTAGTCAACTCCTGAAACAAGTTTTAACTTTTGTTCAGACTTCTCCTTGTTATCTTTTTGCTACACAAGAATGTCACAAACATGCCATTGCTAGCAATAATAAGATCAAGAGCAAAGAATTTAAACCAGCATACACTGAACCATCGTTCCTTTTAACAGAAGCAAAGTAAATTCCAGTTAACTGGCAGGGCAGGGAAACTGGCTAGCAAACCCAGCCTCCCTCTTTACCTGTGTTATTAATGCGGTTATGTAGTGCTCCTCCCCAGGACCACCTGTTTTGCTTTTGTTTTGGCTTCTGGCTTCTTTCAATTGTGCGACGTACAACAGCTTCATGTCGTTCCTTAAGTACAACAGGATAATACATTTGGATACTATTGGGTTTTTAACTTAATCTTCTCATCAAACCCTGCTATCCTCCACACAGACAAAACCTAGGCAAGCCTCTTGGAGTTGTGTTCAAGCTTATGTGCTGCCTACTAAGACACACACTTAGATGAACCATCCTAACTCTAGAACAGGATTAAGCAGTAATTAAGCTATGAATAAGTTAAAATATTAACTGTAATTTTGAAAAGGTAAGATCTGTTTGAGACCTGCAGAACTGCAGAGTAAAAACAATGGCTCCGTTATGGCAGCCACTACACAAACACACCCTAGGGCTACTTCCCATCTTGTATCTCCCACCTACTAAATACTAGAACAGTGGGAGAAAGGGGGGGGGGGGGGGGGGGGACGGGACACAAACACCAAAACACCCACAAGGCTGAGCTGACTCACATAGGATCACACTGCAAGTAGTTCCCAGCTTAACTGAGAAATCAGCCAAGAGCATATTTCATTACACACTGACTTTCTTAAGTTGCCCTTTATTAGGGCAACTAACATTTAGCTACCCTTATACTGAATGGCTAAGAATTAACAGATAACCGTACAAAACCAACCCAATTTGTATTTTTCTGCATGAGCTTCTGCAGTGCCATACATTGTAACCCAGACATGCTCAACTTAGCTGCATTTGATTCATAAAGGGCACTTTAAGAAGCAGTATCTGTGCAAGTAAGCCTTAAAATCCTCTTTCGCACACTCTCTCATACTGACCATGGCTTATGTTGCATTCTTTCCATGAACTCTTAAAGAAAAAGTTTGATAGTACCGTATCTTGTGGTAAAACCAAGCTGAAAAGTGTTTTCATGACATTTATTCTTACCTTATCTTCTTCTATTCTCTGCCTTCGCTTTTCTTCTACGGCAGCTCGCCTTCTCTCTTCCTTTAACCTCTGCTCTTCTAGCTTCTTTCTGCGTTCCTCTAAGTGTTTTTCGTAATGTTGCCGGGCTCTCTCTTCTCTTTCTAACCAGATGGATTCTCTTGCAGCTGTGAGAAAAATCAGAAATAAAAGTATTAACATGCTGTATGTGATGAAGTCTTTAATACAATTTGAATAACCAAGCTAAACAGAAAAACTTTTGAACTCATTTTCTTAAGACATACATAATACCCTAATCTCTCATGTATTAAAACATCATGTACCCTGGTCACACATTCATTTCATTTCATCTCGATTTACTTATTATGAATTACCACAAGAAATAGTTAAATTATTTGAGCATATAGTTTTTATGTCGAAGAAAGGATTTTTTGTTAGTTTAAAATACCTAAATACTTAAGTCAGACATATGTGAACACACTTCTGTTGTACAAACCATGATAATTCTCTGTAATCTTTTACTGTATAAAGAAAGATAAAACTACCACCACTCTATACCTTTAGTAATCAATACAGATCCCTTATGGTAGAAGTGGCTGGGATGACTGGATAACAGTCCAGCAGCTGGACTGTTAGCTGTACTAACAGCTGACCAGAAGGAAACAAGTTACCCCCCGAAGAAGTCAGTCTTAAAGGCAAACTTTAATCTGTCATATAACTCCACTGCTGCAGAGCTCTGAACAACATGTTTCAGAAGTGCTAATCAAGACAAATCAAGAAGCACTAGAGAAGACAAATTTTGCTCCCAAAAATCAGGGTCTGATTTTTCATGAAGGTACTATCTGGAACACAGGCTCAAACTGTGGTCCACATGAGACCATTTACATATGATACTCTGGACTTCTCCCCATTGCTGTCTTGAAAGCTGCAGGTCCCAGAAATGTTTGTGTTCTAAATAAACCTGTTACTTGCTTTTTAAAAATCCTGGACATTTGATACCTCTGGATCTTCATGAACTGACAGACCGAAGAGATGCACATGCAGGAAGAGATGCACATGAAGGTCACGAGACAAACAATACTGAGAACCACATTAGAAAACCATACACAGAAGGAGCTCATTGATAACACAGCAGCAACAGGGAACCAGGACAGTAAAGTGTCAAAAACACTTTCAATTTCCAAGGCCAGCAATGTAAGTTCTCTACCTAAGTCTGAGACAATATTTTTTAAATTCAATTCGGGGGGCCGGGGTGGGGGGGGGGGGGGAGAGGGGCGGAAAGAGAGGCTATTGTTACAGCCACATACTCTAGAACAGCAACTCCAGCCTTCAAGTAGCAGAGATATTTGTGTTGACACAACCACATAACAAAACCAAAAAATCCAAATGCTTCTAGGTGTTCAGAGCAGACATTGCAATCACTTCCTACAACGCTAGAACTCATCTTCATCAAACTGCTCTTCTGCACTTTCCTGGCTACTCAGACAAGTCCCCCACCTCACCTAATAAAGAACTTAGATTGGACTCTAAACCTTACATACTTGCAGATGTAGTCTCATAAAAAATCTCTACCCTGAGCAGACCAGTTCATGTGTAGAGTATCTACCTCAAGAAAACAGCTCTCTACCATTTCAGGTGTCAAATACTTTGCTGAGAAAAGCAGATAGCATGTTTAGCTTTGCTGTGGTACACAAACTAGCAGAGAGGCGTTTGTTCAGCAGCTACAAGCAACCATAAGACACCCCCTTGGCAAGATGGGTGAAAGTTCAGCAAGATGTTTGCAGGAAATTTAACAATCTTAGCCAGAATAATTACAACAAGAAGGAATAGTACAGTTGCTTAGACAATTACTAACAATAGATGTGAGAAGTGACACTTACAAATGTGAACCACTAATTCAGGAGCCACCGGAAGATTTTTAAAAATACTGTTCCATGCTAATTTATTTGAGTGACTTGAAGGAGAAATGTGAACTGCAGACTAAGGCAGAAAATAGCAGAATACAGCAGAAAAAGCAGCTTCCAGGCCAACTGAAATCTGCCAAGGCTCCTTCTTCTGTATTAAAGCCTTACAACATAACAAAATAGAGCCAAAATTGGTGTTCCAAATGCAAGACTAAGTTGTAAACCAGAGACATGCATCTGCTGCCCCTTCTTGGGAGCCAAGAGCTCACCAAGAGAATGGACAGAGCAAAGGGCTCAGACGGAGCCCACCTTTTCCAACAATTTGGGTTACATCCTGAACAACTGAAGTGTAAGACATGTTATTTCTGACGCACCGTCCCCTCTTCTTGTCTTTGCCTCCTGCTTAACAGTCCAACTTTGCTAACCAATGCCTTGGGCAGAACCACTGTCAGCCTGTCACTAGAAAGGTAGTCATTTTTGCAAAAGCTTTCTCTTCTTATTAGCTTCTGCACAGTTGGATTGCAGAATAGGGTCAGTCCAAGAATAGGCAGCCACCTCAATGAACTGTACTGTTCTTTCCACTTACTCCATGTGCATTTATCTTGTTTTCTTCAGCAAATGAGGATAACATTCTCTAAAAGCAGCAACCCAGTTAATTTCAACTAAACACTTTTTCAAAATAGAAAAATATGCTTATCTTTAATACCATCTAAAAACTGGTAAGAGACATTTCTAAAATGCTTACATTTAAAGGAAAAAAGAATAAAGAGTACCATTAATCTTTGAATTCTGCACTGCAAACATTTCATGTTAACTCCTCCTTTCTTCTGAATCTTTGATGAAAATTTCAGAGAAAGTTAACACTTCTTATTACAGGATAGGGCCACTTCAGATAGCCTTATTCAAAACACACGCATTTTAAAATTGTATTAACTTTTACCCGTTTTGGTGAGGTTTCATGACCGTTTTATCCAAAGTGCTGGCTGACACCAAGAGGAGCAGCATTTGCCCTCCTCTAGACCCTGAGTTTGTACTCCTCCTCCCCGTGCTGACAACGTTGTTCACAGCACTGATACCAGATGGATCAAGGAACCAATCTGGTTAAAACCAAGTTGCTTCCATGTCTTTTTTTTTCCCAACACTCTTAGCTGCAGCTGATCGGGCAGATGGGTAAGCAGACATGCTGCCAAGTGGGTTTAAGGGGGTTCTGAAACCAGAGGAAGCCTTAGGGCAGAAACGGGACTGCTGGGCAGCGCAGCACAGCCTGCCTGAGCTCTCCCAAAGCGAGACAGGGCTCAATAGTTTGCTGAATTAGCTAGCATGTCAATACAATACATGCAGAGAAGCTGATTTTACCTTGTTGACATCAGACTATGACACCAGACTAATTCAAACCCAATCTACATCTAAAAGGAAGGTTACAGAATATGGCTTCTCTGTATTTCACAGATTTATGAAAGCCTTTGCCCCAAGCTCTCAGTTGTTGCCTAATTCCACATATAATTCCAAAAGTCTTTGTCTCATCCTCAAAGACCTCTGCAGTTCTGTTTTGAGCAATATCACATTCCTGTTTCTCTGACAAGTTATACTCCTAGCTTAGAATTAATTTTTGGAGAAAACATATCCTTTCTCCTCCATCTTCCTATACTGGACCTGTCTGAAGACAAAAGTTTCACAAAACACATAGTGAGGCTGGGAAATCATGCCTATTACTCATGAGGACACAAAAGGAAGGAGAGAGACACTTGGAGCTTGAGTTTACAAGCCTGGACAAGTAAAATATTTTACTTCATAAAACCAAATTTGAACAGAACTTAACTAATAATACCCTGTGAACAACACAATACTTTAAATAATTTTTCCCATTTCAACACTAGGTTTTTATCTTCTTTTTCCTCAAATAATTGTTCATTAGTGCTAGACTGCAGTAATGTTAAATAACTGTTACATGTCACTCCTGGAGGATATGGTATTACTCTCTCCTTCTGTTCTTCCTGTATAATTACTTCCTGTGAGACTTCCCCTGCTAGTTTTCATCTTCAGAATTGTTTCTTACTTGAGTCCACTATTATGTTTCATTTCTGTATCAGAAATGTTTATAGGGTTTGTTTCAGTTCTGAGGACAGCATTGCACAGATACATATAGACACAGAGCTAGTAATACTTTAACTTTAAAAAGGTATATGATTTTATGGACTTATTTTATTCTAACATGCACAAACTATAACAGTTAGTCTTAATTTCCAATCTTCATTATTTGTCTATCTGTAGATGTCACAGAAATGGATCTTGGGGGCGGGAGGGGGGGCGGCGGAGAGAATCATTCCCTATCTTCTTCTTAAAAGGAAATCTGGAGTCCCTTTCATTTATTGCGTGCAAAATTTGCATAATTTGATCTTTGTTATAAGCTTTAGCTTCTCTAGCTAACCATTTAAGAGTGGAACTAGATTATTCCCCTATAGAACATGATATGTTTGCAATCTAAGTTAGACCCACCTTCACATAGCAAATGCTCTAGTTAGACTCTTACAGCATCCTGTCACCATGGTGCTATACAAATGAATTAAAAAAAAAAAAAAAGAAAGAAAGAGCACACACACCCTGTTACATAGACCCTGAACACACTAAGTAACCCAAACAATGTAGTTGTTCAAAACTGGAATACAATCAAATCATTTTGCAGAAGTTTTGAAACATAGGGAAATAATCTTTCCTGCTTTTACATTTTTTTTGAAGTATTAATTCCTACATTTTCTCTTACTAGAGAATGAAAGGAGAGCATCTCCTTTGTTTTCACTGCTTCCTGTATGCACTATTGACATTCTTGCATGAACTTAAGGGCTCAGTTTTTGCCATCTACAAGGTAGGTATATACAGTGACATAAGTTAGTGTCCTTAGATATATGATGATATCTTCAGGAAAAATAAAAAGTTTAAAATAATATATTTTTATTTCATTCTCATGTTCTTATTTATGAATTTGCAGAAACTTTTTTCTTGCTACCCCAGACAGAAATTAAATTGTAGTCTAGGGTAAAAACTGAAGTTTACTCAAGGATTAAAAAAGCCTACTCTAGGGTAGAAATCAGGGTTACTAAGCCCTACTCTGAATACATAGGTGTGCTTCTAGAATCACAGCAAACTGTGTTTCATAGAGACAGATACATCAAATGCCTTGCTGATAGAAGGAATCAGCAAATGAGCCTACAGGAAATGATAGATAGCTCTAAAAGGTCTGATCAGTTTAGAAGAGCAGCCAATTTGCAGGATGTGGAAGGGGAAAATACCCACTTCTATGACGGCTCTTCCAGAAGCTATATGCTAAGAGCTATGCCCGATGCTGAGCCAATGCTGGACTCCAGTATGGGTATGGCCCAACAAAAAGTTTTTTTCTTGGGGCTGAGCCTTAACAACTTTATGATACTTCTCTCCCTCATAATAACACACATTGTCTGACAGCATGCAAGAATCATTCAAAGAAAGCTTGGTTGTCATTCAACTAGAACTGCATGCTGAAAGCTTAAATGGCATACAAACATTTACATTAAAGCTGGAAAATACAAAGAAAAGTCACAGCCTGATCCTTGTTCTATCTCATTACTTAGTACAATCTATAAATTTGAACACAGTCATGTGATACAAGGGCACAAAATTAGAGCATAAAAACAAGATTTAGAAATTGAGCCCTAGACATGCTGTTAATACCTTCTGCTTCTTTGCAAACTAGTAGTGCTGAAGTAGATTACAAAGCAACATAATTAAGGCTATATTTCTGGCACCTCAGAAGTGAGCAACAGAGCAAAAGAAAACAACGTCAATCAAGAAAGAAACGTTCCAATACTAAGAGACATGTAAGACTTGAAACCAATGAATTTTACTCTAGAATTAACTAATTTAATGCGGGAGATGTTAACTGCAAACCATGCACCAAACAGAGAGCCATTCTTTGCAGCAGTTTTAGGCTGTGAGGGAAGGGGGAGCACGCATTAAGTGTCAAAGCCTCTATTTTCTGTTTATCCATGTGAAGCAAGGGGAGGTCCCCGCAGCTCCTTTTTTGCTGTCCCTTCTGCTGTCGCTTCACTTTAGTCCTTTTTCTTCTGGTTTGTGGCCTATATAAAGGCAGATCAGTCTAGCACCGCTCTTTCTCAGTCTGCCTTTTGCATCCATCTTGGACAGACAGCTTACCTGAGTAAAGATCTTATAGTCTTTGTCAACCTTTCCAGCCTTTATCTTTTCTGACTTTACAGCACTGACCTCAGCAATAGCTTTCTCCTCTGACCGCTGTTTCACCTTTCCTCACTGCCAGCTCCGCACTGAGACTCTGATCGCCTCCGTGCTGCATTAGCAGAAAAATGGATCAGCGATACTTTAACCGTACCTAAAAATGGGGACATTCCATCAGGCCACAGAAATGGCTGATTAAATGAATTAAAAGGTGAACTTCAGAGCTGTAATTAAAGCTGAAGTTAATGTTAGATTCTCTAACCCAACTTTTCCCCTGTAACCATGCTCTGAGGGACACTCAGCAAAGAAATTTTTAAAGTAAAGTAATCTTCCTAAACATTGTTTTCTTGTCTTATAAATGATTCTGACACTCAAGTCCTCTGAGGACATCCCAAAATGATTCATATGCTAGGGTCACTGATTCCTAGTTTCTGTGGGGCTTCTGACTGTGGAAGTGTTGGATAAAGTTCTGTCCCCAGCTGACAGAGAAAAGAATAAGCCAGAAGGAATTCACTGACAGAAAAAAATTGTAGTTTTTATTAATGTGCTATTTTGCCAATGATCACTTTCAAATGGGAGAGGAATACATACCATAATGTGATCTTTAAAATATTATTTTAACGCTTATTGATTATAAACATTAAGAATATAATGCATTTAGCCAACCTGAAATTCAGACATACTCTAAAAACTAAGATCAATTACACATTTCCTTAAATGAAGAGTTAAATCAGATGGCAGGATTACCATCTTTTGTTCCCAATGCCAAAAAACTAAACGAGCCATGTGTCCTTGTCAGAATCATAATTGTGATTAAAAGAGGTCAGTCTTCAAGCAGGATTAGTGTAGATAAAACATGCACAGAGGTAAGACTTAAAATAGTTTTCTCAAGAATCAGGGACTGAGATATTGCAAAGTAAAAACAAGAAATCCCCAACTTTTCCTTTTTGCTAGGCCACTGTTTAAGGCTATCAGAATGAAACCCATTTTAAAATCCCAGTAACCTTCCCTGTTGAAAAAACACATTTTGATTTTTTTTCCAGTTATGGAGAACCAGGTCTATGCTAATAAATGGAACATGCCCAGAGACCCACTGGCATGGAACAACTTTCACCTGTACTACTAAACATCTACCCTCCAAAATGGTGACAGTATTCAATCGACACATGAGGAAAAGCCCGTGGGCCCCCACTACCAATTCCCAAACCTTGTCTGGGAATCGGCGAGGAGACAGCTAGTTGGCGGGAGCCAAAACCCTGCCAGGATCCATTATAACAGTTTAATAGCAAGAACAATTGAGTTTCAGCACCAGGGAATGCTCTTCAGCACAGTTTAATTTACCAATACAGATACAACCAATATGGCAGAGTTAAGGGTGAAGCCCCCCTACTGAAAAAGGAGTAGCTTTTATTAAACTTCTCCAGTTTGACGAGGCCATCTACCATGTTTGCCTTCACAAACAACTCGGTTCTGACATGTGTGTCTCACACAGCCTCCAGTGACAAACACAGCCAGTCAGCCCGACACGTGCGAAGAAGGAACCACAGTGCCAAGCTGAAGCCAGAAGCGCGACAGCTCCCTTCACTCTGTCCTTTAAGAACAGCCCACCCTCACCTACCACCGCCTCTCTTGGGACTCCTGTCTTGCACGACCCAAGGGGGTTGGTCTCGCACAAAGAGATCTGATATTCGTATTTTAAAGGACAGATGTTAACTTCATGCATAGGCACTGTGGTAAAGAGTGCTAGCAAAACCAGCACAAAATGAAAACATGATCACTGAAGAGCAAGTAACACATTGGAAGCATTATTTACAGAATCAAGTAAAGATTACCCTAATAATCCTTTAAAGGTCTGAATGCGCATATCAACAGGTAATACACACATTACCAAATGCTCAGAGGAATAAAAAACTTGAAGCATGGCGGCTAAGCAATTCCTTTATTTCTGCCCACGTGAAAAGGCAAGTCTGAGAGAATCTGAGAGAATCCAAAAATCAATACTACTTATTAGTTACGGAAAACATGAGTTGCACAGAAAAAAGCCAAAGAATTAATCTTTCAGAAGTGTTGGGATGGCATTTCAAAAGCAATGGCTTTCCTACAGTGAAGGATCCAAGAAATCCTTCCTGCTTGATGGGGTTATTAGCTGAAATAGCATACATGTCTCTGCATACCTTCTATGTTTTTTAAAGAAAGTTCCAAAATTAGACATGAATATACTAAGGTGAAAGGGGCATTTTTGTAGAGCCTTTTTATTCTTTTCAATTAGGTAGCATAACATGGTAGCATAACATGATGCTCAACAGCAGATACCAACAGTCCCACCACACATATGCAATATGTATCCAGACAACAAAAATGACAGCACTCATCTTTTCTACTCCCTAAACTCTCATTAAAAAGAGAAGAGGTAGACACCCAAGTGAAGTAAAATAAGACTGCCAAAATACCACTGCCAGGTGCAAGCAAATCCTCAAGAGTGCAGAGCACATACTGACCCATTATACCACTGTGAAAGCCAGATCTATCACAGTACAGCCGAACTTGAAAAAAAAATTAAAGCTTGAGAGTAAACAAAGGGGGGGGGGAATGTCTCAAATCAACCTTCCTGTAATATCAGAATATAGCCCAATAAAGACACATAATTGTTATTAAACTGGTACTCAGTTGATCTCAACAGAAGGGTCAAACAACTTAATTTTCATGAAAATATAATATGACCTCCTGTGGTTCAAGTTGCTGAAAATACAAAATGAAATTGTTACAGATTACTACCAGCTCTACACTTACAGAACAGAACACTGTCTTTTTTTGGCAGCAGAGAATAATTTCACTTTGAGGTATGACTGAAATTCCCAAATTCTGCTTAAAAAGAAGCCTTTGCTAAACTTGTCAGATCCCCTGAATCAAAAGAAGAGGAATTAAGTTTAAATCCAACTTAATTCTATAAAAAAAGAATTCCTTCCTTCAGTTGCTTTACTGTTGCATGGCTGATGTCCCAGTATTAACAAAATCCAACCCTAATTTTCAGTGACACACATTTATGTAACGACATTATACAACTTGATGTTTAAGATAGACAACTTAGGTATTTCTTTGCTATGGTTCACATGACATCAGTGACTGATTATCTAGGTTCTGCACTAAAAAAAATGAAGCTTGCATGCCATTGTAAAAATCATTGCTTTGCTGTACTGGAACACAAATCTCAACAGCCAGCTCCTCAATCATGATGTTAGACGACAAATACACAGATGAAAGTACAACACAACTTTCAATTTTAGTTCAAAATAATTCTTCATGCAAGAACACACAATACACTCATACATCACGGGGACATGCAGAACTCTTGCATTTAGGAATGAAGGATTCCACGTCAACTTAAAAAAACCCTACAGTTTGATGTTACTTTTAAAATGTGTCACACTAAATGACACATTTCTCAACAGAAGTCATGTCCTTCCAGTAACAGATATTAATTTATCAATAGCTAGAAAAATCAGAGTTCAGGAAAACTTAAGGAAAGCACCTCTCTCTGCACTTGAATAGAATAAAGCATTGTTACTACACAAGAATCGAACTTGAAAAAATAATAAATTCAAGACATGGAAGTGTCATCTATGACAAATTAATTAAAGTGGGCCAGCAACTTCCATTTGCTCTGGAACCTGAAGAAACTAAGCCTACGCATACCATCAACCTCAACTCCAGGAACAGCTTTTTAGGGATTGGCAAACATCCTGTCATGTTATCCCCTTGCACAAGCCAAAACCAAAGCTTTCTTTCTCCTCCAAAACAACCCTAGTGATTCATGCATGGCTAGTACAATATTATAAGGTGCTGTAAAGAAGGAAGGATATTAATGCTATTAACACCTAGATGGCAATAAATCATGACTCTCCAGGTTAGAAAAGGCCACATAACTCTTGCTAGAGTTATGATATAGTTCTATAAACTTACAGAAGCTAGAAAATGGAAATAAAGAACTTCTGTTTCTCAAGCCATAAGAACAATGCAGCATCCAAAGAAATCAGGGTGAAAGTGTAAAAAATGAGAGGAAATACTTGTGCTCCCCAACCTCCCAACTGTCAAAGAATGTTGTGGCAGCAAAACATATAAATAGTTTTCAGAAAGCCATCAATCTGGCTTCACATTATTCTATAATTCTGCCACCACCACACTCAGTATACTGCCCATCACTAGCCACTTGTTAAATAATCTTCACCTTCCTTATTCATTTGAATAGTGTTATGTATGCTCATACACAGGGGACATTTTGTAAGATATTGAGCTCATCTATTTGACACCTACTAAAGGTTTTATCTGACAAAAATCCACGTTTATGTAGAAAAATTCAAACCGTACATTGGCAACATATTCTGCAATTCTATTTCAAGGCAATAAAGGATGCATTCAGCATATTAAGATGTCTAATCTTAATTGGTAAAAAAATTCTAAAAATTGAAAATTCCATTTACATCAGTGAAGCTTCCTTGCATGATTTCAGAAATCAACTCATTTTTCATTCAGATTCACAAAGGTAAATAATAGGTATGTGACAGGTATAGCAATGATCAATCCCAAAATGTGTATGAATTAAAAGATCTACTTTAAAGATGTAATAGTGTATCTAGAATGACATTATTGCATATCTAGCACACTCAGTTTGCTGAATGCTCCTAAAAGCAAACTGGCAAAAACATTGCATGCAGATGATAGTCCATAAAAAAACCCAAACAATAAAAAACCAATATAGAGTAGGCCTTACCTAGCTGTTTTTCTCGTTCTTCTCTCCGTTCTCTAGCAAGCCGTTGCCTGTCATCAACCTTTAGTATTGTTGGATGATCTGTAAATGGAGGGAGGGGGAAAATATTAGGCATATAGCATAAAATCAAACAGTACCATAAACAAGCTTTTAGGGGAAGGACCATTAAACAACTCTAGTTATTCTACTTTCAAAATAGATCACACTTCCAGAAATCCATCTTATGAAAAAGATGGAACAATTAAAAAAAAAAAGAATGTATTCTTCTTATCAAGATATAAAACATACCCAAAGAATGGACTGAATTCCAAGCAAGACTACTGCTTGTGAAAACCCAGGAAATTTAGTTTTGTTTCCAAGCCTGTAACAACTCAATGGCTTGAGAGCATTCTGACAAAATACTGTCTATTATTTCATAACCTCTCTCCAAAATGCCTCCACAGGAAATTCTAATACAATGTAGCACTCTCTTCCCACAGTATTGCCTCAAAAAAAAAAAAAAAAAAAATCAGTAAGCCCTATTTCACAAGACTGAAGAAGCTCAGTAGCCAAGCAAAACAGGTTGGATCAAAATACTGTAGCAGTTCTGGTTGAGCTTCTGAAGATAGTATGATATTGATCTCCACAGATGTTTGTGTGCACACGTGTTAAAAGTTCTGGCGAACACGTTAAGATAATGCATCACATGCATGGACTGGTACAATACCAGTAAAGTAAGATGATAGTTTCCTCAACTATCCTTGTAGATTGAAAGTTAGCTACATGATTTCTTTAAAAATATCGGCAACTGGCCACTTGGATCACCACAATAAAACTAAGAATAATATGAAAAATCTGTGTCAGAGCC